>NC_137644.1:21129730-21177230 GCF_963383615.2 Lipophrys pholis | reverse complement strand
GAACCACTGGTGCACAGAACCACTGGTGAACAGAACCTCTGGTGCACAGAACCACTGGTGCACAGAACCACTGGTGCACAGAACCTCTGGTGCACAGAACCTCAGGTGCACAGAACCTCTGGTGCACAGAACCTCTGGTGCACAGAACCACTGGTGCACAGAACCACTGGTGCACAGAACCACTGGTGCACAGAACCTCTGGTGCACAGAACCTCAGGTGCACAGAACCACTGAAAACGGAACCTTTTGCCGCACTGTCTCCATGTGAATGGGGAAAACGCAACTTTTCTGAAATGCTGCTCCTGCACTTGCACACCATGGCCACAGTGAATAACCAACAGCGCCAACTGGTGGTCTGGAAGGCCAACTACATTGGTTTCAATGTTTCTGCCCTTTCTGTGCAAACCAACATCATTTTTAAAACGTTGCCGTTATAAACGTGAAACTTATCTGAACGGAAAACACAACCAAATGATCCGTTTTCACTCGAAACGTCACATAAGCAGGGTTCTAATGTGGTCTGACGTCACAGGACACTTAAAGAATGGTTCCCATCACAAATGTTTTGTTTTCAGTCTCATCTTTACAAAAAGAACTCCTGCTGAATCAGCTAAAATGGGCAAAACTGTTTCAAAGGCTCCTCATTGCAGAGCTTACAGTTCATCAGTAACAACTATTGAACTTTTATTAAAAAAAGGTGAAAGATGTTTTGCATCTAAGGATGAATGAAGAGGGACAAGCAGGTCTGGAGGTCAGATCTCTGGACTGGGATGAGACCTGATCAGCTTCTTCTTCCTCCAGCTACGAGAGAAACATGGCAGAGACGGAGGGAGACAAGATAATGACAGTCTCAATCATGTCGCATTATATAATTAGACATTTTAATTTTTTTGTGTATTTTTTGGAACATTAACAGACGCTAACCTGAAGATTTTTAATTTCAACTCTGATGTCACCAAAAGAACAATTTTAGTTTTAATGTCAGACACAATTGGGACTTAATGGAGTTAAAGTGGAATATTAAAGACAGGAATGCCTTCTGATTTGCATAAAGAAATATTATATTGTGTGAATTATTCTTCATAGCAATAACATGAGAGGGTTTTCCAGAATTGGTTTATGATTCATGTATTATTACACACAGAGACGAGCCTTGACTCGCTGCAGCTGTGGAGAAAGTGGTTTTAATTGCAGGAAGCATGAGCTCCGTCCCGCCTGTCCATCAAGGTCGGCTTCATTTACAAGAATAATCTCTGAACTAATTTGTTGATGCTTCATATGATGGCTTCATTAGCGGCTCGCTGACGGATGTTCTGAACTCCAAGTCCGATCTGTCCCCTTAACCAGCTCGTCGGCGGGCGTTTCACTGCCAGCAGTCCGGCGTGCTTCTCTGGCTCCCCACGCTCTTTCTATTGTTGTAGCTGAGCTGCTCTCTCCTCGCTGCTCTCTTCTCGCTGCTCTCTCCTCGCTGCCTCTTTTAATCTGCAGCGTGTTGGAGAGGAGAAGCATCCAGAATCCAGTGTTGTGCTTCTTATGCTTGTTTTCTGTATGTGTCTGTGTGTTTCCTGTCTTTCCTGACGTCTCTGTTTTGTTTGTCTCTGTAGTCGGCCATTGCTGGATTGGGATGGTAACAAAAACAAAAAAAAAGAGAAATAACACCCACCACCTTGTTTATTTCTTCCATTTTCCCATGTCTGCTCTGAGGCAGAGGTTTTACTGATGCTTGACTTCTTAGCCCCGCCTCCCCCTCATCTCCCTCACACACACACCCCACACTCATCCTCCCATGATCCCATCTGAGACCGCAGCTTGCTTTCTGCCACTTAAGAGGTTAAAACCCAAACCGTCTGGGTGCCGCCTGCCGCCTGCCTGAAGATACCCAAGCCAGGCTGCACGCTCAGCCTGCCTGTTGTCATGGCAACATCATCGCTCATCACCACGGCCTGTTTCCATTAAGATCCGTCCGGTTCATGAAACTGATTTCTGAAGCCTGCTCAGCCGTGACCCCTAACTGCTCGGTAACCCCCCCCCCCCCCCCCCCCCCCCAAAAAAAGAAAGAAAATAAAAGTGATGGTGCATCAGTCACACTAACCTGATTCATGTGTGCATGTCTCTTTAACTGCTTTCTTATGCAGTCATAGGTGGTTCTGTCACTTTCTGTCCGGTTCCAGCTACAGGTTCTCTCCAGGAAGCCCCGCCCCCAGCCAGGAAGGGGGGGGTGGTGGCTGATCTGCTGCAAGCAGACGGCCGAGGCTCGGCTGAGTAAATAGAGTCTGACGTGTGAACGATGGCGTGCCGGGCAGCAGGGCGGGCGAATGGCGGTGTGGGCGGTGACGGCACGCCGCTGACGGCACGCCGCTGGGCATGTTTGTAGCTCCTGCCAGTCACGTTATTCTGCCCCGCCAATCATCATCCCGGCTGCTCTGGTGGACTATAATAGCTCAGCGTTCTGCTCTGGGATGAAGGAGTGACACCTTCACATGGTGACTGGAGTCTGTACTGCTTCATGTCGACACCGAAAGAGATCTGAGGATCCACCATGTCATACTAGTACCAGGGATCGGTTCTCGTCCTCGTAACAGGTCCCGGTACAACCCGGCGAGAACGACATGACATCAGCAGCATGAGCCGCGTGGACAAGAGGACGATGTCCGCAGTTTGGAGATTCTTTAATATTAATGAAAACAACAAAAGTAGGACGGATTGTAAATTATGTTCTGAGAAAATATCAAGAGGAGAAAGATAGTTGGTAAAAGAAGGTTTGTGTAGAATGTTCTCACGAGGAGAGACCTTTAAATAATTACACAGTCGATTAAAGAGCCAGATTTAGTATACATGACGATCGGCGTCACTGCCAGACCCCAAACTGGGTCTCTGTGATGGAGTCCCTGATCAGGGGACTCAAACCGACCGTCCTTGGGACAAAATGGGACACAAGCGGCTCCAGTCTGGCCAAACCACCGAGCAAAAGGTCCAAATCTTAAAGAAAACATTGATTTTTAACAAACTTCTTAAGAGTAGTGACACGACACTGAGACCTGAGCTGAGATACCAGGATGTTGCCAGAGATTGTAAAATCTCCCAGAATGCAACAGCTATAGGACAAGTGTTTGGGACATTTCAATGTATTTAGTACCAGAAGCTTCAATTGAAATCGGATTTATGTCGAGATTTTAGCTATTTTCTCTCATAATTGTTTACAATAGATTTGACAATTAAGTAAATATATTGAACAACTGCATTACAAGTGGTACATTTCAATTTTCTTTCTTACATTATTTTATACCTTATTCCTTTCCAACCAGCTCCCTGAAACAACCGAGGACAAACAAAAAACAGGACAACAAACTCCCTCTCAAAAACAAACAAAGCAAATAAAACTACAAAGATACTGCAAAGGAGAAATTAATACACGAATGCCAAGTAACCGTGTACACCTACAGTATGTAAATAATATGTAATAGCATGGATGTTTAGGGTTAGTTTAGCTTCTGCCAACGGCTGACAGAAGGGTTAGGGTTAGGGTTAGGGTTAGTTTAGCTTCTGCCGACAGCTGACAGAAGGGTTAGGGTTAGGGTTAGGGTTAGTTTAGCTTCTGCCGACAGCTGACAGAAGGGTTAGGGTTAGGGTTAGGGTTAGTTTAGCTTCTGCCGACAGCTGACAGAAGGGTTAGGGTTAGGGTTAGGGTTAGTTTAGCTTCTGCCGACAGCTGACAGAAGGGTTAGGGTTAGGGTTAGGGTTAGTTTAGCTTCTGCCGACAGCTGACAGAAGGGTTAGGGTTAGGGTTAGTTTAGCTTCTGCCGACAGCTGACAGAAGGGTTAGGGTTAGGGTTAGGGTTAGTTTAGCTTCTGCCGACAGCTGACAGAAGGGTTAGGGTTAGGGTTAGGGTTAGTTTAGCTTCTGCCGACAGCTGACAGAAGGGTTAGGGTTAGGGTTAGGGTTAGTTTAGCTTCTGCCGACAGCTGACAGAAGGGTTAGGGTTAGGGTTAGGGTTAGTTTAGCTTCTGCCGACAGCTGACAGAAGGGTTAGGGTTAGGGTTAGGGTTAGTTTAGCTTCTGCCGACAGCTGACAGAGCCTTTGCTTGATCGATACATGGTCTTTATTGTCATTCAAAAATATTCACCAGAGGCACATACGTGAAGGAAATTGCTTTAAAGTGTCTAAAAACAACAATAAAGAAACAATAAAAGGTATAAACACACAGTAACATTATTATTATTATTAGTGGTCGTAGTAGTAGTAGTAGTAGTATTATAGGAGTAACATTAATATAGTTCTGCTGCACATTGTCCTCAGACCTAAACTGGCACAACGAGTTTCCATATCTGTAGGTAGAATTCAGAACAATGACGTCCTGTCCTTTAGCCCCGCCCAGAGAGGAGGGGGAGCGGAGGACGTCCTGTCCTTTAGCCCCGCCCAGAGAGGAGGGGGAGCGGAGGACGTCCTGTCCTTTAGCCCCGCCCAGAGAGGAGGGGGAGCGGAGGACGTCCTGTCCTTTAGCCCCGCCCAGAGAGGAGGGGGAGCGGAGGACGGCCTGTCCTTTAGCCCCGCCCAGAGAGGAGGGGGAGCGGAGGACGTCCTGTCCTTTAGCCCCGCCCAGAGAGGAGGGGGAGCGGAGGACGTCCTGTCCTTTAGCCCCGCCCAGAGAGGAGGGGGAGCGGAGGACGTCCTGTCCTTTAGCCCCGCCCAGAGAGGAAGGGGAGCGGAAGACAGCCTGTCCTTTAGCCCCACCCAGAGAGGAGGGGGAGCGGAGGACGTCCTGTCCTTTAGCCCCGCCCAGAGAGGAGGGGGAGCGGAGGACGTCCTGTCCTTTAGCCCCGCCCAGAGAGGAGGGGGAGCGGAGGACGTCCGGTCCTTTAGCCCCGCCCAGAGAGGAAGGGGAGCGGAAGACAGCCTGTCCTTTAGCCCCGCCCAGAGAGGAGGGGGAGCGGAGGACGTCCTGTCCTTTAGCCCCGCCCAGAGAGGAAGGGGAGCGGAGGACGGCCTGTCCTTTAGCCCCGCCCAGAGAGGAGGGGGAGCGGAGGACGTCCGGTCCTTTAGCCCCGCCCAGAAAGGAAGGGGAGCGGAAGACAGCCTGTCCTTTAGCCCCGCCCAGAGAGGAGGGGGAGCGGAGGACGTCCTGTCCTTTAGCCCCGCCCAGAGAGGAGGGGGAGCGGAGGACGTCCGGTCCTTTAGCCCCGCCCAGAGAGGAGGGGGAGCGGAGGACGTCCGGTCCTTTAGCCCCGCCCAGAGAGGAAGGGGAGCGGAAGACAGCCTGTCCTTTAGCCCCGCCCAGAGAGGAGGGGGAGCGGAGGACGTCCTGTCCTTTAGCCCCGCCCAGAGAGGAAGGGGAGCGGAGGACGTCCTGTCCTTTAGCCCCGCCCAGAGAGGAGGGGGAGCGGAGGACGTCCTGTCCTTTAGCCCCGCCCAGAGAGGAAGGGGAGCGGAGGACGGCCTGTCCTTTAGCCCCGCCCAGAGAGGAGGGGGAGCGGAGGACGTCCTGTCCTTTAGCCCCGCCCAGAGAGGAGGGGGAGCGGAGGACGTCCGGTCCTTTAGCCCCGCCCAGAGAGGAAGGGGAGCGGAGGACTCCCTGTCCTTTAGCCCCGCCCAGAGAGGAGGGGGAGCGGAGGACGTCCTGTCCTTTAGCCCCGCCCAGAGAGGAAGGGGAGCGGAGGACGGCCTGTCCTTTAGCCCCGCCCAGAGAGGAGGGGGAGCGGAGGACGTCCGGTCCTTTAGCCCCGCCCAGAGAGGAAGGGGAGCGGAGGACGGCCTGTCCTTTAGCCCCGCCCAGAGAGGAGGGGGAGCGGAGGATGTCCTGTCCTTTAGCCCCGCCCAGAGAGGAAGGGGAGCGGAGGACGGCCTGTCCTTTAGCCCCGCCCAGAGAGGAAGGGGAGCGGAGGACGTCCTGTCCTTTAGCCCCGCCCACAGAGGAGGGGGAGCGGAGGACGTCCTGTCCTTTAGCCCCGCCCAGAGAGGAGGGGGAGCGGAGGACGTCCTGTCCTTTAGCCCCACCCAGAGAGGAAGGGGAGCGGAGGACGGCCTGTCCTTTAGCCCCGCCCAGAGAGGAGGGGGAGCGGAGGACGTCCTGTCCTTTAGCCCCGCCCAGAGAGGAGGGGGAGCGGAGGACGTCCTGTCCTTTAGCCCCGCCCAGAGAGGAGGGGGAGCGGAGGACGGCCTGTCCTTTAGCCCCGCCCAGAGAGGAAGGGGAGCGGAGGACGTCCGACGTCCTGCACAGACGCAATCTCGTCCTTGCAATAAGTGTTGCTCACGCAGTCACACAGGCTTCTTAGGAGGAGTAAAGTCAGTGTAATTGTCGTCACTATACTCTGCGCCAGAGCAAATCAAAAGTTTGACGTTGAAATGTAAAGCTTGTTATGGGACTATTTTACCTGGGCTGAACTAAACTGGGTTTGATGCCTCGGATGTTCAGAGAGCAATTATGAGCCAGTTAATTGTTAATGTGCAAGATTTTGATTGTGACCCTTCAACTGGAGGATCTAAATACATGCTGTACTGCATTTATCTCCTCTGGCTGACTTCAGAAGACCTCAGGAAGATAACGGAGCGATGACTTGTGGGTAATAATTGCCATGGAGATCCTGTCGCCCTTGATGGAACAGCTCAGAAATGTGTTTTTGTTCCTCACCTTGGACTGCAGCCAGCATGTGGTGATTGATTCAGAATGAAGAAGCATTTTGCAGCATGAGACAAGAAAAAGAAATGCATGTTTTGAGTTTCTTCTGACCGTTGAAGGTTTCAGTAAGTGAACCTGCTCCGGTCCTGACCCAGCTGGACTCTGCTCGGGAGGACTCTGAGGACCAACGGCCTGGATAAAGTTACCCATCATGCAGTTCTGCCTGCTGAAGGTGCGCTCCCTCCTCATCCTCCCTCTGCCCACCAGGAGGGGCCGGACCCCGAGACCCCACAACTTTGTGCCGATTATTGAATAATGAATGCTCATCCTTTCCCTCTGAGACTGAGCGCTTCCCGAGGACAATGGATTTAGTGAAAGACCTCCTGCCTGCCAGTTTGTACAAGCCCAAGGCTCGTGCATTAAAAAGTAATTAATAAATCAGACGTTCAGGCTGATTGGGCTTCCTGAGTCTGTGGAGGAGTGAATCTCTCCAGCTTCTCCGGTCCGCTTCACTTCGTGTCACAGCAGATCTCCTCACTACGACTTTTCACTCAACTTCTTCTTCTGTGAGCTCCGATCCTCAAAACGTGAAGTCACTTCTCTTTTACACCTTTATGGGGAAGTTATTGAAATTGCACAACCCAGGCTGTTTTCTCGGAATAGTTCAGTCATTCACACATGATAAATGATGGGATGCACTGATAACGCTACCAATACCTGGAATCAGGCTTGATACAGCACGGAGTACTTGTACTCGTACTTGTACATGTACTCCTAAAAGGAACGGACGATACTCTGGCCACAGGAGAGTTGGTGTGTTTCTTTCCAGATATCAATAGATTGTCCATCCTGTCCCATTGTTCTGAACATTTCCTGGACTATAGGACTTCTTAGACTATAAGCCTTTATACATTAAAGAGAGGACAGTTTAATTTGAGTTGCCTTGGTTAGCATAAATAAAAATGATCCATATTGGGTCAGTAAGGTCGTTTCCTTTCTGGTGGTACTGTAACGGTAACGTAACGGTGACGGTGACAGTGACAGTGACAGTGACAGTAACGGTACTGTAACGGTAACGTAACGGTGACAGTGACAGTGACAGTGACAGTGACAGTAACGGTACTGTAACGGTAACGTGACGGTGACAGTGACAGTGACAGTAACGGTACTGTAACGGTAACGTAACGTAACGGTGACGGTGACAGTGACAGTGACAGTAACGGTACTGTAACGGTAACGTAACGGTGACGGTGACGGTGACAGTGACAGTGACAGTGACAGTAACGGTACTGTAACGGTAACGTAACGGTGACGGTGACGGTAACGGTACTGTAACGGTAACGTAACGGTGACAGTGACAGTAACGGTACTGTAACGGTACTGTAACGGTAACGTAACGGTGACGGTGACGGTGACAGTGACAGTGACAGTAACGGTACTGTAACGGTAACGTAACGGTGACGGTGACGGTAACGGTACTGTAATGGTAACGTAACGGTGACGGTGACGGTGACAGTGACAGTGACAGTAACGGTACTGTAACGGTAACGTAACGGTGACGGTGACGGTAACGGTACTGTAACGGTAACGGTACTGTAACGGTAACGTAACGTAACGGTGACGGTGACAGTGACAGTGACAGTAACGGTACTGTAACGGTAACGTAACGGTGACGGTGACGGTGACAGTGACAGTGACAGTAACGGTAACGTAACGGTGACGGTGACGGTGACGGTGACAGTGACAGTAACGGTACTGTAACGGTAACGTAACGGTGACGGTGACGGTAACGGTAACGGTACTGTAACGGTAACGTAACGTAACGGTGACGGTGACAGTGACAGTGACAGTAACGGTACTGTAACGGTAACGTAACGGTGACAGTGACAGTGACAGTAACGGTACTGTAACGGTAACGTAACGGTGACAGTGACAGTAACGGTACTGTAACGGTAACGTAACGTAACGGTGACGGTGACAGTGACAGTGACAGTGACAGTAACGGTACTGTAACGGTAACGTAACGGTGACGGTGACGGTAACGGTACTGTAACGGTAACGTAACGGTGACAGTGACAGTAACGGTACTGTAACGGTACTGTAACGGTACTGTAACGGTAACGTAACGGTGACGGTGACGGTGACAGTGACAGTGACAGTGACAGTAACGGTACTGTAACGGTAACGTAACGGTGACGGTGACGGTAACGGTACTGTAACGGTAACGTAACGGTGACAGTGACAGTAACGGTACTGTAACGGTAACGTAACGGTGACGGTGACGGTGACGGTGACAGTGACAGTAACGGTACTGTAACGGTAACGTAACGGTGACGGTGACAGTGACAGTAACGGTACTGTAACGGTAACGTAACGGTGACGGTGACAGTGACAGTGACAGTGACAGTAACGGTACTGTAACGGTAACGTAACGGTGACGGTGACAGTGACAGTGACAGTAACGGTACTGTAACGGTAACGTAACGGTGACGGTGACAGTGACAGTGACAGTGACGGTACTGTAACGGTAACGTAACGGTGACGGTGACAGTGACAGTAACGGTACTGTAACGGTAACGTAACGGTGACGTGACAGTGACAGTAACGGTACTGTAACGGTAACGTAACGGTGACGGTGACAGTGACAGTGACAGTGACGGTACTGTAACGGTAACGTAACGGTGACGGTGACAGTGACAGTGACAGTGACGGTACTGTAACGGTAACGTAACGGTGACGGTGACAGTGACAGTGACAGTGACGGTACTGTAACGGTAACGTAACGGTGACGGTGACAGTGACAGTAACGGTACTGTAACGGTAACGTAACGGTGACGTGACAGTGACAGTAACGGTACTGTAACGGTAACGTAACGGGGACGGTGACGGTGACAGTGACAGTAACGGTACTGTAACGGTAACGTAACGGTGACAGTGACAGTGACAGTAACGGTACTGTAACGGTAACGTAACGGTGACGGTGACAGTGACAGTAACGGTACTGTAACGGTACTGTAACGGTAACGTAACGGTGACAGTGACAGTGACAGTGACAGTGACAGTAACGGTACTGTAACGGTAACGTAACGGTGACGTGACAGTGACAGTAACGGTAACGTACCTGGAGAAATCTGTTGACATCCCTTCCTTCCTTCGAGGCCATAGTCTTTCCTCAACTTCTGTTTGCAAGCAATAGATTCTGTGATCAAATGATGCTCTTTGTATGGTGCCAATCACAGCACGATTGAACTATTTCACTTTATTTTAAATTGATTAGTGTCTATAACACCAGTATGACATCATGTCCTTGTTGTTGTTCATTTCAACATCTGAAGCAAAGAGATTTTATCACTTGCTTTACTTTCAAGCTACAAACTGTACTTTGCTCATGAAAACTGAATTTATGACCCCACAGCGCTGGAGTAAAACCGACATTGTTTTGGGTGTCGTCCCTGTATGAGGATTCTGATCAGCAGTCTCTTAGCAACTGAAGCTTTTCAAAAGCTGCGCAGCCTCCAGACTGTTTCCCTCCTGGAGCTGCAGAGACTCTCCAGTGACACGAACTCACACCAGAGACGAGTTTATGCTTAACGGCCTCCAATCTATGAGGCGTCCCGGGGTTAGGGTTAGGGTTAGGGTTAGGGTTAGGGTTAGCCCCGCCACCTCCGCCACCTCCGCCACCTCCGCCACTCGTCAACCTTTGTCTTCAGAGAAAGAAACTTCTCCCTGTAAGAAGACTGAGTCGTCGCAGGCCAGCCTCCTCTGACACGGCTGAAGAGGTGAAACGTGTCCTCACCTCCCAGAGCACAGGACGCTCTGGGAGGTGAAACGTGTCCTCACCTCCCAGAGCACAGGACGCTCTGGGAGGTGAAACGTGTCCTCACCTCCCAGAGCAGAGGACACTCGGGTAACTTGAACTAATTGCCCACCGGAGTAACCCCTGGTTCTGGGCTAGGCCCACTGATCGTTCCCAGATCCAAGATGGAGGCTGTAAAGACGAGTCCACTGGTTAACGATGCTGAGCAGCTCAGTGGGAGGAGTCAAATCAACTCACCAAGCGAGGTTGGGGGGGCTGGTCTCCAACATGAAGCACATTCCCACTGAGCCGGTGGCGACGAGTTCACACTGCTGAAGGTTTCATCCAAATCTTCAGAGAGAGTCGCTTCTGTTGGTGTCTCCATTGTGAGTACAGCCCAGTACTGAAATATTTACTATCTTTACCTTTATGTGTGCTGCAACTGAGAGCATCACTAATGTCAATTATCTCACTGAATAAGCAACAGAACTTATCAAATGTCCCTGAGCCGTCCTCTGAGTCCTGTTCTACCTCATGGATCTGAAGGTGCAGGCACCAGATCGTCATGGTTAAAACGCGTCTATACAAACGTGTCCTCACATTGTTCAGGTTTATATTGTTCTCCGCTCTGCGTGTGCTTTCATTATAGAAACAGCACCCACTAGTGGCTCAACATGGAAACTACTTCGTTTTCAGCATTTCTATGTGAACAGACATCGTTTTCAAAACATTAGATTTAGGATATGAAGTGTTGGATTTTTAAAAAGTCACTTTCGCCTGCAGTGGGTTAGGTTTAGGTTTAGGTTTAGGTTTAGGGTCAGTGTCAGGGTCAGGGTTAGGGTTAGGGTTAGGGTTAGGGTTAGGGTCAGGGTTAGGGTTAGGGTTAGGGTTAGGGTTAGGGTTAGGGTTAGGGTCAGGGTTAGGGTTAGGGTTAGGGTTAGGGTTAGGGTCGGGGTTAGGGTCAGGGTCAGGGTCAGGGTCAGGGCCAGGGTCAGGGTGAGGATCAGGGCCAGGGTCAGGGTGAGGATCAGGGCCAGGGTCAGGGTGAGGATCAGGGTCAGGGTTAGGGTCAGGGTCAGTCGTGAGCTCTTTGTTTCAAACTCACCTCAGAAATCTCAATACAGATTCATGTTTCAGTTGGAAGTCAAAGCTCAGTAAAATCCACACATGCCTCCAATAAGATGTGAAAAGACTGGCACGATGAGTCACTCCCTCTTCGTCTCGAGTTAATCTCTAGAAATGTGTTTCTACTTTCACTGGTGCGTTCTGCTGAATGTGGAAGACAGTCTGGCTCAAAGACAAGCTACATGAAATATTCAGGCGTCTCAGAGGAGCCGTGGCCAACAAACTGTGGAGCCTCTGGCTTTTCTTTGGTTCCATGAAGGGTCCATTTAAATACTGTGACTCTAACTTCTGTCACTGCTGTCTGGATGAGGATGAGGATGAGGATGAGGATGAGGATGATGTATGGTAATACAGCCAGTAACAGGAGCGACCCGGGAGGCTGCAGCTCAGACAAGGTCCAAGGTTTCCATGCAGAGTCAAAGTCGGTCTGTCAGGAAGGAACTGGGCACAAGATCTACTGAAGGTACCAGGAACTAAACAGGCGAGACGTTCACCTGGAAGCTCACGTGTGAGAAATAACACAGGAGTGCATTTTCTATCATGAACATGGGATTTCAAAGCTTCAGATAATGAAGCTGCTCTTCTACACACACACAACTGCTGCTTTACTAACTGAGGTTTGGGTTTGACAGACGTACAAAATAACACATCAATTCAGGGTTTCATGAGAACTCAAATATTTGATTTTATGGAGAATTAAATGTACCCAAAGTAACTTAACTTTTAATGCACCTTAATGAGCGGACAGCCTCCAGCAGGGGGCGCTGCTGTGACTCCTCGAAGTTTCACTTTCACCTTTATACACCAGGAGTCAAACATAAGGCCCGTGGACCAAAACCGACCAGGAAAGGCTTCGATCCAGCGCCAGAAACCACCAGGCCACGAGGTTATCTAGGATTTATAGGAAGTTTCTTCTTTTTTACATTTCATTGTATTTTGTAGCAGAATGTTTCATTAAAATTGACTTTATGTTGAGATTGTCGTCATTTCCAGTAATAATTGTGTGATCTTTTAAAATTATAGACAGTTTCATCACGTACATTGTGGCCACAACCTTTTAAATTTAAAGTTTATTATAGTATATATATATAGTTTATTACACCAGTCTGGTCACTCAAGATGAGACTGGACTGTATGTGGCTCTTGAGGTCAAATTTATATACTTGTTTGTATATATTATATACATGTATTATACTGTATACATCTTTATAGTGGTTCAGTTATGTGCTTTTAAAAAAGTATGTGTGGGGGGGAGATAAAACTTTTTTTTTTTTCAATCTTATATTTACTTGATGTTATGATTGTATAGTTATAACAAAAAACATATATTTGACCAGCACTGGTTCCTGCCCAAATGCTTCAAGTACTCAGGTCAGTAAACTACAGACCCCCCCCCCCCCTCCCCCTCCCCCCACTGCTGAAACAATTCCTTGAGCTAACACTGTAATTAATAAAATAGTGAAATAATTACATGTTTTTTTTATGAATTTCTTTTTGTATTTCTTTGTTTGATTAACTTTTGGCACATATAGTCCTCCATCCTGTTTACACATTTCAAAAGAAAATACATCGTTTTCATTTCAGCAAAGTTTTGCATTTACACTGCAACATTTTGAAAACCAGCAAACGGCAGAAATGGCGAGAACAACGTAAGTAAGAAGTTGTGTTTTCACTGTTTTCATGGAGATGGAATGTCTTTGACGAGCTGCGTTTTCAGCCACCAAAAATGTGACAAAAGTTTAGTGTTTTAACTTGAAAACCTTGTAAACACTGTGAACATTGTTAATGTTGTAAACTTTGTAAAGATTGTGAACGCTGAGGGGCAGGATCAGCATCGGCAGGCAATACTGTATTACCACAATACTTTGTCAGGTGAGAGTTTCTCAAAATAGTGAAACGGAGGCCTCCAGTGGGTGGAAAAGCTCTCCGAGCACCCTCCGAGACAGAATGGAAGTTTGTCTAACTTCAAGAGAGATAGGCTGTCATGTAGCCACGCCCTCTGGGGGGGGGGGGGGGGGGGGGTGTAGAGGAGGGAGGGTGTAGCGGAGGGAGGGGGTCTTATAGTAGACTTCCATAAGAGAAGGATTTTCCTGCAGGCAACCAAAGAAGCAACGTTGAGAAGATTGTCCCGAGTGGTTTATCAGGAGACCTGCTGAAAATCTGATCTTCAGAGCCGAGAGGTCGGAGATGGACTGAAAGATGGATTACCAATAAGTAACTAGAGTAGAACAGGACCTAAACATGTGAGTCAGGTTGAGAGGATCCTGGGAGCGTCTCCCACAAGTTTCATCCACTGTGTCTGGAACACTGTGGAGAGGTGATGTTCACCACAATGAAGTGTGTGGAGCACTTTAAACTGGATGAGAGACAGCCGAGCACCGCTGGGCGAGGAGTGAACAGCCACGAGCACCGCTGGGCGAGGAGTGAACAGCCACGAGCACCGCTTGAAGAAGAGTGAACAGCCCCGAGCACCGCCGGACGAGGAGTGAACAGCCCCGAGCACCGCCGGACGAGGAGTGAACAGCCCCGAGCACCGCTGGAAGAAGAGTGAACAGCCCCGAGCACCGCTGGGCGAGGAGTGAACAGCCACGAGCACCGCTGGAAGAAGAGTGAACAGCCACAAGCACCGCTGGAAGAAGAGTGAACAGCCCCGAGCACCGCTGGGCGAGGAGTGAACAGCCACGAGCACCGCTGGAAGAAGAGTGAACAGCCACAAGCACCGCTGGAAGAAGAGTGAACAGCCCCGAGCACCGCTGGGCGAGGAGTGAACAGCCACGAGCACCGCTGGAAGAAGAGTGAACAGCCACAAGCACCGCTGGAAGAAGAGTGAACAGCCCCGAGCACCGCTGGAAGAAGAGTGAACAGCCATGAGCACCGCTGGAAGAAGAGTGAACAGCCCTGAGCACCGCTGGAAGAAAAGTGAAAAGCCACAAGCACCGCTGGAAGAAGAGTGAACAGCCCCGAGCACCGCTGGACGAGGAGTGAACAGCCACGAGCACCACTGGTCGAGGAGTGAACAGCCCCGAGCACCGCTGGAAGAAGAGTGAACAGCTACGAGCACCGCTGGAAGAAGAGTGAACAGCTACGAGCACCGCTGGAAGAAGAGTGAACAGCCCCGAGCACCGCTGGACGAGGGGTAAACAGCCACGAGCACCGCTGGACGAGGAGTGAACAGCCACGAGCACCGCTGGACGAGGCGTGAACAGCCACGAGCACCACTGGAAGAAGAGTGAACAGCCACGAGCACCGCTGGAAGAAGAGTGAACAGCCCTGAGCACCGCTGGAAGAAGAGTGAACAGCCACGAGCACCGCTGGGCGAGGAGTGAACAGCCACGAGCACCGCTGGAAGACGAGTGAACAGCCATGAGCACCGCTGGAAGAAGAGTGAACAGCCACGAGCACCGCTGGGCGAGGAGTGAACAGCCACGAGCACCGCTGGAAGACGAGTGAACAGCCATGAGCACCGCTGGAAGAAGAGTGAACAGCCACGAGCACCGCTGGGCGAGGAGTGAACAGCCACGAGCACCGCTGGAAGACGAGTGAACAGCCATGAGCACCATTTCCCACAGATCCTCCCAGAGCTCACGTTCCCAATCAGCCTTCATCTTTACAGCAGATTCCTTAGTTGTGAACTGAAGATCAGAAGTGTTGAGAAAGTTCACTTTCTACATGAACTACTTCAAAGTTCACTTTCTACATGAACTACTTCAAAGTTCACTTTCTACATGAACTACTTCAAAGTTCACTTTCTACATGAACTACTTCAAAGTTCACTTTCTACATGAACTACATCAAAGTTCACTTTCTACATGAACTACTTCAAAGTTCTAAATTCACAGTTCCAAAAATGAACTCGTTCCTGTTTCTTCTTTTTTTTTTTCCAATATGTTGCTGTTCCCCTCAGAATACTGGTCCATTGTTGCCCCCCAGTCAGTCCTCACTAGGGGCAGCTGCAGCCCCCCCCCCCCCCCCCCCCGACAGGAGATTCTCATAACCATGAGGACAAACCTGCTGCTTCAATGGTCTTTATGAATGAGGAAATATGAAAACAAAAACCAAAACGGACACTCGTCCTTAAGGTGCAAAGGGAAATATACCAGGCGGGTTCTACAAATAAACAAATAAAGAACTCAAAATAGTAAAACCCTCAAGGAATGTTTTAGTTCCTGGTACATCCCTTGAAAGGCCGGCCGGGTGCAACGAGCCTCTCAGGTTTGCTGTTGACGTTGTTGTTTTACGGAGTTGCTTCTTGAAACTCGGCGGGCAAAGTTTATATAAAATACTACGATGTTTCTCACCTGGATCATCACTGACTTCTTCATGAAATTATTTTAAATACCAGGATTTCCGGACTATTGAGCACACCGGAATATAAGCCGCAGCCGCCAAATTTCAAAAGGAAAAAAAGAAAAAGAAATGGCGGAGTTACGTGATGCCCCTGAACGCATCACCCAGGATCAGCAGCATGAAGCTCGTTAACCCTTAAAAAGTAGAGTCGTCCTCCGCAGGGTTCAGAGCTTGGAAAGATAAAGAGTAGTGGCTTATCATCCAGAAAGTACTGTAACCATACCAAGATGAAGTATTAATGGTGAGACAGAGTCTGAGGTAGAGCTGCTGTCTTCTACTTGTTTTTGTCGTGATGCTTCACATGTTGATGACGTAGGAGGTGGAGCCACTCTGGGGGCTGCGGTTGCCAGATCGGCTGTTTTCCTCCCGACATGTAAAGGCCCGTTTACAGTGAATCTGGCAACTCTCTGAAACAATGGTGAACTGTGAGCGCCGCTCACTAACACCAGAGTGAGAGCCGCTCACTAACACCAGAGTGAGAGCCGCTCACTAACACCAGAGTGAGAGCCGCTCACTAACACCACAAAGATAGCCGCTCACTAACACCAGAGTGAGAGCCGCTCACTAACACCACAAAGAAAGCCGCTCACTAACACCAGAGTGAGAGCCGCTCACTAACACCAGAGTGAGAGCCGCTCACTAACACCAGAGTGAGAGCCGCTCACTAACACCACAAAGATAGCCGCTCACTAACACCAGAGTGAGAGCCGCTCACTAACACCAGAGTGAGAGCCGCTCACTAACACCACAAAGAAAGCCGCTCACTAACACCAGAGTGAGAGCCGCTCACTAACACCAGAGTGAGAGCCGCTCACTAACACCAGAGTGAGAGCCGCTCACTAACACCAGAATGAGAGCCGCTCACTAACACCACAAAGAAAGCCGCTCACTAACACCAGAGTGAGAGCCGCTCACTAACACCACAAAGAAAGCCGCTCACTAACACCAGAGTGAGAGCCGCTCACTAACACCACAAAGAAAGCCGCTCACTAACACCAGAGTGAGAGCCGCTCACTAACACCAGAGTGAGAGCCGCTCACTAACACCAGAGTGAGAGCCGCTCACTAACACCAGAGTGAGAGCCGCTCACTAACACCAGAGTGAGGTCACAGTGACGTTCCTCAGGCAGAAATACAGAACGTTCAGTTCACGTTCGCCTAAAATATGAAGGAGTTCATGAAGGAACGTTCACTGAACTCGTTCAGGCTCAACGCTGAAGGGAGGAGAGCTGCCTTCAGCGTCAGATCAATGGTGTAAATATAATAAACTATGTTAACTGTATAAATGTAAACGTGTCAACATTTTAAACCGTGTAATCTTGTAAACTTTTTAAACCAAGTAATCGTTAACATTTTAAACGGTGTTAACAGTTTGAACAGTTTGAACAGTGTAAACATTGCAAATGTGAATGAGGCCTCGTTTCCATAGTAACGGCGGCGGCTCAGAAAGCAAAGCATTTCCAGTAGATCAAGCTCCTCTGAACACTCCTGAACACACCTGAACACACCTGAACACTCCTGAACACTCCTGAACACTCCTGAACACTCCTGATGCACCAGAAACTCTCAGTAAATACTTTTGAAGATGAATTCAGTGGATCAGCTGCTAAACACTCAGACACAAAAAGAACCATGTTGTTATTATGATGATGATGATGATGATGATGATGATGATGATGATGTCTTTGTGGAGAATCTCAGAGTCCTCAGCCAGGAGTCGGAGCAGCACAGAGAACATTCAATGAAACACTATGAGAACCCAGATGTGAGGCTCCCTGATGAGCCTGAGCATGAGTCACGGCGGCCGGGAGACTGGCTCCGCCTCCTCAGCTGATCAACCTTTAACCCTTCCTGTTTCCCCGGAGGATCCAAAGCTTGTTTGATTTGAGGCAGAGAATCTTGTTGGGTATTCTTCACGCTCAGCTGAACATCCCTCCTCGTTCTCCCTGCACTCAGTCCTGGAACCTAGTCCTGGTTAGTTTACTGACTAGTCCTGGTTCTTACACCTGCTTGCTCTGGAAGGTTTAGTTGGGTTCTGTTGTTCTCTATCATTGTAAGAGGTTCTGGAAGGTTTAGTAGGGTTCTGTTGTTCTCTATCATTGTAAGAGGCTCTGGAAGGTTTAGTTGGGTTCTGTTGTTCTCTATCATTGTAAGAGGCTCTGGAAGGTTTAGTTGGGTTCTGTTGTTCTCTATCATTGTAAGAGGCTCTGGAAGGTTTAGTTGGGTTCTGTTGTTCTCTATCATTGTAAGAGGTTCTGAGATGTTTGTTGATGTGATTTAGAGCTTTACAAATAAAATTGAATTGGTTAGTTTACTGACTAGTCCTGGCCAAGGTCAAACTTACAGAGTAAACTTGTGATATTGATCCCAGGAGATCACTGTTATCACTATTTTTGTGATACTAGGGTTACAGCCCATTTCTTTATTTGCTGTTAAAACAGCCCATTTGTTTGTAAAGGAAATATTGAGTGCAGCTAATGAAGCCATTCAGAACCAATCAGTTCCACGAACCTCCTGAAACGTCCTGCTGCAGCAGCAGAGGCTGAACCTCTTCAGGAGCTTCTCCTTCTGGATCACAAACAGCCTTTCTTCATAACTAGTGACAGATAGAATGTAAACAATGGCACATGGCGCCAGGAGAGGAAGCACCTCCTCTTCCTCCTCCTCCTCCTCCAGGCTCTGCTCCAGTGTGTGTCTGCTCCACCTGTCACACCTGGTCTCTGGTGGTCAAGCACCTGATGGGAATCAGGTGTGCTGCTTCACCTCTCTGCCACAGTGTTGAGTCAGTCAAACTCGTTTCTTATGAAGCTGAATGTTGACTGAAAATGTAAAAACCTTTTAAACTCTTGAACAGTTTCACCTTTTGTATTATTTTACATCAATATTGTTATTCAGCTCATTTAAATCTTATTTCTACAGCGCCAAATACAACACAGTCATTTCAAACCAACAATCCACGAATCCACTTCTTCTGTTCTTATAGAGCAGGCTTGTCCAACCCCGGTCCTGGAGGACGCCTGTCCTGGAGGACCCCTGTCCTGCAGGTTTTAGCTCCTCCCTGCTTCAGCTTACCTGAATCTAATGATGACGTCATCACCAAGGTTGTGAAAAAGCCCAATAATGAGCCCCTCATTGCAATCGGGTGTGCTGGAACTGGGAGGAGCTAAACCTGGAGGACATGGGCCCTGGAGGACAGGGACCCTGGAGGACAGGGACTACGGAGGACAGGGGCCCTGGAGGACAGGGGTCCTGGAGGACAGGGACTCAATCCCGAGCTTGGATGCCTGTGTAATGGAGAGTAATCCTAATTAGTCAATTAATTAGTGGCATCAGTTCCTTTCTTCAAAAAACAACATTAAATTCATCATCGTCCAATAACTTTTGGCCACAAAACATTTTATCCTGATTTATTTGTTTGTGATGGAAAAACATTTTAAAATGATAAAAAAATAAATAAATGAAGGTTTGATCAAAATATACGATCAGCTGCTTCATGAATGTAAGTGTATAAAAGAAATAAATAAACAACTCAACATGCGTTCTTCTTTTACTGTAGATTCTTCTAGAAATATGAACTTCTGTGCTCCAGGTCGTGCAGACTATTTGGTATATTTAGTGTTGAGTGGACATTAATTCCCTGAAATCCATTACAAGCTTCAGTCTTCAGTAGAAAAGTAATGCGATTAATCACAATTAATTACAGAAAATTGTGCAATTAATTAATACATTTTTTGACAGCACTAATATATATATGTGTGTGTGTGTGTGTGTGTGTGTGTGTGTGTGTGTGTGTGTGTGTGTGTGTGTGTGTGTGTGTGTGTGTGTGTGTGTGTGTGTGTGTGTGTGTGTGTGTGTGTGTGAATCAAGCTATGCATGAAAATGTGAGCAAACAGCTTTCCATATTCTGTCGCTCAGCTAACTTTACCTCATGTTGACTTGTATCTTCTGACTTGTCTTTAAAGATGATTAAAGTTTAAACCAGGGTAGCGAGCTGTTAGGAAGTCTTTGAGCGTTAAACATCCCTGGTTATAAATACTTCAGTGGGACAGACGAGCCTGTCCCACTCTGGTGCACATTAAGGAATTAGTGAGGTTCTTCATGTGGGCCTGCAGAGCGAGGACAGTGTGTGCTCAACATATTAAATAAAGAGTATTCCTCCCGTTTATTATCAACAGTGTGACAAGCGTCTCTGTCCCTGTGAGCGGCGCTCGTCTTCAGTTTGAAATGGTTCCAACATGAATGGCGGTGACGTCTCGTGCTTCACTTCTCTGCAGGGGAAGCGTTAAGTCCTTGTGAGGAGGGAGGGGAATGAAAGTGATCCGACCTCGACCCCGACCTCAACGCCATCCTCATCCACAACCCCATCCTCGACCCCGACCCTGACCGCAACCCTGACCTCGTCCTGGACCCTGACCTTGTCCTCGTCCTGGACCCTGACCTTGTCCTCGTCCTGGACCCTGACCTCGTCCTCGTCCTGGACCCTGACCTCGTCCTCGTCCTGGACCCTGACCTTGTCCTCGTCCTGGACCCTGACCTCATCCTCGTCCTCGACCCCAACCTTAGTTGTTTCAGCCGTATAAAAGCTCCACATCTGTTGGAGCTGATGATGCGTTCAGAGCTGACGTAGTTTATTTCATTTCAATGGCTTTAACTCCTTTTTCTCACAGCATAATGTCAATGTCGCCCTCACACAGTAGCCTTCTGTAGGAAATATCAGTATCATTGTGGACGAGACCGTCTCTGGTTTCTCTGCTGTCAGATTGGAGCTGCAGATCCGTGGTATCACACGTCATCAGCTCTTTTTACTAAAGATGAATGTGGCCATTTAAAAACTGGCCCTGAGATTCTTCTTGGCAGAAGCAGGAGGAGGAACATGCTCCTGGTGGTTTTGTTTCGGTTGTGAACTTGTCTCATTACTGTCGCTCATGTCTTGAATACGTCACAGATAATTAGACCACCAGAGACGCTGTGGCGTCACATGATCGGGTTTTCAACAGTAGATACAGTAAATAGTTTGGAATTATCCATAGAAGGCTGAATTCCAGCCGGTGGTCCAGTTTCCTGAATCACACTGCCTGGACGTCTTTGATGAGACCGACTAGAGTCTCGCAAGAACTCATTCAGAACCAGACCTGCTTCTCATGTGTCCATGTGGTGTCTGTTATTTCAATAATGGACCACATTAACACAGCCTCTGCTCTCTGACCCAGTGGAACCAAACGGACTATTCCAGTGTGTTCATGGCTGTCAGGTTCAGTCTGGTTGAAACCAACATGGCGCCATTGGTGAGGTTCATTTAGGTGTAAACACTCCCGCCTGAGCCCGGCTCCGGCAGCAGAGGCCCAATGGACTCAGCTCAAGTCCTGTTGACGTTTTCTGAAAGTGTGAAGTTCTAGAAGGACCGGACCCAGAAGGTCCCAGGTGGAAGCTTTACAGCTGCAGCAACTTTCAGATCAAATCCACATGTTGAAGAGTATTTAGCTCAAACTGCCAAGACAACAATACGTGAAGGGATCTTCTCTCACCTTTGTCTTGTTGGTTTGATTCCTCTTCCAAACTCAGAGTTTCCCTTTCTACAATGATTCCTCAGGTGCTGACGTCTCTCTTCATCTTTTTTCTACCTCCTACAAACACTACAGGACGTAGGTCCTTCTAACAGCTTCCTGGGCAGTGGCTGTTTCACCACTTTTAGTAAATATATTCTACCCTCTTCCTTCAGGTGGTGCTGTGGGGCGTCGCTCTGTCAGACACTAGAACCGTGGCTGCACTATTGATCTATATGTGTGCATGTGGAAGCTAATTGTTCATTATTCACCTGATAGAACAGAGGACACCTGTTTTAAAAGTCTATTTTCATCACTTTAGCTTGAACATTCAAGAATCACTGTACTGTTCTCCCTATGTGTAGTACTGCTGCAGTGTTGACATAGATGAAACAGCCTGCCAAACTCTTTTGAGAGCCAGGGAAGTGAGCAGCCTTGCTCCTTTAATGACTTGTTCCTGGTACGTCACTGACATTCAAACAGAGTGAAACTATAAAAGAAAAGACACAGAATCTCTGTTACAAAGAGACAAAGCTGGTACACAGGTAAACATGCAGATGAACATGACTAAACTAGCACATTCAACTGTCATAAACTGCCTACCTCAGTACATATGCTAACGCGAATGCTAATTAGCGCGAATGTTAATTAGCGCTCATGCTAACAAATACTAAAGTCATTGCCATACTAGGCCAACACACAACTTACAGTTATTGCTTCCTGATGGATTGCACGCATAAAAAACTGAAGAAAGAGGATGTTTGGAAGGTATCGTACAACTGTCTCTGAGCTTTACTTGATACTTCCGGTGACTCACTTCCTGTGTCAAAATAAAGGCACTAAGGCGAAGATGAACAATAAACAACATAAAATACATTCTGAAGAACAGGAAGTCTGAACCTAGCAATTTACATTCTAATAACTGAACATTCATGATTGAAGACAGAATAATCACTTTGAAGAGAACGTCTGTCTCAACGTTTACAGCCCTCAGAGACAATCTGTCTCCATGGACGTCCTGACATGTGTAGCTGGTAGTTCTAGTAGCTCTTACAGGGTATTTACCATTTACACTGCAACAGTGTGGCTGTTGTACTGATGACAGTTTATGATATTGCACTATGACATTTCTACAACTGTGACTAACAGGCCTAAAACTACAAGTAGACAAGAGTATATAGTTCTTCAATCCCGCCAGCCTCTGTCCAGCTTCGGGGTTCCACTGCCCACTTTCTCTTTAATTTGGCTTTTCCAGATTCTTCTGAGTAGAACTGAATCCATGTTGTTTAGATTCAATGTGATGTCAATAATGATCATATTGTTACGAACAAGAAGCCTTCAAATAATCAGCCTGATCCACTGAAGGTAGATTCAGTTCATTTGCTTTTATTGATACGGAATATTGAGGTTGAGAACCCGATCAAACATCAATACTCAGAGGAATTGGTGCTTCTTGATTAATGTCCAGCTTCTGAAGAGTTTTTGAAACCATATTCCATGTTGATTCAATTATTTTTGTCATCAAAAATAACAGTGAAAGACATATTTGCCTTCATCGGATGCCCCCTGGAATGTTGACAGGCAAAGCCCTCCTGGAGGTCAGAACCTGGAGAGGAATGTGGAAGTGACATTGAAGGAAGGAACCATTTCTCTCGGTCCAGCTGCGTTTCCATGCTGTTGTGGGATTTTTTGAAAGGATTTTCAACATGGAAGGATCTCATACATAGACATATTGTAGTAGACCTCTTCTAGAATGTGTATGTCTACACAGTGGACATACTCAAGTAAGTGTTGTTTTTAGGGTTCAGAGTTAATTTGCATTATTTACTAATTGTGAAGCTTTAACAGGATATAGATTTATTAAAGGATCAAGTCGGGGTCAACAGGTGAAGCTGTAAAGAAAACATGTCCTTCACCTGGTGTCTGAGACGTTCTGAAGGAACCTGGAAGACCTGGAGATGCCTTATGTATTATCATGTTTAGTCAGATAGCAGGCTTCTCACCGAAGAACCACGACATTGGGTTTTGACTTTAGTGCAGAAATCGTAGCGCTCTGGGATGAGAGTCTCTCCTGTTGCCATGGTGATACCATCAGCCAGAGGTACCGCCTTTATTTCCAACATCTTTCAAGAACAAAGTCAACTCAGAGCAGCGTTTTGTTTTCTGAATGCGGCGCTCTGAAACGATACCTGGAGCCTCCCGGCAGCTTCTGTAAGAATGCAGGAAGACAAACGGCAGGAGGAGGAAGAGGAGACATGAGGAAGGAGAGCAGCTGTAAACAGAGAACGAGCCCAGTCACTGTGAGTCTGCAGTTTGATCTGAATGACCTCAGATATCATGTTCACAGGAGCTGATCTGGGCCTGATATCGAGGTAAACAGCTTGACTTTGAGAGGATTACACTCAGAGCTTGCGGTAGCAAAAAGCCAGAAGTCACTCCAAGAAGCCTTGCTCAAGTGTCGGTCATTGAGACGCGGCTCAAGGACTCTGGAATACTGAGCACCACCGCTGAGGAATAAAGTGACCATGCTTTACTTCTTGGGAAGTAGGGTTCAACTTGTCAGAGCTTTAATGCCAACATGACATCATCTGGGCGTCGCGTGACATTAAGGACTGAAAACTTCTGGAAGCCTTCATGAAGTTCACAAGTGTTTCCAACCTTTTGTCTCGTTTTCTCCATCGTCTGCTTTGTGGCACTGCTCCTCCTGCAGAACAGACTGGAGATGTGCTTCTCTTGAGTGTAAAAGAGCATCAAATGAGCAAAATGTGAAAATGCATGGCCCTGAAACCTGGTCAGTCGGCCGCAGAGCAGACGGACCGCCAGTCGGCCGCAGAGCAGACGGACCGCCAGTCGGCCTCAGAGCAGACGGACCGCCAGTCGGCCGCAGAGCAGACGGACCGCCAGTCGGCCGCAGAGCAGACGGACCGTCAGTCGGCCGCAGAGCAGACGGACCGCCAGTCGGCCGCAGAGCAGACGGACCGCCAGTCGGCCGCAGAGCAGACGGACCGTCAGTCGGCCGCAGAGCAGACGGACCGTCAGTCGGCCGCAGAGCAGACGGACCGCCGCCTGTTGAGCTGATAAAAGAAACTCAGAGTACAAACTGCTGAAAGGAAAAGAATAATAACTGTCACCAATTCACCAGTTGTCTATATTTCAGCTGTTGAAAACCCCAATAAATTTGTTCAAAATGGTCAATTGGAGAGCAAAGTGACAGCTTGTGACATGAGAGACGTCACCTCAGCAGTTGACCTGATGTGTGTTGCCAGGTCTGCTGGTGGAACAGCTTTATTCACTAAGCAGGAGAGACAGAATTCCAGAGAGATGGGGGATCTGTCCCTCTGTCCTTCCCAACAACCTGCTAGAACCTGATAGAAGACCCTAACACTGACCGTCTGGTTGAAGCTCCTGGGCCACCACAGATCAGCAGGTGGTTCTTACATGTTAACCTTTGGATCTGTGGCTCAGTTATCAGACCTTTATGGTTCTGCTGACGATTCCAGCCTGTTGCTACTACCAGCAGTGTGTGCTGTCGGTGCAATACTGCCCCGCTATATATGCAGCAGCATTGGTGGGAGTGAAAACAATCCGGTGCATTGTGGGAACTGCAGCTTGGCCCCCGACCCAAGGTGGCATATTTAACTGCCTGTTGTGCTGCTCGCTCACAACCCAGCATGTAAATATAACCCTGTCTTCTCTAGCAGCCGTGTCGTCCCGCCCTCCTCACACTCATTACGCTATTCACCCTCAGCTCGTTCTGCCCCATTCTGCCCATTCTGCCCCATTCTGCCCATTCCTCCCACTGTTTTAACCCCATCCATCCATCCATCCATCCATCCCTCCATCCCTCCCTCCCTCCATCCCTCCCTCCCTCCCTCCCTCCCTCCCCCCCCCTCCCTTTGTTTGTTTTGTTGAATCATAATCTTTAAATCTATAAACATCTTATATTTCAGTTCTCATAGGGTAAAAATAAAACACCACTGAAGCTGTTCAAATAGTCTGAAGTCAATCAAGAGAAACATTTGAGTTTTCAATTTGGAAATTATAGGAAAAATATCTTTTATACTTTATTTTCTGTTCAATCATGATTCAACTTGTTATGTATTGATAGACTTCCAGATTCTGTGTTTCTGGGTGAAACGGCATCCTCTTTTAATTTGGTGTCCATCCCCCCCCCCCCCCCCCTTCCTAAATAAACAGCCATTTCTCTGTTTTAAATCTGGAATCAAGCAGTGGCAGTTTATTTTTCCTATTTGTTGTTATTTTGCGAGGAGGTGAAATCTATCTTGAGAGTTTCCCTCTGAGTGTGGAGGCTGAGTCACCAACTCCACCAAACGCTGTCTTCAATGTGTTTCCAGGCCGACAAGAACAACACTCAGCTAATAAATGCTTTACATCTAAAAATATCTATAATATCGATTTCCCATTGAAATCCCATTTTCCGCTCCAACACGCCACTCCTCTTTAGTAATGATGGGACAGTGACTCTGTCTGCGGACGTAAGGAAGACGTGTTCCTAAGGCTTTGTATTTAACCTGGGTGGCCTCTGATCTGATGCTCTCACTAGAACTTAGACCAAAACTGCTTCACAACAGATGAGTCAGTGTATGAAAGTACTCTTGGCTCTCGGGATCAATGAGTCGTCTTCTGGACGTTTACCTTCAGATCACTGGAATGCAGCGTTTCTAAACTACAAACGATGGATTGGTCGTACCGGGCTGCTCCGCCTCCAAGCACCAAACCTTTCAAGTGAAAACAAATTGTTTTTGCAGTTTCATTTGAGAAAGGTCTCGTGTCTCGTGTCTCGTGTCTTGTGTCTCGTGTCTCGTGTTGACCCTGGAGACGTTTTGACAACCATGTCTGTTGACATGGACATTGGTAGTTTTATCGCAGCAGCAGTTAACAGTTTTTCTGCACATGCTCAGTAGAGCCAATCTGAAAAAAGTTTCCTCCGTGGTGCCATGACTCCCGGTCCATATTCTCCTGGACTTGGTACTTTTATTTTGACACTCACCATAATAACAATCCAACTTGGTGGTCTGTCCACGAGAGTGTCCATGTTCTCCCAGTGTTCATGTATAGAGCTCATTGTCCTCTGCTGCAGGTGTGTGTGTGTGTGTGTGTGTGTGTGTGTGTGTGTGTGTGTGTGTGTGTGTGTGTGTGTGTGTGTGTGTGTGTGTGTGTGTGTGTGTGTGTGTGTGTGTGTGTGTGTGTGTGTGTGTGTGTGTGTGCATGTGGTTTCAGTTCTCAAACTAACAACAGCACCAACTAGTGGCCTGGCATACGAACTACGTCATTTCCATGTAAATGCAAAACTTTTCTAAAACAAAAACTTGAGGATCCGTTTGGACTTTGTCCTGCAAACAGGGTCAGAATCAGTCCACATCTTCCCTTTATTTTGATAGAATTCAAGCAGAAAGCAGTTGCTGTCTTGATGTTGACATCCAGATCAATATAGATATTTATTGTATCACCACCACGGGGCTCCAATCGGAACCCGATCTGAGCCACCTTGTACTTGTGCAAAGTACTACAAAGGGCTACTACACAATGACACTCCTCTCCTCGCTGGCATTCCATTCCTGGAGCCTCGTCTGTCAGCAGAGTCTAAATTTGCTCTCTGGCCTTTCCATTTAATTCAGGTCATTTTGTGTTTCAGCCCACATTGGCAGCACTTCCTGTCTTTGTTTTGCAGACGATTCCTTTCCATAGGTCAAAGAGTGGCGCCACTGAAAGTTATGTTTGGTAATAAATGAATAATTTACTGGCCTGTGAGCCTTCAGACTTCAGACAGGCACAACTGACTCCTCATTTCTGACTAGTGCATAGCAGAGTTACGTTGGTTCGAGCCCCAAACATGGAGTTTTAATAATAATAATAATAACAATAATAATAATAATAATAATAATAATAATAATAATAATAATAATAATAATAGAAATAATGCCTGGATTTTATATAGCGCTTTTCAGGACACTCAAAGACGCTTTATATTTCATTATTCATTCACTCCGTATGAAGACACAGCTGCTCAGGGGCAGACTGACGGAAGAGAGGCTGCTAAGCTGCCCCTGGCGAGGCAGGAGGGGACGGCCTCACCTGGCGAGGCAGGAGGAGACGGCCTCACCTGGCGAGGCAGGAGGAGACGCCTCACCTGGCGAGGCAGGAGGAGAAGCCTCACCTGGCGAGGCAGCAGGAGAAGCCTCACCTGGCGAGGCAGGAGGAGACGCCTGACCTGGCGAGGCAGGAGGAGACGCCTCACCTGGCGAGGCAGCAGGAGAAGCCTCACCTGGCGAGGCAGGAGGAGAAGCCTCACCTGGCGAGGCAGGAGGAGAAGCCTCACCTGGCGAGGCAGGAGGAGAAGCCTCACCTCCCAAGGCAGGAGGAGAAGCCTCACCTGGCGAGGCACTCTCTCAGACCGCCGTCCTTGGAGCGGAGGGAGGCCACGGCCACGCTGGTGTGATTCCAGATGGTCTGAGGCACTGGAGCGTGGCCTCAGGACGCTGCTGTCCCACGGCGCCGCTCGCTGCGTCAGCTGTCGGCACTGTGGGGGACAGAAAGTGTGAGAAGTGACTCCTGGGTGTGAGAACGCCGGACACTCTGCGACCTCACCAGTGAATCTGTGTTAACGATGCTCCTTTTGTGTCATGAAACATTGAAGTGTTTCAGCACACAGACGCTGAAGGCCACTTGTTTCAGTAAGTCAACACCCGGCTGTCCCTGTAAACTCAGACTAAACTCCTCCTTCGGCAGACTTGCTCTCTGCCTTTGTCTGTCCTTCATCAGATGCTCCTCGTCTCCATGTCGTCCCCACTGACCCGATCCCCTCACCGGGTAAGACGAGACGTGTGGCCGTTTTCCTTCAAGTCTGCCCGGCATTGATCCTGCTGCTGGCAGAGCCTGGTCGTCTGTCTCCTTGTACAAGAGACATGGAGACCCTGCTTCACCTCCACCACACAAACACCGACCGAAACACTGGGCGCCGCAGTGACGGCGTTTGTTTCTGGCAGCGCCTTCCAGCAAGGCACTGCGGGAGTCGCTGGTGGATGAGGTGGATGAGGTGGATGAGGTTGTTGCTGTTTGGGACTCCAGGAGCAGTGAGGCAGAGCGTCCACTCCACTGCTGCAGCCTCGTTCCTCATCACTTCCCCCGAACAAACCAATTACTTACTGTCACTGTCACCTTTTGAAGTAAATATACACATCTGTCACGTTATGAAGTAAATTAACAATAACCATTAAAATGTATTACCTGGTTTCATAGAATTCATACACAATACAAAACAATCTTGTACAATACATTATACAAACAATAAGTTGTGCCTCTGGTACCACTACAAGTACCACTTGGTGCTGTGGATTACTGCACATTTTACATTTTACTGCACAAAGTGTAGAAAGGACAACCTTGGGATTTAGACCTTGTTTGTTGAATGTGGTCAGTCCTGCACAGCCCGATTCTCCAGGGTTAGAACTCCAGACTGTCTCTGGGCTGAACCTGGACCCGGCTGGACGTCCCACCAGAATCCAACGTCTCAATGGGGGGGGGGGGGTTCGTTGGGTCGTAAGCAGGTGAAGTTTAATGCCGATTGAACTGCGACCAGTGGTTCTCTGGGTTCCTAAAGTATTGAACTTTTGAAGCTCTATGGTAAAACTCTTCACTTTGACCAACTTAGTTTTTGTGAAAACAACAATCTCCATAAATAAATGTTTTATCTTTTGTCTCATTCAAGGTCAAAGTTCAGAATCTACAGCATGAACTGATGACTGTCCTTTTATTATGTCGTATCTCCATAATGAAGATATGATGAAATAATATAATAAGCCTGATCAAGACGGGGCTGCACAGTGGAGCAGTGTGTGTGTGTGTGTGTGTGTGTGTGTGTGTGTGTGTGTGTGTGTGTGTGTGTGTGTGTGTGTGTGTGTGTGTGTGTGTGTGTGTGTGTGTGTGTGTGTGTGTGTGTGTGTGTGTGTGTGTGTGTGTGTGTGTGTGTGTGTGTTCTGAGCCACAGTCTTTCTCTCATCCTGCCTTTTTCTTTCACTTAAATACAGTCGAGGCAGATTCAGTCATTCCTGGTAGATCCTCGCCCAACACCTCACTCATTCAACAACAAGATGTGTAACACACACACACACACACACACACACACACACACACACACACACACACACACACACACACACACACACACACACACACACACACACACACACACATGCTGACACACGCCCACACCCTCCATCTCAGCTTGATCTCCCATCAGGCCTCAGATCGCTGTGCAGCTTCTCTCCCTCTGGCGTTTCATTTCATGTTAACAGCATCAATCTGCGGGGCTGCCCTCCCCCTCTCCCTCCCCCTCTCCCTCCCCCTCTCCCTCCCCCTCTCCCTCGCCCTCGCCCTCGCCCTCCCCCTCTCCCTCTCCCTCCCCCTCCCCCTCTCCCTCTCCCTCGCCCTCCCCCTCTCCCTCCCCCTCTCCCTCTCCCTCTCCCTCCCCCTCTCCCTCTCCCTCGCCCTCCCCCTCTCCCTCCCCCTCTCCCTCGCCCTCGCCCTCACCCTCGCCCTCGCCCTCGCCCTCGCCCTCGCCCTCGCCCTCGCCCTCTCCCTCGCCCTCTGCCTCTGCCTCTGCCTCGCCCTCGCCCTCGCCCTTGCCCTCGCCCTCTCCCTCCCCCTCCCCCTCCCCCTCGCCCTCGCCCTCTCCCTCTCCCTCTCCCTCTCCCTCCCCCTCTCCCTCGCAGTCCCCCTCTCCCTTGCCCTCGCCCTCTCTCTCGCCCTCTCACTCTTCCTCTCCCTCTCCCTCCCCCTCTCCCTCTCCCTCTCCCTCTCCCTCCCCCTCCCCCTCCCCCTCTCCCTCGCCCTCGCCCTCGCCCTCTCCCTCCCCCTCGCCCTCTCCCTCTCCCTCTCCCTCTCCCTCCCCCTCGCCCTCTCACTCTTCCTCTCCCTCTCCCTCCCCCTCTCCCTCGCCCTCTCCCTCTCCCTCTCCCTCTCCCTCTCCCTCTCCCTCTCCCTCCCCCTCCCCCTCCCCCTCGCCCTCGCCCTCGCCCTCGCCCTCTCCCTCCCCCTCGCCCTCTCCCTCTCCCTCTCCCTCTCCCTCGCCCTCTCCCTCTCCCTCTCCCTCTCCCTCTCCCTCTCCCTCCCCCTCCCCCTCCCCCTCGCCCTCCCCCTCCCCCTCTCCCTCGCCCTCGCCCTCTCTCTCGCCCTCTCACTCCCCCTCCCCCTCCCCCTCGCCCTCGCCCTCTCCCTCTCCCTCTCCCTCTCCCTCCCCCTCTCCCTCGCAGTCCCCCTCTCCCTTGCCCTCGCCCTCTCTCTCGCCCTCTCACTCTTCCTCTCCCTCTCCCTCCCCCTCTCCCTCTCCCTCTCCCTCTCCCTCCCCCTCCCCCTCCCCCTCTCCCTCGCCCTCGCCCTCGCCCTCGCCCTCTCCCTCCCCCTCGCCCTCTCCCTCTCCCTCTCCCTCTCCCTCCCCCTCGCCCTCTCACTCTTCCTCTCCCTCTCCCTCCCCCTCTCCCTCGCCCTCTCCCTCTCCCTCTCCCTCTCCCTCTCCCTCTCCCTCTCCCTCTCCCTCCCCCTCCCCCTCCCCCTCGCCCTCGCCCTCGCCCTCGCCCTCTCCCTCCCCCTCGCCCTCTCCCTCTCCCTCTCCCTCTCCCTCGCCCTCTCCCTCTCCCTCTCCCTCTCCCTCTCCCTCTCCCTCTCCCTCCCCCTCCCCCTCCCCCTCGCCCTCCCCCTCCCCCTCTCCCTCGCCCTCGCCCTCTCTCTCGCCCTCTCACTCCCCCTCCCCCTCCCCCTCGCCCTCGCCCTCTCCCTCTCCCTCTCCCTCTCCCTCCCCCTCTCCCTCGCAGTCCCCCTCTCCCTTGCCCTCGCCCTCTCTCTCGCCCTCTCACTCTTCCTCTCCCTCTCCCTCCCCCTCTCCCTCTCCCTCTCCCTCTCCCTCCCCCTCCCCCTCCCCCTCTCCCTCGCCCTCGCCCTCGCCCTCTCCCTCCCCCTCGCCCTCTCCCTCTCCCTCTCCCTCTCCCTCCCCCTCGCCCTCTCACTCTTCCTCTCCCTCTCCCTCCCCCTCTCCCTCGCCCTCTCCCTCTCCCTCTCCCTCTCCCTCTCCCTCCCCCTCCCCCTCGCCCTCGCCCTCGCCCTCTCCCTCCCCCTCGCCCTCTCCCTCTCCCTCTCCCTCGCCCTCTCCCTCTCCCTCTCCCTCTCCCTCTCCCTCCCCCTCCCCCTCCCCCTCGCCCTCCCCCTCCCCCTCTCCCTCGCCCTCGCCCTCTCCCTCGCCCTCGCCCTCTCCCTCTCCCTCTCCCTCCCCCTCTCCCTCGCCCTCTCCCTCCCCCTCGCCCTCTCCCTCTCCCTCCCCCTCTCCCTCCCCCTCTCCCTCCCCCTCGCCCTCTCCCTCTCCCTCTCCCTCTCCCTCGCCCTCTCCCTCTCCCTCTCCCTCTCCCTCTCCCTCCCCCTCCCCCTCCCCCTCGCCCTCCCCCTCCCCCTCTCCCTCGCCCTCGCCCTCTCCCTCGCCCTCGCCCTCTCCCTCTCCCTCTCCCTCCCCCTCCCCCTCCCCCTCCCCCTCTCCCTCGCCCTCTCCCTCCCCCTCGCCCTCTCCCTCTCCCTCCCCCTCCCCCTCCCCCTCGCCCTCGCCCTCTCCCTCTCCCTCTCCCTCTCCCTCCCCCTCCCCCTCCCCCTCTCCCTCGCCCTCGCCCTCGCCCTCTCCCTCGCCCTCTCCCTCGCCCTCCACACATCCAGCTGTCGCTCCGCTGCTTATCTCCGTCACCTTCAGGGAAAACAAAGGATGATTATACGGCTCAGATCTTCTGCACCTCTACCTCAGCGCCTCGCTTTGAGAGAGCGATGCTGCAGCTCTGGATGTGCAGACCTGGACTGCTGCTGTCAGCCGGCGTCTCTCCAGGGAGGACAGGCAGCAGAATGTACTACTGAAGGCTTTTTTCATGTTAAACAGACCGGGGGGGTGCGGGGGAGCTTTAACTACACTAAGTTATTGTTAGCAGGCATATCGTGATGCATGAACCTGCTGAAAGGAACATTTCAGTAGAACCCATGACATCACAGGAATGTCCAAAGGTAACAATGCTTTATTTTGTTTGAGATCCCCTCACAGGTTTTAATTGTTCTTCTAACTTGGAGTTTGAACTTTACTATTAAGAAGAATCTGATGCTATAACACATTTCACACCAGAGCTGCAGGGTTTGAACTTAACGTTATCATGACATCATCCTAGTAGACACAAGTGCTTTTCTTTCGACGGGTTTATTTTGCTTCTTCGCTTCTTCTTCTTCACATTATTACAAATTTGGAAAAGATGCTCACCATTAAATCAACCCTGAAATGGAGTCAAACACACACAAAGCAAATCTCTGATTGGCTGCATGTGGCATAAAAAGGTGGACTGTCCTGAGAGCAGGACCAGTGGCAAACGTCCATCGCACTAGACTGAGGGAACTGTGATGGTTCGCTTTCCATGGACTGACCATTCAAGCTCTGCAAATTTAAAATGGATTCATTATAATGGTTTAACAACAATTATGCATTTAATTCACTTCATATAGAATAAATCAACAGTTTTATCTGGTCGCTAAAAAAATAAAGTCATAAGCTCAAATAAACAATGAAAAGAGACCAAGACAAACCAAGTGGACAGAGTGAAGCACTGCTGGGAAATTCCTACAAACATGGTGGAAAAACCAAGAGCGAGAAAGAGAGAGCACGAGAAGAATGGAAGAATTTATATATTCAGGAAAGCTTGTCAAACATCCATCCATCCATCCGTCCGTCCGTCCGTCCGTCCGTCCGTCCGTCCGTCCGTCCGTCCGTCCGTCCGTCCGTCCGTCCGTCCGTCCGTCCATCCATCCATCCATCCATCCATCCATCCATCCATCCATCCATCCATCCATCCATCCATCCATCCATCCATCCGTCCATCCATCCATCCGTCCATCCATCCATCCATTGTCCTCCTCTTACCCGGGGCCGGGTCGTGGGGACAGCAGTCTCAGCAGGGATGTCCAGACGTCCTTCGCCCCAGACACGTCCTCCAGCTCGTCCGGTGGGACCCCAAGTTGTTCCCAGGCCAGCCGAGAGACATAGTCCCTCCAGAGTGTCCTAGGTCTGTCCCGAGGCCTCCTACCGGAGGGACATGCCCGGAACACCTCCCTCGGGAGGCATCCGGGGGACATCCCAAAAAGATGCGGGAGCCTCAGCTGGCTCCTCTGGATGTGGAGGAGCAGCGGCTCTACTCCGAGCTCCTCCCTGGTGACAGAGCTCCTCACCTTATCTCTAAGGAGGCGCCCAGCCACCCTACGGAGGAAACTCATTTCAGCCACTTGGATCCAGGATCTCCTTCTTTCAGTCACGACCCAAAGCTCATGACCATAGGTGAGGGGAGGAAGGAAGATGGAGCGGTAAATCCAGAGCCTCGTCTTTTGGCTCAGCTCCTTCTTCACCACGACGGACCGATACAGCGACCGCATAACTGCAGACGCTGCACCGTTCCGCCTGTCGATCTCACGCTCCATCTTCCCTGAACAAGACCCCGAGATACTGTAACTCCTCCACCTGGGACAAGGTCTCTCCACCCACCTGAAGGGGGCAAGCCACCTTTTTCCAGTGGAGAACCATGGCCTCGGATTTAGAGGTGCTGATCCTCATCCCAGTTGCTTCACACTCGGCTGCGAACGGCGCCAGTGCACGCTGAAGGTCCAGGTTTGATGAAGCCACAGTCAGCTGGGATCCACTGCAGCAGCCTGCTGGGTGAAGCAGAACGGAATGAATGGAGAGATTATTGTTCTCATATCTGGAACATTTCAGTTTACCAGACTGTGTCCCAGAGAAGTGGTCCAACATGCTCCAGAATAAAGCTAATGGGGTCGACAGATAAATGTTGATTGGCTTTAGGAACCAGGTCCTACTGTCTTATCCAGTGAAGATGGAGAATGTAAGCCTCTTGATGGTGTAAACCCTTTTGGATGACTTTTTTCTGCATCCAGGGGTGACAGGAGGTTTAATGTTAGGAAGAGACCATCTTTGCCATCTGGTTCCAGCACTGGAGCAACTGGCAGCTCAGCGCTCTACATCACAGCTCTGTTTCCCAGTGGATGTTCTGCTTCTCTACCTGGAAGAACTGTTGAGCAGCTGCTGCCCTGAGAGCCAGACATTGAAATGACATTACATCTGAGGTGCCCCCTGACCTTTAAAGCATATCTTGCACATTCCCTCTCCGGTCTGTCGGACTGTACCACCGCAGGGGATTAAAGGTCAGATATTTGAGTCAGGTCCACGACCTGGCACGTACTCCCTGCACACAGCAGTGTTCACCTGTTGGTCAGCGTGTCCCCTTCTATTAATGAACGGCCAGACCTCGGCGCCGCCACTCTGCATCCTGCTCTGGCTCCCAGCCTCTCCACGTCCACACGGTAGGACTGGAAGACACTTCATGAATCATTCAGCACATTTCTTTCCCCTACAATAGCGTGAACCACGTGGACCATGAGAGCCCTTCCATCTAACCAGGACTAGTCCGATGACGAGGGTCCAGATTGGACATGTGAGCCACATTCTCCTCACACTCTCTTCCTCAGGCTTTGTTCTCTCTTTTGTCATTTCTGCTATCTTGTTTTTCCATCACTCTTCCATATTTCTATGCCTCTTTTTCAGCATCAAGGGCTTTTCTTTTCCTCTTTCCTGAACACTTTGTCTTTTATCACCAAATGTTTCTTTGTCCCAGAGGAGTTTCATCTAATCAGCATCCCGACAGAAATGACTTTATTGAACTGACTTTGTATGCAGCAGAGATATGAGGCACACATGAAGAGATATTCTAAATTTAGACCATCAACACAACAAAGGTCTGACACCTTGTTGTTTAGCTGCGGTTGATCTGGGAGGTTTAACCAACAATAGAACCAAACCAGAATGTTCTTGGTTCCCATCAAAACCATCAAAGGTGTTGGAAAAACCTCCGATAGTTGATTTATTGGGCTTCCAGGGCCAGCTGTGGTGAAGGTGTGACTGGTCTCCATGGTAACAGCCGACTGTCTTGTGATGACGCTCGTTAACAGAGGGAAAGTGTGTTTGTCCTGCTGCTGCTGCTTCTGGTTACCAGCTGATGGTTTATCACACAATTCATATGGGACAGTTTGTGGAGTCTAACAATGAACCAGATCGTGGTATCAGGTATAAACTCACCTAATCTGCTTTTCTCTATTTTCAAAAAGGTTTTGACCCAATTTCTTTTATTTATCCTCTGAAGTGTGTCCATACTGCCAAGAGGTAAGGATGTCTGACACCGACACAAGCTGCCCTGAAAGCAAGTCCAGCATCAGAAATGGTGGAGGTCAAAGTGATCTGACAGACTCTGGTTTAGTTATTGAATTGCTAAAACTAACAACAGTGCCACCTAGTGGACCAATATGCTGACTAGTGATGTTGGGTATTTTTCCATTTCCATGTAGCTGGATTTTAAAAACATTGCTGTGTAAACATTAGAACATTATACTTTTCTGAAATGGAAATGTGAGAATGATTTATTGTTGAAACGTCGTGGAAACGGAGCGTTAAAGTGATCCATCTCCAGAGTTTTTACACTTAATGTTAAGAATGGCTTTAGGGTTTCTTAACATCTTATATATATATATATATATATATATATATATATATATATATATATATATATATATATATATATATATATATATATATATATATATATATATATATACAGCTACAGTTGGTAAAACAAGCAAAATGGCTAAAATATCCAAATAATGTAAGATCTGTTTACATAAACTCTTCAAAGATAAAATCATGTCTGATTGTGATTTAGATAACCAAATGTTGACGTGTTAAAATAGATCCGGGTGTTTGTCAGCTACACGTTGAAAGGTGAATTCTTCTGTGTTAAACAATGAGTGTTTGATGAGTAAAGACAGTAACGGATAACTGAAGGTTCATGAAGAAGTAAGAAGATTTAAACTCTTCATATGAGCAGCATGAAAACAAAGTAAAAATAAACCAGATATAAATCATCCCATTTCAATGTGTTTGGAAAAAAGTGAAGAATTCATAGAAAATAAATCGACTTGTCATTGAAGAACAACAATAAACGCTGCTCTAACTTTTCCTCAAAGAAACGGTGGAAGTCACCTCCTCAGCGCGACACTGTTTGCTGAATGATCAGTCAGGACCAGAATACATATCAAACATGAATAATTCATCAGCGAGCCACAAATAGATTCAGGGTAGTGACAGAAGTACCTACTTTCATTCTCTTTGCGGAATAACAGGCGGTTAAACCTTCCTGGTCGTTTCACCACAACATGCAGGTTGGACAGGATGTAGTCCACCTTTAGCTGCCAGACCACAATCACACGCTCATATTATTCCATCGTCTTCATCTCCACAGGGACAAATGTCCAGGTTCCCCGTGGACCGGCCAGAAAAGAGTGGAGACAAAGTGAACGCTCTATTTCACAGTGAAGCAGGAAGCAGGACGTCTTGTAGAAGCAGGTGTTTCCATTTCGCCAGCGGCGACTCGTCAGTCACCAGCTTCACGTCCCAGACACTGCCACTTCATCCAACATGAATTTATTCATGTTCAGGGCTTTGGCGCCTACGGGACATGTAGCATGAGTTCAGGTCTCGGAAACTCGGCAGCCACTTAAAATTCAAATTTAAAGGTAAAATATGTTTCACAGTACAAGTCTGGATATTATTTACTAGTGTGCCACCGCATGTGCTCACTGACAGTGTAAGCAAGTGTTGTGGATTTCTTCTATTGCTGCTCTTGGAATAAAGTCGTGAAACAGAGTTCTTCTGTCAACAATAGTTATTGAAGCTTCAATAGACACACAATGTAGACATCACAAGTCAATGTGCTCGGGGCATGTGCCACGTGTAACCCTGGAGTTAGGCGTTTAAGAGGGGCGGGGGTGAGTATTCTGATTACACCAGGGTGGAGAGGTGAGAACCCTCATGTGGTTCCCACACCTGTGGGTGAAACGTCCTGGCACTGTTGCGCTGAAGTAAATAGAATATATATATAAATAAAAACATTTTAGCAGGATATAGAGAAGAACAGAATTCTTCAGTATCATATATCTATTTTCCATAACAAGACATTCAGAAATAAAGCAGAAGTAGACTGAAACTACCTGTGTTTAGTTCTACCTATGTTCTACCTCTATCTATCTAGATTTCTACTTAGATTGATCTAGATTTATCTATTATCTTTCATGTGCCTTACTTTTCTTTATTATTATCAACATTGTAATATGGTGTGCTATTTTCTTTATTTGTCTTCTAAATTGTACTTTTTCTTTAGTTTTTTATTCCTCTATCCTATAGAAACTGTTGTTTCGGTGTAGAACATGTACTCAAAGTATTTCACTGCACATTATGCTGTGTATAATTGTAATGTGTTCTAAATAAAAGGGTTGACCTGATCGACGAATCTACATTGTGAGACATCACCGTCTGACTAAACAGCCAAAATCTATTTACCAATTTTAGAATTAAGTAAGACGAGTAATTTGGTGCTTTGATAGTCAAGATGATCAGATTACAGACACCCCTTCCAGTCAGTGACTGATTGAATCAGTTATTAATTATTCCAGCTGAGTTGGTTTGGTCTCAAGGTCCTGGATACTTGACATCTGGTGAAACAAATACTGACCAATACAGCAGAGATGCATTCCTAACCTCTGCTGTCCGGCTGGGGAGGGACAGGTATGATGAGACCTGTTGTCACGCTGGTAGGGCTTTTCCACCAAAAGGAACCAGGAGCTGGTTCGGGGCCGGTGCCAGAACCAGTTCTTAAATGAGCACCACCAAAGAACTGGTTCTTTGTCCACCGTTAGCGGAGCCAGTAGAGCTACGTCAGCCTGACAGCCTCGTCCAGGAACCAGGAGACGGACTGGACCAGGGGTTTAGTCCGGGTCGCTCCATCTAGTCTGACCTGAACCTCTGATGCACCAAAGAGAAAGAAGACATTACGTCTCTATTGGTGTTTGTTCACATCCGTCTTGTTTTAGTCCAGAGCTCCAGAGTGGACATAGAGGGGAAATAAATAACGTGTGGATGAGTTTGGGGCTTATTTTTCACCATTTGGACATTACATTGTGAATTTCTGCTCCTTTCACTCTATTTCTGGACGTGTCTGAATCAAAAGCTTCAACATGAAGGAATGGAGGTTTACTATGATAGAACGAAGCTCTAAAAACCGTTTCCATGGTAACCTCCGTAAACACAATGATTAAAGTTCTTTCACATGAAGCCGTTAAAAGGCTCATTTTATTCCTATAAAATCCAGCTTTCATTTACAGTGGAATGTAGTTTGTTTTTTAGTTCCTGATGAACCAAAAGTATTTATTATGAAGAAGTTCTGTGGGTTAGAAAATAATATCGGAGCGTCTCGGAGCGGAGCGCCCCCTGCTGCCTCACACTGCCTTGCTCAGCGGCTGCAGCTCCTCAGCCGGCGGTCAGAAGGTGAATTAAGACCTGGACATGACGTTAGTTATAATAACGTCACCATGAAAAGTGTGAAAAATAAACAACAATGGAAAACTGCTTCTAAATTCTATCTGACGTAGCTGACTGACAGCGGAGGAGCACGGCAGCATCTCGAGAGCCGCAGCATCTCGAGAGCCGCAGCTCTGCGAACGCGAATTAAATAATCCCGTTCCCTCGTATTATTAACTTCAGGGAACGACTTATTATATCGTTCCCACGCGTATTTTTTATTTTTTTCTCTATAACCACTCTGGGGCTCCGTGTTCGCTGGAGTTTTCAGAAAGACGGTTCAACCCGCTTCCGCCTTTTAAGTAGCGACAAGTCCAGAGATAACTCCAGAGATACCTCCAGAGATACCTCCAGTGATACCTCCAGAGATACCTCCAGAGATACCTCCAGTGATAACTCCAGAGATACCTCCAGAGATAACTCCAGAGATAACTCCAGAGATACCTCCAGAGACAACTCCAGAGATAACTCCAGAGATACCTTCAGAGATACCTCCAGTGATACCTCCAGAGATACCTCCAGAGATACCTCCAGTGATAACTCCAGAGATACCTCCAGAGATAACTCCAGAGATACCTCCAGAGATACCTCCAGTGATAACTCCAGAGATACCTCCAGAGATAACTCCAGAGATAACTCCAGAGATACCTCCAGAGATACCTCCAGTGATAACTCCAGAGATAACTCCAGAGATACCTCCAGAGATACCTCCAGAGATAACTCCAGAGATAACTCCAGAGATACCTCCAGAGATACCTCCAGTGATAACTCCAGAGATAACTCCAGAGATACCTCCAGAGATAACTCCAGAGATAACTCCAGAGATACCTCCAGAGATAACTCCAGAGATAACTCCAGAGATACCTCCAAAGATAACTCCGCCCCCAGCTGATGACGCGTCGGGTCCCAGTCTAGCTCCTCTCTGGTCCAGCAATGAAGTGGGACCAGCGTAGCACCAGTTTAGCCCCTGGTAGGCCGGGGCTTTGGCAGTGGAAAGACAAAGAACTGGTGCTAAGTCTGGCCCTGGACCAGAACTTGCACCTGGTTCTTTCCGGTGGAAAAGCCCACTGAGAGGTTCCATCAGGTTGATTGTCAAGGTTCAATGGTTGTTTGGTTTTACCCACAAACACTTTGCCCGTCGTGTCTTTCCAATAGTGAGTCTCTGTTGTTTCTTTGTCCGCCATTACTCTAAACTGAATTCATTTGAAAGAACCAACCAAGCAGGACATGGTCGGCTTCACTGGCATCGGGTTCTTGATGACTTCCAGACGATTGATGAATGAACAGACGTGATTCATTCAGTAAGAATAATTGCTGGTTGCATCCTGAACAGGAAGCGTCTGAGAGCTTCTCTTCCAGCAAGCCAGCAGCAGACTTCTCAGACAGTCACACTCTCTGTCACAGACTGTCATGTCAGGAAGGCGTTCAGTGTCGAAATGTTTTCTGCTACAACCAAACCAACACGGTGCTGCAGGTACGAGTCTTCAGGTAGAACCTGATCCTCTTCTGGTCCAACCACATCAGCGTTCAGCTCAGGGCCGGTCAGAGCTGCCGATGTCGGATTCTGCCGTGTCTTTTGTCGTGCCACTCCGCAGCCGCCACTTTCCTCATCGCCATAGCAACAGATGTTTTCCCTGCCTTGTCTCTCAGCGAGAGCCTGAAGGTGTTGAATGAAAGCCGTGCAGTGGAACCGCTGAGCGGAGCAGCAGATGAGCTTCTCGCACTTCCCAGTTCATAACGCTCGTCTGCCTTTTGTTGTGAGACGAGCAACATGTCCACAGATTAGATTGTTGGACTCTACAGTGAGAAAGGTATCGTTCACTGGGCTCTGCTGGAATGAGGCTGCTCTGGATCCATCGTCTCTTCCTGAATGCAGTGGTGACCACGAGGGGTTCGGGTCAGGGTGAGTTGGGTTGTTTAGGAATGCAGCCCAAAGCGGGTGGTAAACTCCATCGAAGGCTAAATACCGGCACGAGACCAATAGTCGACAAGTACCTTAAGGGAAAGTTGAAAAGAACTTTGAAGAGAGAGTTCAAGAGGGCGTGAAACCGTTATGAAGTAAACGGGTGGGGCCGGCACAGTCCAACCAGGCGGGTCAGGGTCAGTAGCCCGATGGCAGAGGAACCCCCCGGGGACCTTCCCATGGTGCTGGCCAGGCCCCCGCCGGGGACCAAAATGATCTCAACCTATTCTCAAACTATAAGCTTTTACTTAAACTCGCTGGCTTGGAGCCCGGCGTGGAATGCGAGCTGCCCAGTGTTCCACTGCTGGTGAGCAGAACTAGTGCTGCAGGATAAACCAAAGGCTAGCGCTGGAGCTCAGGGGGCCGCGGGGGTGGGGGGGGGGGGGGGGGGGGGGGAGTTGGAGCCCTGGAGGTCTGGAGGTCTGGAGGTCTGGAGGTCTGGAGGTCTGGATTGTCGCTGCAGGAGCACATAGAATTGGACTTTTTCTGCTTTTTTTTTTTTTTTTACGTCTTTTTACACTCTAATGGGATTAAATGATTGAGTGAACATCCGGTCTATAGATTGATTGCCGTGATTGATGAAGCAAAATGAAAAAGGTGGGATGATGAAAGAAATGGAAAACCCAGCTTTTCCTTTATGTGTGAAGTTTGCATGTTCTCCATGTGCATGAGGGGCTTTTCTCCTGGAATATCCTCCCCAATGGAAACTGGAGAGTTTGAACCTGGGCCGCGGTTACGTGAATGAATCCAGGGTCAAACCAGCAACTTTAAACCGATGACTTGGATTAAAAATCCCCCAAAACTTTTGAAGTGAATGTTTCTAAATGTAGTTTCAACCCAACCTAACTGGCAGTGTGTGCCTGCTGTGATAACCTGTTTACACTACAGGGGTTAGGGTTAGGGTTAGGGTTAGGGTTAGGGTTAGGGTTAGGGTTAGGGTTAGGGTTAGGGTTAGGGTTAGGGTTAGGGTTAGGGTTAGGGTTAGGGTTAGGGTTAGGGTTAGGGTTAGGGTTAGGGTTAGGGTTCGTGAAACGTGAAACGTTGTCGTGGAAATGAGGCCTAAATCAGTGAGCTGTAACTGTTAACTTACAAAGGTCACCTGAGCAAGAACAACTTTCACTTTCCTTCCATCAAGTGAAGTCGGCGTCAGACAGGAGGTAGATCTGCTCATCTTGGGTCTCTGGTCCAGGGTTTAACGATCAAGTTTAAATTAGTAGAACATAGTCAAGGTTCCCCTCAGTGGAGACTAATGTCAGTTGAGGTTTTTCTTCTGTTCACTGGGATGAAGAAAAGAACAAATGAAACTCAGATAAATCCCATTTGAATCTGAATCAATGGCGTCTGACCTGATTCAGTAAACAGGAACCAAACCAGACCAAGGTGAGTCTTGGTTTTCATTTTAGTCCAGCTTAATTTTATTGATGAAACAAGTCTTGGGAAAAAAAGGTTGAAATCAAGTTTAAAAATGTGTGAGATGATTTTAAGTCCAGGTCGCTGAATTCAGATGATTTCATCAAGACAAATCTTTAGTTGGTTCAGAAAGTCAAGACAAGTTATTCCAGAGTGGAAATAGTGAAGAAACCAATCGTTCTACTCCAATCAACATCAGAGTATTGAAAAGTACTCTAAGTTCACTTTACTTTTGCTCTCTTTTCTTATTTGTTTGGTGTGAAGTGGAAGAGAATGGACCGTCACAGTTCATCTATAATGACTTTCCTCTGTGGAGCAAAGAGATGATCTCAGCAAAACTGTGTCGAGTAAATCAAATAAATATGATGCAACATGAGTAACCAGAGTAAACATGGAGAAACACAAGACAAATATGGAAGTACATTCCACCCTCAATATCCAAAAAGGAATCCGAATTGTGTGAGGAACTTCTTCCAGCCTATGGCCCTGCATGATTCCTCATTGAAACCCTGATTATCACTTCCTCCACTCCCTGGATGATTCCTAATTGAAAGCCCTGATTATCACTTCCCCCACTCCCTGGATGATTCCTAATTGACAACCCTGATTATCACTTCCTCCACTCCCTGGATGATTCCTAATTGAAAGCCCTGATTATCACTTCCTCCACTCTCTGGATGATTCCTAATTGAAAGCCCTGATTATCACTTCCTCCACTCCCTGGATGATTCCTAATTGAAAGCCCTGATTATCACTTCCTCCACTCCCTGGATGATTCCTAATTGAAAGCCCTGATTATCACTTCTTCCACTTCCTGTCCAGCCGGTGGAGGGCCACTGACCTTTTGGTTCCACCATGACGTCGTCTTTCTGCTGCTCTGGCAGCTGCTTGAGGCATGGAAACCTAAACTGACTGTTCCATGATTTTATCACCTCCTCCAGTCCTCCATCAGCTCCTCCACCCACCACCTCCATCACCTCCTCCACCCACCACATCACTCCAGTCCTCCATCACCTCTTCCATCAGCTCCTCCACCCACCATGTCACTCCAGTCCACCTCCTCCACCCCCATCACCACCATGAGGAGGAGAGCTTTCTATGTCATGCAGACATGATCCTTTACATTCTAAATCCCAGTGAAGCATTTCCTCCCTCATAACCTTTTCCCTCTGTAGTTCCTCCAGCCCATGAAATTCTCATGTCACTGTGGTGCCATTCTACGATAGAAATAATAATACCTGATAATACCTCATTGTATAATAATACCTGATGATACCTCGTTGTATTGAAAGTGGGATCCTATTCTAGTTACCTGCATTTCAGGACTTCTTTTCTGAGACGTTTGCTGTGATGTGCCGGAGCTATTTTTATTTGTTTTCCTCTCTGGAGGGAGTAAAAGTAGTGAGAAATGGGATTCGATACCAAAAAGCTTCTTCTTGGATGTCTGGCTGTGTCAGTGTGAGTCTGAGCAACCTGGATCTTCCACTTGTCAATATTTCTCCTGACAGGAGAATAAACCTCCAATAACAAACCAGATGAACGGGAAGCAACCAAATACATCTGCTTCTCACATTTCCAGAAGAGACTGACCCTAACACTAACCCTAACCCTAACCCTATCCCTAACCCTAACCCTAACCCTAACCCTATCCCTAACCCTAACCCTAACCCTAACCCTATCCCTAACCCTAACCCTATCCCTAACCCTAACCCTATCCCTAACCCTAACCCTATCCCTAACCCTAACCCTATCCCTAACCCTAACGCTAACACTAACCCTAACCCTAACCCTAACCCTAAACCTAACCCTATCCCTAACCCTAACCCTATCCCTAACCCTAACGCTAACACTAACCCTAACCCTAAACCTAACCCTATCCCTAACCCTAACCCTATCCCTAACCCTAACGCTAACACTAACCCTAACCCTAACCCTAACCCTAACCCTAACCCTAACCCTAACCCTATCCCTAACCCTAACGCTAACACTAACCCTAACCCTAACCCTAACCCTAAACCTAACCCTAACCCTAACCTTAACCTTAACCTTAACCTTAACCGTAACCCTAACCCTAACAGCATGCTAACAGCATGCTAACAGCCTGCTAACCACCTGCTAACAGTGTGCTAACAGTATGCTAACAGCATGACAGCATGCTAACAGTATGCTAACAGCATGCTAACAGTCTGCTAACACCGCACTAAAAGCGTGCTAACAGTGTGCTAACAGCATGCTAACCGTGTGCTAACAGCATGCTAACATTGTGCTAACAGCGTGCTAACAGCATGCTAACCGTGTGCTAACAGCATGCTAACATTGTGCTAACAGCGTGCTAACCGTGTGCTAACAGCATGCTAACATTGTGCTAACAGCGTGCTAACAGCGTGCTAACAGCGTGCTAACAGTGTGCGATACGTCAGGACACGCTGAGTGCGACTGAACACCTTATGGGTAATTTTCCCGCCGTGACGGAGACGTTGATGAGTTGACGGTTTGTCTGAGCCAAAGGCAGCGGGCTGAAATATTGATGGGCAGATGAGCAGATGAAGGAGAGAAGCAGAGAGAGGCGTAGCGGTTATAATTAGTATCACCGTCTCCCGGGATCATCAAGCGTGAGTATTTTTGTCTGACTGGAGGTTGAATGCAGCTTTTGTTGGAGGTTTTTCAGAGACGTAACAATGAGTGATCACATGACGCCCGCCGCTGCTTCCTTTAATCTCCGGCTTCAGGACTTTGTTTTGGAGCAGGCATTATTTGGGGCAGCGCCGACAGGAACCGGCTGAGGAATATTTTGATTTTAATGATTCAAGACACCAGTGACAAGTCAAAGATATTTTAGTCCCACTTTCTAGGTCATTAGTGGAAATATTAGCATCAGTGACGACCCGAAAAGTCAAGCAGATGTTAGTGAGGCAGAGCGCCACGATATCAGCTGAAGCAAATGTTCTGCCACAACAAGGATTTGTCAAGAGAAGAACAGAACAGAACAGAACAGAACAGAACAGAACAGAACAGAACAGAACAGAATAGAATAGAATAGAATAGAATAGAATAGAATAGAATAGAATAGAACAGAACAGAACAGAACAGAACAGAACAGAACAGAACAGAACAGAATAGAATAGAATAGAATAGAATAGAATACAATAGAATAGTGAATTTGTGATGAAGGCATGCAGTTTATTTTAAATCACCACATTAGTTAAAGTCCTGGTGTTTAGAACATCGTTCTTCTAGAACACGTCTGTCTTGCTTGTCTCTAGTAAATAAACCTTGGTTGGTTTGTTTTGCATCCCAGCAAGGTTTCTCTTTGTTCACGTAATAGTTTTTGGTCTATTTTCTTGATTTTTGTGCCTTTGAGCTGCTGACCTCTGCCCTGCGGTCGCCTCAGCAATGGAGTGAAAAGTCTGAACACAAGATGCTGCGGTGGAAAATGACCAGAATCAACTGACAGAGTCCTCATGAATAATATTTTCTCCACAGTTTATCACAGGTCTGCCTTTTGCGATATTATATGGCAAATGCTGTTATCTCAATAGCGATGCCTCTCCAAAGTACTGTGTATATATATATATATATATCTCCTATATATATATATATATATATATATATATATATATATATATATATATATATATACAGTCTTGCATGACGTCTCTCTCTCTGTCTCTTTGCAGTCTTTCTCCATCTATTTCCCAACAGACACCTGCTGTTAGCCCACTTAACAGTTCACCCTTTATAATAATAATAATAATAATTATTATTATTATTATTATTGTTATTATTATTATTATTATTATTATTATTATTATTATTATTATTATTATTATTGGCTGTGTTTGTCATATGTGTTGATATAATCCGTCAGAGTCTCTCTGGAGAAGACGACCTGAACTCTGTTTTAAAGACATTTCAATCCAGACTGATAACGTTACCTCGCCAGCTTCCCACTCCTCTGACTCCTCCCTCTCCTCCCTCTCCTCCCTCTCCTCCCACTCATCTGACTCCTCCCTCTCCTCCCACTCCTCCCTATCCTCCCTCTCCTCCCACTCCTCTGACTCCTCCCTCTCCTCCCTCTCCTCCCTCTCCTCCCACTCATCTGACTCCTCCCTCTCCTCCCTCTCCTCCCTCTCCTCCCTCTCCTCCCTCTCCTCCCTCTCCTCCCACTCATCTGACTCCTCCCTCTCCTCCCTCTCCTCCCTCTCCTCCCACTCATCTGACTCCTCCCTCTCCTCCCTCTCATCTGACTCCTCCCTCTCCTCCCTCTCCTCCCACTCCTCTGACTCCTCCCTCTACGACTCCTCCCATCTCCTCCCACTCATCTGACTCCTCCCACTCCTCCCACTCCTCCCTCCTCCCACTCATCTGACTCCTCCCACTCCTCTGACTCCTCCCTCTACGACTCCTCCCATCTCCTCCCACTCATCTGACTCCTCCCACTCCTCCTTCTCCTCCCACTCTTCACTCTCCTCCCACTAATCTGACTCCTCCCACTCCTCCTTCTCCTCCCACTCTTCACTCTCCTCCCACTCATCTGACCCCTCCCACTATTCTGACTCCTCCCACTCCTCCGACTCAACATGACAATGAATTATTCAAATGAGGAAGCCTGGACATTTTTGATAGGCTATTTTTAGCCCAGGCTGATGATTGGCTGGCAGAAGCTTGTGGGTTTAGACGGATTCCCCGAGTGAGCTGGCTGTGTGTGTGTGTGTGTGTGTGTGCGTGCGTGCGTGCGTGCGTGCGTGCGTGCGTGCGTGCGTGCGTGCGTGCGTGCGTGCGTGCGTGTGTGTGTTTTGGAAAAACGTCTGAATGAGTGAGTGAGTGACAGAGAGAGGGAGAGAGAGAGAAGAATAGATGACTGATGAATTGACCAACATTACAATAACGTCTCCAAGTGCATGTTTTCATCACACACACACTCATCTGCCGCCGCCATGGTAACATGGTAACACCATGGTAACATGGTAACACCATGGTAACATGGTAACGCCATAGTGACATGGTAACGCCATGGTAACATGGTAACACCATGGTAACATGGTAACGCCATGGTAACATGGTAACGCCATAGTAACATGGTAACGCCATGGTAACATGGTAACGCCATGGTAACATGGTAACGCCATAGTGACATGGTAACGCCATAGTAACATGGTAACACCATGGTAACATGGTAACACCATGGTAACATGGTAACGC
>NC_137644.1:21119730-21127230 GCF_963383615.2 Lipophrys pholis | reverse complement strand
CCCTGAGCCGGCACGGTACCGCTTTAGTCATCCACGGCTTACTTTGGTAAACCTCCATGTACCGGTCCACAGTGTGGATGTCCATACAGAACTTTATATAATCCAGTACTGCTGTGGTCTGCTGCTCCAGGTCCTGATAGCTCTGGAGGTGGAGGGAGCGCTTCTCCTGAGGGGGATGTATGCCAGTATTAAGAGCGAGGACATGTGGTCTGACGGGCCCAGATGTGGGGATGTCCTCGTCCTAAAGCCCTGCTTGATGTTAGAATAGAACCTGTCCAGTGTGTCCTCTCCCCTTGTAGCACATTTGACATGTTGAGCGTTGCTTTTAAATCAACGTGATTCAGATCCCTGCTACAGTGTGAATGTCTTCAGGATGCTTGTTCTGTTGACTGTAACAGTCCGAGGGACAGTTAGCATTAGCATCTGGGGGACTGTCCTCAGCTGTAATGAAGACGAAGGTGAACTCTGCATTTCACAGTCATGGACTCCAGGTTGGGGAACAGAGGCTGTTCCTAGTCTCAGAATCAGAGCTCCAGCGGTTGTTTACGGAGATACTCACTGTCCTCCACTGTCCTCCACCGTCCTCCACCGTCCTCCACTGTCTGATACTGTCCTCCACCGTCCTCCACTGTCTGATACTGTCCTCCACTGTCCTCCACTGTCCTCCACTGTCTGATACTGTCCTCCACTGTCCTCCACCGTCCTCCACCGTCCTCCACCGTCCTCCACTGTCCTCCACCGTCCTCCACTGTCCTCCACTGTCCTCTACTGTCCTCCACTGTCTGATACTGTCCTCCACTGTCCTCCACTGTCCTCCACTGTCTTTCAGCCACAACAGATTGATTCCTTCTTCACTTCTCCTGAAAACAGACAACAGACGTTTTCATTTGAAAACGTGGTCGTATAAAACGCTGCCTTAAAGGAAATAATTCAAAGAGCTACTTGTTATAAACTACCTGAATAACTACATTTGAATATAATTGAATGATTAAAAATGAATAAATGAATGAATAAATGAAATATAATTGGTTGTAAAAGACTCCACCTCCTGTACTTCTGTCCTGTCAACCCTTCAGCTCCTCTCATGTCTCCAACACAAGTTCTTTATTCTCTAACATTTGCCTTTAAATCATTTTTCTAACCTAATCGTCTGAAGTTTTATTCTGCAGTAAATGTTTGCAGTGGTATGGGGACACATGTCCAGCTTTCTTTCTACTCTGTAGTTATAGAATCCATGTCATGATTCACTAAATGTAGGGGAATAAAGAAGACATGAGCTATTTATGTGTCTTATTGATCAGCGATGGTTATCAGGCTTCATCTTGTCCATTAGTATCCTGTTCAGTCTGTCTCTCGGTCTTCTTCTTACTGTCGGTTCCTCAGACGGCGGCAGGCAGAGTTTCAGGAAGTAGTAGAGAAAACCTGGAAATGCTCCTGATGGAATCAGTCCAATCAGCTGTCTGGACGCAGTCCTTCACGTCTGAGACAGAAACTCATGCATGAGAGGAAAAAGTCAAAAAGTCTTTGAAGATGTAAAACATAAAAGTCCAGTGTGACTGTAAGTTAGAAAGCACATAGTGATCTGGGAGTGGCAGTTCTTCTCTTCAATTCGAGGTCTGTCATGTTATAAAAGAATAGTTCATTAAATGTGAACTTCTTCATGCTATTTTAATATTTTCTTCCCCTAAAAAAAGACAGAGACATAGAGGTCTAGTTATTTATATACTATGATGGAATTATTTACTGCTCCCACCCTCTTGAGAGGGAATTGTGCTGCATGTGGCTCCTGGAGTAAGTTGGACCCAGAAGATTCCGACGCCGTCCTCACAGATGAAGATGCTTCAGATCGCAAAATGTTTTCCCAACACATGAACCACCATCAAGGTGAAACCACAGGAAGTGAGAGAATGCCACAGAAAAACATTAAAATCAGAGAAGACATGAAGCAAAATGCAGTGGCAGCCCCCCCCCCCCCCCCCCCCCCCCCGAATCTGCTTGGTGATTAAAGCGTCGTCACCAACACAACACATCAGCAAAGGTCTTTTTAAATGGAAGGGAAGGACAGCTGCCAGTGTGGGTGTGTGTTGATGTGAGAGACTCTTTACTTTGAGGTCCAAAACCTACTTTAGGACTTGTTCTGATCTACATGGTGAAAAAGCAGGAACACCTTGGTTCAGGTGTGGAGATCCTGCTGGAGACTCAGGGGTTAAAGTGTTCCGACAGGGCAAAGCTCACTGACTGGTGGGACATGAAGACGAAGAATTTAAAACCTGCCGGACGGATCCATGTCACCCCTACAGTTGTGGTTTAGTGGTGGGAACAGGCCAATCGTATACCAAGTAGGTTACATACACGATAGAATGCAACCAATCAAATCAGTGCATTTCAAGCAGCAAACACTGCGGCTCCACAGCGCACCCTAGTGACAAAAGTCAGTCGCACATGACTTTTGGATAGAAACCAAGCTGGAGTCTGGGACTCAATGCTGGAAGCCATCCAGGGAAACGGCCAACACTGTGTGTGTGTGTGTGTGTGTGTGTGTGTGTGTGTGTGTGTGTGTGTGTGTGTGTGTGTGTGTGTGTGTGTGTGTGTGTGTGTGTGTGTGTGTGTGTGTGTGTGTGTGTGTGTGTGTGAGAGAATCAGCCGTTGTCATTAGTTGTCAAAGGAAACGGCTCCTGCTGCTGCTGCCGTCCCCACCAGAGGAAGACAGAAGTAAAGACTCAGCTTGAGGGGGACAGAAGTAAAGACTCAGCTTGAGGGGGACAGAAGTAAAGACTCTGCTTGAGGGGGACAGAAGTAAAGACTCTGCTTGAGGGGGACAGAAGTAAAGACTCTTCTTGAGGGGGACAGAAGAAAAGACTCTGCTTGAGGGGGACAGAAGTAAAGACTCTTCTTGAGGGGGACAGACGGAAAGACTCTGCTTGAGGGGGACAGAAGTAAAGACTCTTCTTGAGGGGGACAGAAGTAAAGACTCTTCTTGAGGGGGACAGAAGAAAAGACTCTTCTTGAGGGGGACAGAAGTAAAGACTCTTCTTGAGGGGGACAGACGGAAAGACTCTGCTTGAGGGGGACAGAAGTAAAGACTCTTCTTGAGGGGGACAGAAGTAAAGACTCTTCTTGAGGGGGACAGAAGAAAAGACTCTGCTTGAGGGGGACAGAAGTAAAGACTCTTCTTGAGGGGGACAGAAGAAAAGACTGCTTGAGGGGGACAGAAGTAAAGACTCTTCTTGAGGGGGACAGAAGAAAAGACTCTGCTTGAAGGGGACAGAAGTAAAGACTCTTCTTGAGGGGGACAGAAGAAAAGACTCTGCTTGAAGGGGACAGAGTAGCGCTGTCTCCACCTTCCATCTGCTAGTCGGTAACGGTTCTGGAGTTGATTGAGCAACAGGCCTTGTGGGAAATGGATTGTGGGAGGAAAGGAGAACGCCTGGAGGAAACCCACAATGCACAAGAAGAACATGAAGACTCCCCCCAGAACCCCCCCCCCCCCTCCCCCCCCTTCATTCCTGTTTAACACAGCCAAACTATTTCTGACCTCTGCTATGAAAGAGTAAATGTGGGTTTCTCTCATTGTCTCAATGGAAATCAGTGTTTCAGTGTTGAGAAGAGGATATTTAGGTCTGAGCACATGTGAATAGTTCTAAGCGCTGCTCTTCAATGCTCCCAGGCTGCTGAGCAGCAGGTCTGTCCGTCCTCCACGGTGCTCAGTGTTGTGTGGTCCACCTCAGTTTGGAGTAGAGGAAACAGACTCATTTCTACTCTTGTTCTCACAGAAAGAATCTGCAGCAAAGTGCTTTGGCCAGATGAGAGGTGGAAGAACCCAACTTTCACTACTGACATCCTCAACATGACATTCTTCTACATCTATACTGCCTCTAACATATTCAGTGGCCGTCCACACAAAGACAGACAATCACCTCATCATTTGGACGATGGGGGGACATCAGAATTCTGAGGATGCAGGAAAGAGATTAGCTGGATTCTTCCTCCACCTGAAGGGGCGACGCTGCATCCAGCTTCAGCTTCAGACCTCACTGGAAGAGCATGAGCACACAATTACAGAGCAATACAGACGCATGTATAATAAATGGACAGGAGCACCGGCGTGAACACACACACACACACACACACACACACACACACACACACACACACACACACACACACACACACACACACACACACACACACACACACACACACACACACACACACACACACACTTCAGGCTCAGGGTGACCCACATAGTGGCAGAGCGCCGTGAGTCAGGAGTGGTTTAGGAGCTCATTGGATGGACTGTGGGTGGAAGGTGGAGAAGAAGCACCAGAAGAAGCACCAGAAGAAGCACCAGAAGAAGCACCAGAAGAAGCACCAGAAGAAGCTGAGTGAGCCCAGCGAGAGCAAATCTGCTGCGTCTCGCTCTCAATAGAAGACGCTGGACGTTAGTGAACTCGTCTCCAGAACCTTCCTGCGTTACCGTTAGACAGGATGTGGATGTGAGCCGGACGTCCAACACAAGACCAGGACGGTCAAGTCAAGTCAGCTTTATCTATTTAGCACTTTAAAACAGCTGAAGCCATAGTGCTTCACATCAGATCCTAGTCATAATTACAATAGACCAGGACAATCAAGCACCAGAAGCAGAGACTCTGGAAATGACATCGATAAATGCAGTGGCAGTCGCACACAATGCAAAGATGCTAATGCACAGCTGTTATACAGACGTGAATCCATTAACAGACAAAGAAGCACATGTTTCTGGGATTGTGTGAAACAGTCAGTGGTGATAAGAGAAGTCAGCACCATTGTCTCACAACAAGAAGAGTCCTCGTTCCACCCTGCAGGTCCGTTCTGTGTGGAGTTCCCATGTTCTTCCTGTGCATGCATGAAAAGAGTCAAGTCAATATAACACGTCTCTACATTAAAGTAATTTCAAGGTTTAAGATTTCAGGTCTAGCTGCAGGTTGTTCCCGTTGGACAGCGAGCCTCTCAGGCCAGAACCACTGTGAGCGAGAATGAAGTGATGAATGTGACGAACAGAACCTTCTCAAATACTGAAAATGGGTCAATGGAAATGAGTTCATCTGCGATAAGGGATGTATACAGATGTTCAGGAGAAGAAGCTTCAGCTCTGGGCTTCCTTCAGTCACCTCCCTACTCACATCACTACCAAATACTCACCACTTCAGTAGCAGTACTTTCATTTTCACCACGTTTGTGTTCCCTTGTTGCCCTTCCAGCAGGATCCATACTTGTTCCGTCCCTCTGAAGTCCTTTCAACTTGACGAAAGTAAATCGAAACTAAGTTCAGCCTCCTTCAGGAGAGCAAATGAAGTGATTGATTTTAGTGTACATGAGTATCTCAATGTGAACTCGATGCAGAAATACCTCAATTGTGAGCGATGGATTGACAGTGACACGTGTTTCTCTCTCGTTCTTTTCCTTTCTTCTAGTTTATTGCCTTTGCTTCGTTGTTCTTCATCCTGGTCTCCATCACCACCTTTTGCCTGGAGACTCACGAGGCCTTCAACAAGATCATCAACAAGACCGAGTCCATCCGGAACAGCAGCGTTCCCGACTCGGGTCCGCAGTACGAGATTGAAACGGACCCTGCGCTCACGTACGTGGAGGGAGTTTGTGTCTTCTGGTTCACCATCGAGTTCCTGGTGCGTGTGACCTTCTGCCCAGTGAAGCTGGAGTTTATTAAGAGCGTTCTCAACATCATCGACTTCGTGGCTATCCTGCCGTTCTACTTGGAGGTCGGGCTGAGTGGCCTGTCGTCGAAGGCTGCCAAGGATGTGTTGGGTTTCCTCAGGGTGGTGCGTTTTGTTCGGATCCTACGCATCTTTAAGCTGACACGTCATTTTGTGGGGCTTCGGGTGTTGGGCCACACGTTACGGGCCAGCACCAATGAATTCCTGCTGCTAATCATCTTCCTGGCATTGGGGGTCTTAATCTTTGCCACCATGATATACTATGCCGAGCGGATAGGCGCCAAGCCCAACGACCCCACCGCCGCCGGCCACACCAAGTTCAAAAACATCCCCATCGGTTTCTGGTGGGCCGTGGTGACCATGACCACCCTAGGTTATGGAGACATGTACCCGGAGACGTGGTCAGGCATGGTGGTGGGCGCGCTGTGCGCCTTGGCCGGTGTGCTGACGATAGCCATGCCCGTGCCCGTCATTGTGAATAACTTTGGGATGTACTACTCCCTGGCCATGGCCAAGCAGAAGCTGCCAAAGAAGAGGAAGAAACACATCCCGCAGGCTGTGCAGGGGGGGTCCCCCTCTTACTGCAAAGCCGATCTCAACACCACCTGCAACAGCGCCCAGGGTGACCTGTGCCACGTCAAGGGCAGCAGAGTGCTGGAACGCAAACGTTCAGGTGAGTGCACACGTCAAACCAAGTGATGGCCAGCTAAAGTCTTTTCAACAACATCCCTAAAACAAATATTCATAAGTCTTGAACTTTTCATGCAGTGAATCATTTCTGGAGAAGTTGAAGAGGTATGAATATTTTAACCAGAGAAAGTCCCGGGGAGCTGCTATCAGCCTGAGAGAGGAGGCCACGTGACAGATTCTCCTCTGAGAGCTGGAGATGGTTCCACCCTCCTCAGCCACACCGGTTCCCTCACCGGAGACCGACTGCTCCGCCTCGAGCCTCCATCTGTGGTTTCCACAGTGATAATGAAGGAAATGCAAAAGAATCCAGCAAGTCTGAGCGAGCGGTAAAGAGCTGATAGGGAACCGGAGAGCGGCTGTCCAGGTCTCTGGAGCAGCAGCGATTGTTCATTTCCTGCTGAGGACGTAGGAGGCTCTTTCTCCCTCCAGGCTCATGTCAGTAATTTACTCTGACACGTCTGATATTGATGGAAATTAGTGTGGACCTCCGTGTTCCCACTTCCTTTCAATACCAGTGCAGAAGATCCTGAGGGCCGGAGCGCTCTGGCCTCCTGACACTCTATCTGTTTATTAGCTCTCTGAGCCTCATGGAATAATTCATGCACGAGCAGAGTCCATCTGCTTTACACGCTTGTATTATTTCCTCAGAGGTCATATGAAATACACAATCTGCAAGGTTTCTTCTCTCTAACTTTGCTGCATGATTAATATTTGAGAGTGGAAATGGAACCTTTCACATCAGAGCAAGAGCAGCTTGGGGTGTTTGTGGCAGTGGCGACTGCTGGTCCATTTCTCAGGTTGGCTCTTCAGTATTATTCAGTTTCATCCCAAATTACCTTCATTTAAATACGTGGCAGCAATCTGGCCTTTTTCAGATCATAAACAAATACAAGCAGAAGCTTCATCAGCCCCTTTGTTTTGGGGCTGGTTCAGTAGAAATGCCCGTCTGAGTTTGGTGAACGTGAAGGTGTATCAGCTTGTGTAAAGGCTGATGGGACCGTGTGCTCACACTTCTGTCTGCAGACTGCAGCGGCGGTAGCGAGCTCTCCATGTCCTCGGAGGATCGCCACCCCATGCGGAGGTCCAGCACCCGGGA
>NC_137644.1:21059730-21109730 GCF_963383615.2 Lipophrys pholis | reverse complement strand
AAGTTTCCAGGCTCCTTAAACGCTGCTCCATGTGGAGGATCGGAGAAAACCATCCGTTAACATGAAAGACGTTCCTCATGTAGACGAGCCGCAGAATCTAAACAGCAGGAAAAGTATGCGGATACTTGTAAGACGTCGCCACGGAAACGGATGAAGACGATCTGCCTCATGAGGGAAACACAGGTGACACACATGAGGATGATTAGACTCACAGAGGAAGAGACAGACAGGGGAAGGACAGACAGAGGAAGGACAGACAGGGGAAGGACAGACAGAGGAAGGACAGACAGGGGAAAGACAGACAGAGGAAGAGACAGACAGAGGAAGGACAGACAGAGGAAGGACAGACAGAGGAAGGACAGACAGGGGAAAGACAGACAGAGGAAGGACAGACAGGGGAAAGACAGACAGGCAGAGACAGAGAAGAAGAGACAGACAGGTGAAGGACATTGACAGACACAGAAGGAAGCCTGACAGAATGTTGAGTCCATCTTATTAACAGATAAACAGTTTCCTTTAATAGCTGATAAATAATAGTGTTCACCTGGCTTTTATTTTGAAATGCAATGCTCTTAAAGGAAACGATGTTCAGATTCAATTGTCACAGACTTTTCCACCTGTTTTCACTTTATCGATGAAGGCTGATCAACTAGGTGACATATTGATGGACTGGTGGACATATTGATGGACTGGTGGACAGATTGATGGACTGGTGGACATATTGATGGACTGGTGGACAGATTGATGGACTGGTGGACAGATTGATCATAGGACCCTGTCACTGGTCCCTTCCTGTTCCCTGGACCACCTTTTCCAGGTCCTGACCACTTTGGACTGATTGTCCCCAATAAGATCCAGGGTTTGGAGACGCTGTGACCAGTTTGGTTTGTTCATGTCTCGTATCTAACAGAGGAACTTCTTTCTTTCCAGGATTCTGAGAAGAGATTTGTTTCTCACGGCCCAGGTTTAGTTCTCCTTCCTCACAAGTTTCCACCCTTGATTTGTACAATTGATTAGATCTTTAAGAGGACATGGTTTTCTTTCCCTCAGTTATCTTCAGTTGTAGGAAAAGTATTGAGCAGAACTGGATCGTCTTCCAGTGAAGGGAATGTGTCCACCTTGGTGCTTGTGCAGCTTTCCAGATCCCGTATGAGGATAAAAACCTGCGGTACCCCCCCCACCACCCCCACCCCCCCACCACCCCCACCCCCGCTAACAGGTCCCATGATGAAGAGACCATCAGTGTCACCACAGATCAGAGACGGTTGGAGAACTACAACCACCACCAGCTTCTCTGCTTCTTCTTCAGCTCCGTATATCTGAGACAGAATCGTTACTCCCGTCACCATGGAAACAGCCACAGTCGTGCCAAGGAGCCGTAAACAGCCGGAGCTGGGAGTGTTTTCCACGACAGCACCGCCCTCTCCACCCACCAGCCTCTCCGCCCACCAGCCTCTCCGCCCACCAGCCTCTCCGCCCACCAGCCTCCGACTCACCGCCGGGGCACCGGGCCGAGTGGCAGCTGTTGAAATCCAAAATATCTTGTGACATGAATTTTGCATCACAGCCAGTTTTTAAAGTTCTGGGACGCTGCCTGGCAACGCAGAGACACACGAGGTAAAGTAGAGACACACGAGGTAAAGTAGAGACACACGAGGTAAAGTAGAGACACACAAGGTAAAGCAGAGACACACGAGGTAAAGTAGAGACACACGAGGTAAAGTAGAGACACACGAGGTAAAGTAGAGACACACGAGGTAAAGTAGAGACACACGAGGTAAAGCAGAGACACACGAGGTAAAGTAGAGACACACGAGGTAAAGCAGAGACACACGAGGTAAAGTAGAGACACACAAGGTAAAGTAGAGACACACGAGGTAAAGTAGAGACACACGAGGTAAAGTAGAGACATGTTACCAAGAAGGTTTGTAGTTATTAACCAGATGACTAAATAGAACAAGATAAATCTGCACAAGGATTTTTCTTTTCATTCAGAAGCAAAATTAAAAACAAACAAAAAAGCTTAATGTGCTTAAATTTGAATCTACGACTTTTGTTTCTCCCCGTGTTTCCTCCTGGTACCAGGATTACTACTGGTGTTTCCTCCTGGTACCAGGATTATTACTGATGTTTCCTCCTGGTACCAGGATTACTACTGGTGTTTCCTCCTGGTACCAGGATTACTACTGATGTTTCCTCCTGGTACCAGGATTACTACTGGTGTTTCCTCCTGGTACCAGGATTACTACTGGTGTTTCCTCCTGGTACCAGGATTATTACTGATGTTTCCTCCTGGTACCAGGATTACTACTGGTGTTTCCTCCTGGTACCAGGATTACTACTGATGTTTCCTCCTGGTACCAGGATTACTACTGGTGTTTCCTCCTGGTACCAGGATTACTACTGATGTTTCCTCCTGGTACCAGGATTACTACTGGTGTTTCCTCCTGGTACCAGGATTACTACTGGTGTTTCCTCCTGGTACCAGGATTACTACTGGTGTTTCCTCCTGGTACCAGGATTATTACTGATGTTTCCTCCTGGTACCAGGATTACTACTGATGTTTCCTCCTGGTACCAGGATTACTACTGGTGTTTCCTCCTGGTACCAGGATTACTACTGATGTTTCCTCCTGGTACCAGGATTACTACTGATGTTTCCTCCTGGTACCAGGATTACTACTGGTGTTTCCTCCTGGTACCAGGATTACCACTGGTGTTTCCTCCTGGTACCAGGATTACTACTGGTGTTTCCTCCTGGTACCAGGATTACCACTGATGTTTCCTCCTGGTACCAGGATTACTACTGGTGTTTCCTCCTGGTACCAGGATTACTACTGGTGTTTCCTCCTGGTACCAGGATTACTACTGATGTTTCCTCCTGGTACCAGGATTACTACTGGTGTTTCCTCCTGGTACCAGGATTACCACTGATTTTTCCTCCTGGTACCAGGATTACCACTGGTGTTTCCTCCTGGTACCAGGATTACTACTGGTGTTTCCTCCTGGTACCAGGATTACTACTGGTGTTTCCTCCTGGTACCAGGATTACTACTGGTGTTTCAATCCTGGTACTGGTACCCGGACAGTATTACTGGATAACCTTCTTTCGAGTGTCTTCAAAACAATCTAACTTCTGATTGGTCTTCAGCCCGATGATAATTTTTGTTTTGCTTTTATTTGTTGATGAATGTCAATTATACTGTTTTAGGTTTAGTGTTTTCATGTTTGGTTTCATGTCTGGTTTCATGTCTGGTTTCATGTCTGGTTTCATGTCTGGTTTCATGTCTGGTTTCATGTCTGGTTTCATGTCTGGTTTCATGTCTGGTTTCATGTCTGGTTTCATGTCTGGTTTCATGTCTGGTTTCATGTCTGGTTTCATGTCTGGTTTCATGTCTGGTTTTATGTCTGGTTTTAGCTCCAAACACGGTTTTTTCACTTCAAACATTGTCTGAATTTAAATTCATGGAAGGGAAACGGATTCTTGTTTAAGAAAAGTCCTTTATGGCTGAATAATAATCCACTTTCACTTTATTCATAACTCAGAATAACAGCTTCGTCATCTCAAGGCACTTTTACCAAAAATCTTTTAATTTAAAATTAAGATTTTTAAGAAACTGTGTGCTAAAACAAAAAGGGCATCCAGTTAGTCATGTCTTACTCTCTTTACTCTGCAGGACAGAGTATTACTTCTGTCCTGGGTTGGTTTGTTTGCTTCAAAATGAGGGAATATTTTATTCATGAAATAGTAAAATTATTTACTTTCAGCATTTGTTCTGTGTTCTTAGGTTTCAACTGAGTGAGTGAGCAGATCTGTGTGGGAGATTTTCTGCTTCAGTAAAGTGGATCAGGACCGGCGCCAGGAACCCATTTACCTACTTCTGCTGAAATCCTTCCTCAGACTTTCACCAGAGAAGAGCTGCATGAATATTTATAGTCGGGTTGCGGTCGAGCCTTAAGGCCACAAACAGAACGATGGTCAAAGACTTCACACGGTTCAATCCTGCACCAGGACCGTTTCTAGAAAGGGTTTCGTAGACTGTACGAGCTGAACCTGCGCCGTCTCCAGGAGATTACACAATTCCGTTGATGTGATTACGCAAGAATAAAATGTGATAAGTGTGGTCCATCCATTCAGGAAAATAAAAGCACCAAACCGACAGAACCCTGTTCTTATGTTTGGATAAAAAGAGGAGAACACGGACGCAGTGGAAAGAGAGGCGAAGTGGGGAGGCCAGTTCTGCAAAGTACTTCAGCATGTCCTAGTACTTTACGTTGGCGTCTCGGTGTTGCACAGATAACTACGTCACGTCATCCTGCATTTCTATTGGTTGGTTTATCCCCGGTGCCAGACTCTCTACCCTCTCTACAACTTGTTCAGTCACAGTTCTACTTCGAGATGATACAAGATATTATTTCTAATGTGTTTTTCATGATCATCAGGAAGTGAAACTCATGTTGTGACAAACCAAAGGGTTGAAGTGTAGAAATAAAGGCAAGACGCTGGGATTTGGAAGCTGTTAGTGCAGCGTGGCATTTAAACCCTGGTAAGTGGCGTGTAATGAGAGCGGCAGTCGACAAGGGAGGAGTGAGTCAGAGGCCGAGTGGGGCTCCATTTCCAGGCTTTGTTCCAGGTGTGTACTCCAGCAGCCACGGCAAAGCTGGGAAGTACTCACACGCCGACACCGAGCCCCTTATTGACCACCATGAGGGCGGCGTGCAGTGGAGAGGGCTAAGTGCCGGGACGGCAGGAAATACCCCAGCAGAAAATAATCATCTAGAGAAAAGAGTGACGGGAGACGGAGGCTGTCCAGCTCCAGCAGGAAGTGAGTCCAGCCGTCCTACCCAACACTCCACTGCTCGGAGCATGTGGGACACCAACGTGTCCTCCTCCAGAGTTCAGACTGCTCAGCCTTTATTTAGCTGCTGAGGAGGGCGGCAGCCATGTTCATGTTCACTTCAGCTGCGTTAAGAGCTTTGCTCATATCTGTATGGAAACTGCTCCAAAAGAAAAGGATTTAAAAAACAGCTTTGAAGGACTGCACATTTATAAAGAAGAAAAGAAAAAGGCAATATGGACGATAATCAGTCACAAGTCAAAGCTGCGGGAAGAAGAAGATCAAAACCCTCCACCTCTCAATCTTCTATTGTTTAATCTGGTTCAGAGTCGTTGGAGCCAAAAACCTCCTCCACCTCACGGTGTAAAGCAAATTAAAACCAGTAGAGACCCGGGATTGTGCCCGGTAGTCCTTAATAATGAGGGTCAGTATGGAATCCTTTCAAAACAAAACCACATGTGGTTTTACACCAGATCAAGTTTTGGTATGAAAAACCTCAGAACCATGTTGGTTCCATGAACATGTTCCTGAAACAAAGTCTGGCCTACGTCACTTTTCAAAGCCCGAGAACAAAGAAACCGGAAACTGAGAAAAGACCACATCCCAAAGTGGGCGGGATCCCGAGGAGGGCCACACCCCTCATGTTTGGAACCAATCAGCAACATTACATGCCTGGAAGTTAAATCCCAGGTCAGAAGTAGGTCCTGGTCCTGGTCCATGTCCTGGTCCTGGTGCTAGTCCTGGTCCTGGTGCTAGTCCTGGTCCTGGTCCTGGTCCTGGTCCTGGTGTCACAATGACAGCAGTTACTAGTAGTTCTGCACATGCTCAGTAGAGTCAATCAGAAGTTTCCTCTGATGTCATGACTCCCAGTCCAGATTCCCCTGGACTTGGTGGTTTTATTTTGACAGTCATCGTAATAACAATCCAACTTGGTGGTTTTATTTTGACAGTCATCGTAATAACAATCCAAGTTGATGGTCTGTCCACTAGAATGTCTGTGTTCTCCCAGTGTCAATGTTTATGTTGTTCTCTGCTGTGTGTGTGTGTGTGTGTGTGTGTGTGTGTGTGTGTGTGTGTGTGTGTGTGTGTGTGTGTGTGTGTGTGTGTGTGTGTGTGTGTGTGTGTGTGTGTGTGTGTGTGTGTGTGTGTGTGTGTGTGTGTGTGTGTGTGTGTAGGGTATCAGCTTTTCCTCAGTTGTAATCAGTTTCCATTCTTTATTTGTAAAAGACACTTTATTTTCTCGATCAGTGGAGGAACTTCTGGTCCACAGATTTCAGAATAAAGGTCATGATTCAGTTTTTCAAAGCACAGAAAGTAAAACAGGTTCTTTATTTTATGCCCTGCTCCACAGTATGAAAGTTTAACAGCCACTGTGTTGGATTACTGCAGTAATGCAGCTTAAGTAAAGTAGGCTGACGTCCCTTAATGGATTTGGACTAAAACATTAAACAGCCAGAGTTTCTGAGTCTCGTTGTTTATTTGTTCTGCGAAGCATTCAGGCGCCAAATTACTGGGAGAACTCTGGAAGTGGAGGAAAGCCTCTATTCTGGGCTTGTCTCCTGGCAGCCGGGGACTCTGGGTGTAATTAACACCAAACGTCTCACATCAGCCTCACTGCAAACAATGAGGGGGGGAACTACCGTGGCAGCATGAGCTCCATCACAAACTAGAGACACACTTCAGGAGCTGCTGGAGCTGCTGGAGCTGCTAGAGCTGCAGGAGCTGCTGGAGCTGCTGGAGCTGCTAGAGCTGCAGGAGCTGCTAGAGCTGCAGGAGCTGCTGGAGCTGCTAGAGCTGCAGGAGCTGCTGGAGCTGCTGGAGCTGCTGGAGCTGCTGGAGCTGCAGGAGCTGCTGGAGCTGCAGGAGCTGCTAGAGCTGCAGGAGCTGCTAGAGCTGCTGGAGCTGCAGGAGCTGCTAGAGCTGCAGGAGCTGCATGTCACCGCAGTTTGTCTGCTTTAACGAATGAATGGCTGCAAAACGCACAGAGAAGGAAAATGACATGGAAGATTGAAAGAGGATTTATTTATTTATTTTTGTCATAAAGAAGAATTTCTCTGAACGTTTCAGCCGCACAATTTAACTATTTAACTATTCAACTATTTAACTATTTAACTATTTAACTATGGGGCAGGTGGAGCGCCGTGTCACTGAACTGGGGGGCAGGTAGAGCGCCGTGTCACTGAACTGGGGGGCAGGTGGAGCACCGTGTCACTGAACTGGGGGGCAGGTAGAGCGCCGTGTCACTGAACTGGGGGGCAGGTGGAGCACCGTGTCGCTGAACTGGGGGGCAGGTGGAGCACTGTGTCACTGAACTGGGGGGCAGGTGGAGCACCGTGTCACTGAACTGGGGGGCAGGTAGAGCGCCGTGTCACTGAACTGGGGGGCAGGTGGAGCGCCGTGTCGCTGAACTGGGGGGCAGGTAGAGCACCGTGTCACTGAACTGGGGGGCAGGTAGAGCGCTGTGTCACTGAACTGGGGGGCAGGTGGAGCGCCGTGTCACTGAACTGGGGGGCAGGTAGAGCGCTGTGTCACTGAACTGGGGGGCAGGTGGAGCGCTGTGTCACTGAACTGGGGGGCAGGTGGAGCACCGTGTCACTGAACTGGGGGGCAGGTAGAGCGCTGTGTCACTGAACTGGGGGGCAGGTGGAGCACTGTGTCACTGAACTGGGGGGCAGGTAGAGCGCTGTGTCACTGAACTGGGGGGCAGGTAGAGCGCTGTGTCACTGAACTGGGGGGCAGGTAGAGCGCTGTGTCACTGAACTGGGGGGCAGGTGTGACACAGAAGCTCCTCCTCCACTCGCTGCTCTCTTCTCACTATTAGAGGAGAACCAGTTCAATAAACTGGGGATTTCTAGATTCCTCTCATTCACTCTCATCTGATGGTTTATTTCCTGCTTGAACATGAAGACAAACTGAGAAACACAGACGAGGAGCTCAAACATCACAACTGTTGCTACGCAAAAAAAATAAAGATTCATCTGCATCTTGGAGTTTAGCCTGCTAGCAGGTGAGGAAGGAAAGGAGATCCAGCTGGGGAATGAAACCCCCCGACTGGGAGGAGGTCTTTGTTTCAGAGAGGATTTGAATTCTGAAACTCTGGAGGGCAGCTTCACTGGTCTGTCTGAACACACAAAGCTTCCTACACTCTGCAGAATGTAGTTTTTACTCTTGACAAGCTGAGCTCCACTTGAACTGTTCTGACTGATCTGTTCCACTCCAGACCAGTAGGGGAGGTTTACTCACAACCAGGAGAAGCAACGCTTGGTAGCAGAGAAATCCACTCACCAGGCAGAGGAACAAGGTAATGGTAATCCAAACCAAGCTGGTAAACAACACGAGGGAGCCCCTAACTCTGGGGGTCCTCTGGAAAACCTGGACCAGGGCCCACGTTTGAGCTTCAACCAGTATCAGATAGACCTAAACCGCATGTCCCAGAGGTTTTCTGTTGGACTTCAGTCAGGTCAGACGGAGGTCCAATGATGATATGAATTCCTTCTTGCAGTAACACTAGGCCTCGTCGGTCACCAGGAATAACCAGGCTCACTGGTCTAGTGTGGAGTCGGACAAGGGCTTCTAGGACTTCCATCAAGATGCCATCTTCTCGTCTGCAGGTCTCTAATTCCTCGCAGAGATAAGCCTCCCCAGAATAGCAGTAACCCACCACTAAACCATCTCTAACATCTCCACACTTCAGACTGAAGCTTGGCTCCACTGCCTGGTCAGGTAGCGGGACCTCAGGTAGCGGGACCTCAGGTAGCGGGACCTCAGGTAGCAGGACCTCAGGTAGCGGGACCTCAGGTAGCGGGACCTCAGGTAGCAGGACCTCAGGTAGCGGGACCTCAGGTAGCAGGACCTCAGGTAGCATGACCTCAGCCAGCAGGACCTCAGGTAGCGGGACCTCAGGTAGCGGGACCTCAGGTAGCGGGACCTCAGGTAGCAGGACCTCAGGTAGCAGGACCTCAGGTAGCAGGACCTCAGCCAGCAGGACCTCAGGTAGCGGGACCTCAGGTAGCGGGACCTCAGGTAGCGGGACCTCAGGTAGCAGGACCTCAGGTAGCGGGACCTCAGGTAGCGGGACCTCAGGTAGCATGACCTCAGGTAGCAGGACCTCAGGTAGCAGGACCTCAGCCAGCAGGACCTCAGCCAGCAGGACCTCAGCCAGCAGGACCTCAGAAAGCAGAACCTCAGGTAGCAGGACCTCAGTTAGCAGGACCTCAGGTAGCGGGACCTCAGGTAGCGGGACCTCAGGTAGCAGGACCTCAGGTAGCGGGACCTCAGGTAGCGGGACCTCAGGTAGCGGGACCTCAGCCAGCAGCACCTCAGGTAGCAGCACCTCAGGTAGCAGGACCTCAGGTAGCAGGACCTCAGGTAGCAGGACCTCAGGTAGCGGGACCTCAGGTAGCGGGACCTCAGGTAGCGGGACCTCAGGTAGCGGGACCTCAGCCAGCGGCACCTCAGGTAGCGGGACCTCAGGTAGCAGGACCTCAGGTAGCGGGACCTCAGGTAGCGGGACCTCAGGTAGCAGGACCTCAGGTAGCAGGACCTCAGGTAGCAGGACCTCAGCCAGCAGGACCTCAGTTAGCAGGACCTCAGGTAGCGGGACCTCAGGTAGCGGGACCTCAGGTAGCGGGACCTCAGGTAGCAGGACCTCAGCCAGCAGGACCTCAGGTAGCAGGACCTCAGGTAGCAGGACCTCAGCCAGCAGCACCTCAGGTAGCGGGACCTCAGGTAGCGGGACCTCAGGTAGCGGGACCTCAGGTAGCGGGACCTCAGGTAGCAGGACCTCAGGTAGCAGGACCTCAGGTAGCGGGACCTCAGTTAGCGGGACCTCAGGTAGCAGGACCTCAGGTAGCAGGACCTCAGCCAGCAGCACCTCAGGTAGCGGGACCTCAGGTAGCAGGACCTCAGGTAGCGGGACCTCAGGTAGCGGGACCTCAGGTAGCAGGACCTCAGGTAGCGGGACCTCAGGTAGCGGGACCTCAGGTAGCAGGACCTCAGGTAGCAGGACCTCAGCCAGCAGCACCTCAGGTAGCGGGACCTCAGCCAGCAGCTGAGGTTGTTCTGGATGCGTACAGACGAGCTGGACTGAATTCTGATCTAGATTCTGAACGTCTCACATCATCCTGACGGAGGAAGAAGGAAACTCTTGACCTGTTTTCCTTTAATCAAGGTTCTGAGATTAAACGTTATCACTGTTCTGACTCGATGTGATGGAACCCTGAGAGGATCCACCCTGGTAGGGTTCTAAAGGCCCCGGCTCTGATTGGTCCAGAAACATCCGTCTCCTGTCTTCACTAACTCCTGACTCACTCATGCAGCTAATGAGTCCTTCAGTAAAATGTTTTACAATTTACAGGTTTTAGTTCTGCTCCCTGGAGCGGTTCTCTTCCTCCCATCTGATTGGCTGAGCTCAGACCTGCTCTTCCTCCATCGAAGGGATCAGCTGAGGTCATTCCTTCCATTAGCCTTTCTTCACCTGCTTCCACAGGCAGGATTCATTAAGATTATCACTTTATTAATCCAGGGGTAATTAATCCCCGCGCCCCTCCGGGCTCCTGCTGAACCACAGAACTATCAGCTGGTCCGTTATCAGCCCAGCGTGACCCTCTGTTCTACGTTCATCGAGGACCAGGAAGACGGGTCGCCACCAACAGAACCCTGAACAAGTGAGAGAAACTTTATTTCTGCATTAACGTTTGTTCTGCTGTTCAGGGTGAAGAGAGACTGGGAGCTGGAAGGTTCCACCTTCTCTTCTGGTGGAACCTGAGCTCCACCCTGAAGCCGGGTCCTCCACCCTGAAGCCGGGTCCTCCACCCTGAAGCCGGGTCCTCCACCCTGAAGCCGGGTCCTCCACCCTGAAGCTTCTCGTCTATAGAGGAGAAGCTTCTCCTCTATGATCAGGCTGATAGAGGAGAAGCTTCTCCTCTATCATCAGGCTGATAGAGGAGAAGCTTCTCCTCTATGATCAGGCTGATAGAGACTCGTCCAGACCGACACCCGGCAGCTTGGACCCTCGTCTCATTCCCACGGGTCAGAACTCATGACAGCGGCTACTGAACAGGAAGAAGAAGCTCCGGCTCTCTGCAGCACGACGTAGAGGGGACTGAGGGTCCGGCTCTCTGCTCCAGCTCTCTGCAGCACGACGTAGAGGGGACTGAGGGTCCGGCTCTCTGCAGCACGGCGTAGAGGGGATTGAGGGTCCGGCTCTCTGCAGCACAGCGTAGAGGGGACTGAGGGTCCGGCTCTCTGCAGCACGGCGTAGAGGGGACTGAGGGTCCGGCTCTCTGCTCCAGCTCTCTGCAGCACGGCGTAGAGGGGACTGAGGGTCCGGCTCTCTGCAGCACAGCGTAGAGGGGACTGAGGGTCCGGCTCTCTGCAGCACGGCGTAGAGGGGACTGAGGGTCCGGCTCTCTGCTCCAGCTCTCTGCAGCACGGCGTAGAGGGGACTGAGGGTCCGGCTCTCTGCAGCACAGCGTAGAGGGGACTGAGGGTCCGGCTCTCTGCTCCAGCTCTCTGCAGCACGGCGTAGAGGGGACTGAGGGTCCGGCTCTCTGCAGCACAGCGTAGAGGGGACTGAGGGTCCGGCTCTCTGCTCCAGCTCTCTGCAGCACGGCGTAGAGGGGACTGATGCTCCGGCTCTCTGCAGCACAACGTAGAGGGGACTGAGGCTCCGGTGGCAAAGCTGATCAGACAGTCGGCTCTCTTATTATTAAGGAATTTCTTAACTGGGGCCTTTAAGGACACATCAGGTACACAACAGTAACATTCAGGGTCCTGCAGATTATAGAGGGGGTCAGAGAGATTATAGAGGGGGTCCTGCAGATTATAGAGGGGGTCAGAGAGATTATAGAGGGGGTCAGAGAGATTATAAAGGAGGTCAGGGAGATTATAGAGGAGGTCGGAGAGATTATAGAGGGGGTCCTGCAGATTATAGAGGGGGTCAGAGAGATTATAGAGGGGGTCCTGCAGATTATAGAGGGGGTCAGAGAGATTATAAAGGAGGTCAGGGAGATTATAGAGGGGGTCAGAGAGATTATAAAGGAGGTCATGGAGATTATAGAGGAGGTCAGAGAGATTATAGAGGGGGTCCTGCAGATTATAGAGGGGGTCAGAGAGATTATAGAGGGGGTCCTGCAGATTATAGAGGGGGTCAGAGAGATTATAAAGGAGGTCAGGGAGATTATAGAGGAGGTCGGAGAGATTATAGAGGGGGTCCTGCAGATTATAGAGGAGGTCAGAGAGATTATAGAGGAGGTCAGTGAGATTATAGAGGAGGTCAGAGAGATTATAAAGGAGGTCAGGGAGATTATAGAGGGGGTCAGAGAGATTATAGAGGGGGTCCTGCAGATTATAGAGGGGGTCAGAGAGATTATAAAGGAGGTCAGGGAGATTATAGAGGAGGTCAGAGAGATTATAGAGGGGGTTCTACAGATTATAGAGGGGGTCAGAGAGATTATAGAGGGGGCCCTGCAGATTATAGAGGAGGTCAGAGAGATTATAGAGGGGGTCTGGGAGATTATAGAGGAGGTCAGTGAGATTATAGAGGAGGTCAGAGAGATAATAGAGGAGGTCAGTGAGGTTATAGAGGGGGTCCTGCAGATTATAGAGGAGGTCAGGGAGATTATAGAGTCTTGAATATCACAGTAGTTTGATTTGGAGGTTCCTGGGAGTGGGTGGATTAAAGTAGAAACATCTAGAGGCGTCACATAGAACCCTTCTCACCATCTTTATTCACTTCATTAACTACTAACTATAACTATTACTAACTGTTACTGCTGCTCTGCTCTGTTGGCTGAAGCTTTCAGGAGGAGACAGAAACACAACCAGCAATATAAACCCTCTACATCAGAACCTCCATCTCAGCCTCACTCTGTCTGCAGAGCCGAGACCCAAAACGATTCATCATCACATGAAAACAAACAGGAAAACCTCCGTCACCCCGAGTCGCTGTCTGACGGCTGCAATCCCTTCTTAATCCACATTGCTCTCCCTCCTCCCCCCGCTCTGTGTGTGTGTGTGTGTGTGTGTGTGTGTGTGTGTGTGTGTGTGTGTGTGTGTGTGTGTGTGTGTGTGTGTGTGTGTGTGTGTGTGTGTGTGTGTGCTCCTGCATTCACACCACATCCCAAAGTGTCAGGGGTTGCTTGGCAACAGACACGGAGGTGAATCGTGGTGCTAAAATGGTGGCAACGCAGGAGAAGCAAAGTTTTTGGAAGTGACGACGTCTCCGATCAGAAAGTTGAAGAAAAGACGGATAAGCAGAGATAGAGGACCTGCTGAGACCGGGACAGTGGAGACAAGGTTTCTGTGGCTTCAGATCAAGTTGGACACAATAAAGGACAAAGAGGGAGAGAAAATGGAGGGATGGAGGATTTAACAGGAGGACTTGTGCACTAGGCCGGGTTTTGGAGTGAAACGTGTAATAACAGAACCTCTGACACTCTTTAACGTGTTTCCCAGAACACCGCCGTGTATCAGGTCCCAGTGTATCAGGTCCCAGTGTATCAGGTCCCTGTGTATCAGGTCCCAGTGTATCAGGTCCCAATGTATCAGGTCCCAATGTATCAGGTCCCAGTGTATCAGGTCCCTGTGTATCAGGTCCCTGTGTATCAGGTCCCAGTGTATCAGGTCCCAGTGTATCAGGTCCCAGTGTATCAGGTCCCAGTGTATCAGGTCCCTGTGTATCAGGTCCCAGTGTATCAGGTCCCAGTGTATCAGGTCCCAGTGTATCAAGTCCCAGTGTATCAGGTCCCTGTGTATCAGGTCCCAATGTATCAGGTCCCAGTGTATCAGGTCCCAGTGTATCAGGTCCCAGTGTATCAAGTCCCAGTGTATCAGGTCCCAGTGTATCAGGTCCCTGTGTATCAGGTCCCTGTGTATCAAGTCCCAGTGTATCAAGTCCCAGTGTATCAGGTCCCTGTGTATCAGGTCCCAATGTATCAGGTCCCAGTGTATCAGGTCCCAGTGTATCAAGTCCCAGTGTATCAGGTCCCAGTGTATCAGGTCCCAGTGTATCAGGTCCCAGTGTATCAAGTCCCAGTGTATCAGGTCCCTGTGTATCAGGTCCCAGTGTATCAAGTCCCAGTGTATCAAGTCCCAGTGTATCAGGTCCCTGTGTATCAGGTCCCAGTGTATCAAGTCAGGTTTATCAAGTCCCAGTGTATCAAGTCCCAGTGCATCAGGTCCCAGTGTATCAGGTCCCTGTGTATCAGGTCCCAGTGTATCAGGTCCCAATGTATCAAGTCCCAGTGTATCAGGTCCCTATGTATCAGGTCCCTATGTATCAGGTCCCAGTGTATCGGGTCCCAGTGTATTGGACGAGTCTGTCTTTTGTCCAGCTGTGATCTTTGACGACCAGTAAAAGTTTCTTGTCTAAAATGAGGATCAACTAAAGAATTGCTGCTCTGATCTTTTGCCTCCAACTCGTCCTGAACCATCGAAGCAGAAGACATTCTGTCTCGAGTCCACCTGAACCCACCTGAACCCACCTGAGTCCACCTGAACCCACCTGAACCCACCTGAGTCCACCTGAACCCACCTGAGTCCACCTGAACCCACCTGAGTCCACCTGAACCCAGGTTTTCACTCCGGTTCTCCTTCTGTAAACTTCTTTTTCTCTGCATCCATGGAGACTGCTGGAGCCGTTAACCTGGAGACAAGCGTCCACATTCTCTCGCTGCACAAAGACTCGTCCTTGTAGCGTTGAGCGAATAGAAATAACCGTCTTCTCGCCCCCGAGCTGCTGGACGCCTGTCCTTGGCGTCCACGCCGGTGAACACGTGTTGCCGTGTGGATTTCTGACGCCGTGGCAGTTAGGGTTAGGGTTTGGGTTAATTAGGGTTTGGGTTTGGGTTAGGATTAGGGTTTGGGTTAGGGTTAGGATTAGGGTTAATTAGGGTTTGGGTTTGGGTTAGGATTAGGGTTTGGGTTAGAGTTAGGGTTAGGATTAGGGAGTCAATTCTTGATCATTGTTTTCGGTCAGGCTGAGCACAAACTCTCTCGGCCTTGAGTCCTCGGTCTCTCGGTCTCTCGGTCTCTAGGGTTAGGGTTAGGGTTAGGGTCTCTCGGTCTCTCCCTAGTGTTTCCAATATATCTGAATGTAGTGGTTCTTCTTGGCTTCCAGCCAAGTTGTCAACCTCCAAGCCGAGCTGTCAACGTCTCCAGGTTTGATTCCATCCAGCGTCGACGTTTAAAAGTCGCATCCTGCTTACGATTGAGTTGGTTTATGGCAGGAGTCTGAGTGCTCTGCAGATCCCTCAGTGATGACTGGCAGGCTTCCCAAAACACTTGTCAGGGTCATCCGGACTTTGCGATAGATCAGAAAACTGCCAGCTTCAATCAGCAGCATACCTGTTATCATAACTCCAATTATGTAGACGTCCTCCATGTCCTCAATGGAAAGAATGGACAGACACACGATCCTCCAACTCCCCCATGAGTATCCGGCCACAAACGTTCCGTGGGGACAGGCGGGCTTCCCTTTGAGATTCTTTTAGTCGAAAACATTTGGTTGATTGCATTGAGACCAGCTGATCAGATCCATAATTTCACTTTGAATAGAGACGTAGAGAGAAGCTCCTACTAGATTCTGACAAAGACAAAGACAAGACAAGGAGCAGCAAGCAGGTCCGATGAGGGAGGAGAGAAAGAGAAAGCATCCGCCTTCGTTGAGAGCAGGAAGAAGATTAGGTGATCGTAACGTTCTGACCTCCATGGTGGAACTTCAGAAAAATGAACCTTTGAAAAAGCAGCACATTGGTGTTGGATTTGGAGGATTACTATATTTTATGAAAAATGTCCATTTCCAAGGAAATGCCAGAAACACTGACAACATTGTAGTCAGCATGCCAGGCCACGAGGTGGCGCTGTTAGTTTTCATTGTAACTAAACCTCCCAAAAGAGAAGAGAACACGGAGAACAATGGCCTCTGAACACGCCAGCAAACCTTCATTATGAACGGAGCCTTTGGGACGTTTGATAGCAGTGAAAACACATAATAATCTGATATTTGACCATTTAATTTGATAACTTTCCATCAAGTAACCCAAACTAATACTTTATAGTCTCTAGGAATACTTCTTTTCCAGGCCAGACTTTGACCAATACTGTTGAGGTGTATAGATAGACTCTATACACTCTATAGTCACTAGAGGGTTAAATTCATCAGTTAACTAAAGGATTTTAACTAATGACTAATGATTTTTTATACATTATATATTAACAGGGAATTCTTGGCCTGCTGGCCACGGTGAACACATGAAGAACAGTATTTAGGGTTAGCCTCATGGTGGCGCAGTGGTTAGTGCTCTCACCTCACAGCGAGAAGGTCATGAGTCCAAATGCCGACTGGGCGTCTCAGTGTGGAGGGTGCCTGGTCTCTCTGGGGGTGGGGTTTCCTCCAGGTACAGTTTCCGCCCACAGTCTAAAACCATGCAGGTGACGCTCAGCAGTGACCCGGAATGGCCTCTAGAGGTCAGTGTGTGGTGGTCAGCCCCCTCCCAGAGGGAACCCTAGAGCTGGATGGCCTGCAGCGCCGTGCGACCCTGGACAGGATGAAGAGGGACAGAAGACGGATGGGAGGGAGTCTTTTCACAGCCTCATGAGCAAAACATTCCTTTCACCTTCAACAACCCAAGGGCAGGAGAGGGGAAATGGGGGTTGATTTAACCCCAACGGGGCTAATGGTGGGGCAGCCACTGGAACGCAGCGTCCGCTGGAGGTTGACAAGCTGCTGGGGACAATGTTGATCCATTGGACTTGGTCGTCACATGGAAGCTCCGGGTAATAAGACAGAGAGACAAACAAGTAATAGACAAAGGTCCTTGAAATGACTTCCACTGCAGGAGACGCTTTACTGGAGCGCCACTGAGCAATAAATCAACTGCTCACCAGATAGTGTGTGTGTGTGTGTGTGTGTGTGTGTGTGTGTGTGTGTGTGTGTGTGTGCGTGCGTGCGTGCGTGCGTGCGTGCGTGCGTGCGTGCGTGCGTGCGTGCGTGCGTGCGTGCGTGCGTGCGTGCGTGCGTGCGTGCGTGCGTGCGTGCGTGCGTGCGTGCGTGCGTGCGTGCGTGTGCGCGTGTGTGTGTGTGTGTGTGTGTGTGTGTGTGTGTGTGTGTGCGTGCCAACATGAAAACTACACCGTTTCCTATCATTCGCTCATCGTTTTCAAAATGTGACCAACAGAAGGCAAATTGTTTCTGAAAGCAGACGGCAGAAAGGTTCCCCCGGGGGGCGCTGTGGGGTAAACTGAAGAAGCACATACTAAAGAGGAAGGTTCATCCATCCAAAAATAATAACAAGAGTTTATTTCTCACTTCGTCGTGCAAATACCAGTGTCATCCTGGATGTTTGATCATCTCTATAAAGAACTGTGAACATGGACACGACCGGACCTTCAGATCAACCTTCTGCTCATTTCATGTAGAGCTGCTGACAAAGTCCAGACGAGACCAAGGGAAGCATCAGTTTGGACACTAAAGATCAGCAATGCAGCAAAAAAAGGAAAAAAAGCACAAGGTCAAACATCTACTTCCATGTTTCCTAGCAACAGGACTGGATGACGAAGCTGCAGAAACCCTGAATGAGATGAAACATGAAATAGAATTATTTTAATGTTCTCTGACTGCTAAAGCTCAGCAATTAATGCCGGCCGCGTCACTTCAGCCTCTGCTGGACGGGAGTGGGAGAGAAAGTAGTTCCTTCTAATGGATAAGAATTTGAATCAGTGGTTCTGGTTCTGCTCCAGATCCGTCTGTCTGCCTTGACGTCTTCCAGACGTTCGTTTGGCCTGAAGGGAACCAGTGCTGGAAGTCTTTAAACAGAACCGAGGGATGGAACTCTGACCCCAGAACCCGAAGGGAACCAGCAACATCCCCTCACTGCAGACTTCTCCCTGCTCACCTTAGGACCCGCCCACTTTGCCGTGGTCCAAGTCAAAAGGCAGCGTCTGTATTTTAGTTGCAGGGGAACGTTTGGAAAAAGACGCCAGTTCACATAGAAATGTTGAATGATGATGATGAATCTTCTGGTAGAAATTCAAATGAAAGGACGGATCGAACACCAGACTCATAACGGGAGTCATCTAACTGCTGCTACGTCACTTTTCTCCATTGCTATTAGCATGGAAATGTTCACACACACACACACACACACACACACACACACACACACACACACACACACACACACACACACACACACACCCACACCCACACCCACACCCACACACCCCTTCCAATAAATAGACAAAGACAGAAGGTAAAAATGAGTTTGCACGCTGACAGACTGTTTACACAGACTCCTCATTATCAGTATTAGTGTTTGCAGTAATTGTACTTTGACTTTGCGTTATTATTTTATGTCGTTTAGAAAATATCAAACCTGTGTCACATAACGAAGACGAGATGTTGGAGCTTTAATACTGAGGATGTTTCTTTGGATCGACATTGTGGACGAGACGGTGTTGATGGCATCAGATGGCAGGACCAGAATAAAGAGGAGGGTGAGTGAGTGGTGTGCATTCGAGCGAGTGAGTGGGCGGCCTGCAAGTGGGCACCCTGCGAGTGAGCGGTGTGCGAGTGAGCGGTTTGCGAGTGAGCGGTGTGCGAGTGAGCGGTGTGCGAGTGAGCGGTTTGCGAGTGAGCGGTGTGCGAGTGAGCGGTTTGCGAGTGAGCGGTGTGCGAGTGAGCGGTGTGCGAGTGAGCGGTTTGCGAGTGAGCGGTGTGCGAGTGAGCGGTGTGCGAGTGAGCGGTTTGCGAGTGAGCGGTTTGCGAGTGAGCGGTGTGCGAGTGAGCGGTGTGCGAGTGAGCGGTGTGCGAGTGAGCGGTTTGCGAGTGAGCGGTGTGCGAGTGAGCGGTTTGCGAGTGAGCGGTGTGCGAGTGAGCGGTGTGCGAGTGAGCGGTTTGCGAGTGAGCGGTGTGCGAGTGAGCGGTTTGCGAGTGAGCGGTGTGCGAGTGAGCGGTGTGCGAGTGAGCGGTTTGCGAGTGAGCGGTGTGCGAGTGAGCGGTTTGCGAGTGAGCGGTGTGCGAGTGAGCGGTGTGCGAGTGAGCGGTTTGCGAGTGAGCGGTGTGCGAGTGAGCGGTGTGCGAGTGAGCGGTTTGCGAGTGAGCGGTGTGCGAGTGAGCGGTTTGCGAGTGAGCGGTGTGCGAGTGAGCGGTGTGCGAGTGAGCGGTTTGCGAGTGAGCGGTGTGCGAGTGAGCGGTTTGCGAGTGAGCGGTGTGCGAGTGAGCGGTGTGCGAGTGAGCGGTTTGCGAGTGAGCGGTGTGCGAGTGAGCGGTGTGCGAGTGAGCGGTTTGCGAGTGAGCGGTGTGCGAGTGAGCGGTGTGCGAGTGAGCGGTGTGCGAGTGAGCGGTTTGCGAGTGAGCGGTTTGCGAGTGAGCGGTGTGCGAGTGAGCGGTGTGCGAGTGAGCGGTTTGCGAGTGAGCGGTGTGCGAGTGAGCGGTGTGCGAGTGAGCGGTGTGCGAGTGAGCGGTTTGCGAGTGAGCGGTGTGCGAGTGAGCGGTTTGCGAGTGAGCGGTGTGCGAGTGAGCGGTGTGCGAGTGAGCGGTTTGCGAGTGAGCGGTGTGCGAGTGAGCGGTGTGCGAGTGAGCGGTTTGCGAGTGAGCGGTTTGCGAGTGAGCGGTGTGCGAGTGAGCGGTTTGCGAGTGAGCGGTTTGCGAGTGAGCGGTTTGCGAGTGAGCGGTGTGCGAGTGAGCGGTGTGCGAGTGAGCGGTTTGCGAGTGAGCGGTTTTCGAGTGAGCGGCGTGCGAGTGAGCGGTTTTCGAGTGAGCGGCGTGCGAGTGAACGGCGTGCGAGTGAGAGGCGTGCGAGTGAGCGGCGTGCGAGTGAGCGGTTTGCGAGTGAGCGGTTTGCGAGTGAGCGGTTTGCGAGTGAGCGGTGTGCGAGTGAGCGGTGTGCGAGTGAGCGGTTTGCGTGTGAGCGGTGTGCGAGTGAGCGGTGTGCGAGTGAGCGGTGTGCGAGTGAGCGGTTTGCGAGTGAGCGGTTTGCGAGTGAGCGGTTTGCGAGTGAGCGGTTTGCGAGTGAGCGGTGTGCGAGTGAGCGGTTTGCGAGTGGGCGGTTTGCGAGTGTGCGGTTTTCGAGTGAGCGGCGTGCGAGTGAGCGGCGTGCGAGTGAGCGGCGTGCGAGTGAGCGGCGTGCGAGTGAGCGGCGTGCAAGTGAGCGGTGTGCGAGTGAGCAGTGTGCGAGTAAACGGCGTGCGAGTGAGCGGTGTGCGAGTGGGCGGCCTGCAAGTGGGCGGCGTGCGAGTGAGCGCTGTGCAAGTGAGCGGCGTGCCAGTGTGTGGTGTGCGAGTGAGCGGCGTGCAAGTGGGCGGCCAGCTAGAGTGAGCGGTGTGCGAGTGGGCGGCCTGCAAGTGGGCGGCCTGCAAGTGAGCGGCGTGCGAGTGAGCGCTGTGCAAGTGAGCGGCGTGCCAGTGTGTGGTGTGCGAGTGAGCGGCGTGCAAGTGGGCGGCCAGCTAGAGTGAGCGGTGTGCGAGTGGGCGGCCTGCGAGTGGGCGGCCTGCGAGTGAGCGGCGTGCGAGTGGGCGGCCTGCGAGTGAGCTGCCTGCGAGTGGGTGGCCTGCGAGTGAGCGGTGTGCGAGTGAGCGGTTTGCGAGTGAGCGGTGTGCGAGTGAGCGGTTTGCGAGTGAGCGGTGTGCGAGTGCACGCCCTGCGAGTAGGTGGCGTGCGAGTGAGCGGTGTGCGAGTGAGCGGCGAACGAGTGAGCGGTGTGCGAGTGGGCGGCCTGCGAGTGAGCTGCCTGCGAGTGAGCGGCGTGCGAGTGAGCGGTTTGCGAGTGAGCGGTGTGCGAGTGGGCGGCCTGCGAGTGAGCTGCCTGTGAGTGGGTGGCCTGCGAGTGAGCGGCGTGCGAGTTAGCGGCGTGCGAGTGAGCGGTTTGCGAGTGAGCGGTGTGCGAGTGAGCGGTGTGCGAGTGGGCAGCCTGCGAGTGAGCTGCCTGCGAGTGGGTGACCTGCGAGTGAGCGGCATGCGAGTGAGCGGTTTGCGAGTGAGCGTTGTGCGAGTGGGCGGCCTGCGAGTGAGCGGCGTGCGAGTGAGCGGTGTGCGAGTGGGCGGCCTGCGAGTGAGCGCTGTGCAAGTGAGCGGCGTGCAAGTGGGCGGCCTGAGAGTGAGCGGAGTGCGAGTGAGCGGCGTGCGAGTGGGCGGCCTGCGAGTGAGCGGAGTGCGAGTGAGCGGCGTGCGAGTGAGCGGTTTGCGAGTGAGCGGTGTGCGAGTGCGCGCCCTGCAAGTGGGCAGCCTGCGAGTGAGCGGCGTGCGAGTGAGCGGTTTGCGAGTGAGCGGTTTGCGAGTGAGCGGTGTGCGAGTGAGCGGTGTGCGAGTGGGCGGCCTGCAAGTGGGCAGCCTGCGAGTGAGCGGTGTGCGAGTGAGCGGCGTGCGAGTGAGCGGTTTGCGAGTGAGCGGTGTGCGAGTGAGCGGTGTGCGAGTGGGCGGCGTGCGAGTGGGCGGCCTGCGAGTGAGCGGAGTGCGAGTGAGCGGTTTGCGAGTGAGCGGTGTGCGAGTGCGCGCCCTGCAAGTGGGCAGCCTGCGAGTGAGCGGCGTGCGAGTGAGCGGCGTGCGAGTGAGCGGTGTGCGAGTGAGCGGTGTGCGAGTGAGCGGTGTGCGAGTGGGCGGCGTGCAAGTGGGCGGCCTGCGAGTGAGCGGAGTGCGAGTGAGCGGCGTGCGAGTGGGCGGCCTGCGAGTGAGCGGAGTGCGAGTGAGCGGCGTGCGAGTGAGCGGTTTGCGAGTGAGCGGTGTGCGAGTGAGCGGTTTGCGAGTGAGCGGTGTGCGAGTGCGCGCCCTGCAAGTGGGCAGCCTGCGAGTGAGCGGTGTGCGAGTGAGCGGCGTGCGAGTGAGCGGCGTGCGAGTGAGCGGCGTGCGAGTGAGCTGCGTGCGAGTGAGCGGTGTGCGAGTGGGCGGCCTGCGAGTGGGCGGCCTGCGAGTCGGTGGCCTGCGAGTGAGCGGAGTGCGAGTGAGCGGCGTGCGAGTGAGCGGCGTGCGAGTGAGCGGCGTGCGAGTGAGCGGCCTGCGAGTGGGCGGCGTGCGAGTGAGCGGAGTGCGAGTGAGCGGAGTGCGAGTGAGCGGCGTGCGAGTGAGCGGCCTGCGAGTGGGCGGCGTGCGAGTGAGCGGCGTGCGAGTGAGCGGCCTGCGAGTGGGCGGCGTGCGAGTGAGCGGTGTGCAAGTGAGTGGCGTGCATTCAAGCAAGCGACCAGCTTGTCCCACTTACAGGATACAGGAGACGAGAGACAGGAGATGGGAGACGGGACACAAGAGACAGGAGACGGGACACAAGAGACGGGACACAGGAGACGGCTCTGTGTTACTCTCTATAATTCCAGTCACTTTGGATTTTGCTTCCTGTTGTTGGAAACTCCACAGCTTCATACCTGCAGTTCTTCACAGGACAGTGGACGTTTTGGCATTTTGCATTCAGGAGAATCTCCGTCCTGATGCAACAAAAGTTTGACTTGTTCAGTTTGTCCAGGCCAGGAAGTTATACAGAGACAAACTCTGAGTACTGAGTGTACTCAGGTCCAGATCTCACACCGTGGCTGAGGAGGCTCTGCCTAAAGGAGTCCTGTAAAGACGAGTCCTGGTTGGTTCGTCCCGAGCTGTGGAAGAGGACTGAAATAATCCCGTTAGTCAGATTCTGGTTGATGGAAGAGAAGAGCTGCTGTGTTTGTGAAGCAAGTAGAGGAAAGTACCAGAGGAGGAGGAGTGGACCGCTCCGTTCATCCAGTAGTTCTGCTTCTTTCTGGAAACATGATTGTTCACCAACATGTGTTTCTGTGTTCAGAGGCGGCGCTCCGCTCAGAGCTGGTAAATATGCTGAGGTCATCAAACGTGATCAGCAGAGTAGAAATGATGTTCGGGGGCACGAGAGCCGGGTAAATACTTGTAATCCAAACATGAGGGGTTGTGCTGCTTTGCTGTGAATTCAAGTTCAACGTTTCTCTGCAGGACTTCGTCCATATTTCACTCTCTTAACTTTACCAGCGAAGTTGGACTCCTGACTGATTACTGTGGGTTTGGTCCTTATTTTTGAAGTAGAACTCACTCTTGACTTGATTTATTGATTCCCCCTGATCACCACAGCACTTTGGAAATAAAGCATCACTTTTGCACTGAGAAACAGTTTTGAGTCGCTGTTCCGAGGCTGGGGTCAGGGTCAGGGTCAGGGTCAAGGTCAAGGTCAGGGTCAGGGTCAAGGTCAAGGTCAAGGTTAGGGTCAGGGTTAGGGTCAGGGTCAAGGTTAGGGTCAGGGTTAGGGTCAGGGTCAAGGTTAGGGTCAGGGTCAAGGTCAAGGTCAGGGTCAGGGTTAGGGTCAGGGTCAAGGTTAGGGTCAGGGTCAAGGTTAGGGTCAGGGTCAGGGAACGCCAAGTGTGTTCACTGAATACATTGTGGAGTAAACAGGTCATGAGTACCATGAGTATGCAGACTCCACACCTCAGTACCATGAGTACCATGAGTATGCAGACTCCACACCTCAGTACCATGAGAACCATGAGTATGCAGACTCCACACCTCAGTACCATGAGTACCATGAGTATGCAGACTCCACACCTCAGTACCATGAGTACCATGAGTATGCAGACTCCACACCTCAGTACCATGAGTACCATGAGTATGCAGACTCCACACCTCAGTACCATGAGTACCATGAGTATGCAGACTCCACACCTCAGTACCATGAGTACCATGAGTATGCAGACTCCACACCTCAGTACCATGAGTACCATGAGTATGCAGACTCCACACCTCAGTACCATGAGTACCATGAGTATGCAGACTCCACACCTCAGTACTGAGTGTAAATCAAAGCAGTGGAACAAGAAGAACCAGCATGACGAGGTTGAGGAACCGTCACTGCTCCTCCAGGAAATGCTGCAGCGTTTCTTTAGAAATGACGGTTCCTTTGGAGAACCAGAATTTAAATGTGCACTCAGAGTTGGACAGGTTGGTTGAAATGGGTGTCATAATATTAGTACTTCATGCTCTGCCTGGTAGGAGTAATCCAGCGTTCCCACTCTGATGGGCTTCCATCAGCAGCAGTAGTGCAGCAGTAGTGCAGCAGTAGTGCAGCAGTAGTGAACACCGGCTCACAGTGACTAATATAGCTGCTCACCTGCCTTCCTGGAGGCTGATGTACTCCGCAGGATGTTCTCAGCACAATATTTGTATTACCTCAGGTTTTGGGCTCACGCTGCAGTTTAATTAGAGAAGTGGGTCTGAATCCTCGTCGGCTCAAGCTGGGAGCATTTCTCTCATCAGAGATGGAGATTATTAATCTCACAGCCTGCTGGAACCGATTTAATGAGCCAATTAATGTTGAACAGACGAGCGGCACAGATTAGGAACAATTCATATGAAGACTGATTCCTGAATCCTGTTGAACATGTAGATGTGAAGTTCTTCTCTCAGGAGCAGCAACATCAACGTCACTGGACGGTATTAACATTAAACTTCAAAGTAAAAGCTTGTGTTTGCACTTCCTTTATAATTGCAATGAAAACATGGAGCTTCACTTTTATTGAGATTCTTTATGTATATATATATATATATGTAAATATTCTTTATTCTTTACGTCGCAACCGTAATTCTAAAAAAGAGTGAAAACTGACTAAAAAGCTAAAATATAAAATAAAAGTATTTACTGAGGTAACCGTCTCTCCCACTCAGATCAACTTATCTCATCAATACATCTGCTGCTGAACTAAGACCCCAGTTAAACAACCTTTAATAGATCGTTTTAGCATTTTTAATTCAGAAAAGTTTCACAGCAGCGTTTTGAAAACTGTCTGTTTACATGGAAACTGCAGAAATGCTGAAAACGATATCAAGTTGGGCCACTAGTGGGTGCTGTGATGACTCTATTATAGGAACACCAAGTCCAGGACAATATGGGCGGAGCCACCACACTCTGGAGGCTGCCAGTGTTATTACCGTCCATCTACTGAGCATGTGCAGAGGAACTCTTCACTACAGCCATGGTGAGTTCACACAATAACAGCGTTTAGGAAAAGTTGTGTTTTCACCCGAAAAGTTGCTCTTTCAGTGTCTCCAAGGACCGTTATCGTGTGAACGAATGCTCAAAACACAACGACAGTTTTATGTGTTCATTTGAAAACGTTGTCATGGAAATGGAGCCTGAGGCTCTGTTCACTTCCTGTTTGGTCTGGACCAGAGTCTCTTCAGGCTCTGTTCACTTCCTGTTTGGTCTGGACCAGAGTCTCTTCAGGGTCTGTTCACATCTAGTGGTCCTACATAGTATGCACTACCGTATCTTCAGCAGTGTAACGACTAAAAAAAAGAGTTACCTTTAGTATGGAGAATATGGTAATTCATATTAAAGCTGATTGTGGGAGGGTGTCATGTGACACAGCTGATTAGAGCTGGAAATATTGAGTCACACAGAAGTTCAATCATGACATGTTCTGCTCTAGAGGGGTGGGGGGCAGTACATACTGGATCTGTATTTGATGACAACTTTATCCAGAAAACGACTGGTTCTACTTTGTGGAGCTCAAATCTCCCACGTCCTCTAAACGCATCACAGCAGTAACTGCTGCTAACCTCTGATGGAAGCGGGACGCTGCTATTGGTTTAAATGTTGAGTGACAGGATCATCAGCCAGTCAGATTGTGATGTTATTGACAGAAGAAATGGAAACTGTGAGGAGAAGAAGAGCGAAGACTTGGAGCAGCTTTTTACTGTGGAAACTACCGACACTACGACTGGGAGGCAGCGAGCTGGAGCTGCTCGTGGTGACTCTTCAGAACAGCTCCAGAACCTGGAGTGTCAGAGGTTTTAGCAGCTCATAGAGCGATTCATCTAGAACACATGTGTGGAACTTCAGGCCTCGAGGGCCGCAGCCCTGCACGTTCTCCATGTCTCCCAGCTTCAACACAGCTGATTGCAATGAGCAGCTCGTTCTCTGGCTTTGTGCTGAACGTGGTGATGAACCATCAGGACATTCAGGGGAGGGAGACATTGAAAACCTGCAGGGCTGCGGCCCACGAGGATCTGAGTTTGACACCCCTGATCTAGAAGGATCACAGGATGGACTTCCTGTACCAGTGCTAGTTTTCATTCTTCTTCTGGATTACTGCTGGACCTGACTGAACCACCACCGCACGCCACTGAAGACAAATTGTAGGAATTCTTCAGGTGAATGTTGAGGTTCTATGTTCATTAGGTCTTTTCTGTAAAACTCTGCAGACCCAGTGGATCAATAACTTTCTCTCCTCGTTGCTGATCAATCTGATCACAGGAGGAATCGGCTGCAGACTCTTCCTAACTGACCCGAGTCGTCCTCCATGTCACGCAATGCGGTGTTTGACCTCCAGCAGGTCGCCTCCTTCCAGGGGAAGTGGTGTCTCTCCTCCGTCATCCTGTGATGATGTCATCTAACTCTCCTCCGTCGTCCTGTGATGATGTCATCTAACTCTCCTCTGTCGTCCTGTGATGATGTCATCTAACTCTCCTCTGTCCTCCTGTGATGATGTCATCTAACTCTCCTCTGTCCTCCTGTGATGATGTCATCTAACTCTCCTCTGTCCTCTGGCTTGTCACTGCAGCTCCATATAAACAGGCTGAGACACGACGGAAACTGCATCCCGTTGTTTAATCCTGGCGGCGGCGGCGGCGGCGGCGGCGGCGCTCTGTCAGACTGATCTCAGATGAAGTCTCTGGGGTCAGCAGGACACCAATAAACTTTATAAAGAAATATATTAAAGAAATAAATCAATATTTTTTATATAATAAACAGATTCTGATCTCTCAGCTCACGTTTTCCAGAACTCGTCTCGGTTCTGATTTGGTAGAATAAAGACAAAATGATGTTCATCTTCATGCCCAAATAAAAACCTGAAGCACTACGAGGCCGTTTCCTCTGCCATCAGGATTACCCCACCACCCCCCCCCCCCCCCCCCCCCCCCCACCCCCACCCTGGCCACACAGACACATCTTTCAACTCCGGTCCATTTGATCCAATAGAAACAGGAAGTGGCGTGTCGTATCCAGGCAACAGGTTGGTTGCCAGGTGACAGATCCTGAGGTCCAGAGACCAGAGGAACCGTTGATGAATAAGACGAAGCAGAACATCAGTCCCTCCTGCAGTCCTTTGATAATCCAGCTCTGATCAGCGCCGCCTTTAGAACCATGTCTGTTTACCTTCTTCTTCTTCTTGTGGATGTTGGGAGTCTGATCAGTCCTAACTGCCATGTAGCAGCAGGCTGAAGCAGGCTGAAGCAGGCTGAAGCAGGTTGAAGCAGGTTGAAGCAGGCTGAAGCAGGTTGAAGCAGGCTGAAGCAGGCTGAAGCAGGCTGAAGCAGGCTGAAGCAGGTTGAAGCAGGCTGAAGCAGGCTGAAGCAGGCTGAAGCAGGCTGAAGCAGGTTGAAGCAGGCTGAAGCAGGCTGAAGCAGGCTGAAGCAGGTTGAAGCAGGCTGAAGCAGCAGTTTCTCAGTAGAGATAGAAACAGCCTTCAGTGTTGGGATTATGAAACGGTTCCGCCGGAGTGCCGGGTTCTTTCCTGCAGCCACAAGCAGAGATCAAGATGCTTTCTGAGGGAACATCCTCCATGAACAGCGTTCCTCCACCCGGCGCCATGCGGGGCGGCTGTTTCCTCTCTAGTCACTGCAGCTGGAACAGCTGGAAGCAGTGGGAGACCACTGCACCTGGAACACCTGGAACAGCTGGAAGCAGTGGGAGACCACTGCACCTGGAACAGCTGGAACACCTGGAAGCAGTGGAAGGCCACTGCAGCGCAGGAGGAACCTCTGCTGGCCTCCTGCTGTGGGGCCTCAGGCTGCAGTCACACCACCACCTGGTCAGGTTCTGGGTGTTCCCGCCTCCACTGTGGGCGGAGTCACTGTTAGAACGCCTCTGATTTGCTGCTACGAGTTCTTCTGCACATGCTCAGTGAGACGCCAGCAGTGTTTCCTCCCGTCGTCCAGACCTCCTGCTGTTTCATTTACATTTATTTATTTATTTATTTATTTACAGTCTAAAAGGTTTGGGAGTTTGTAGCTTCTGTTTTATGGGCGATTCAATGAGTTTGGTTTGTGTCTTTAAGTCCTGAATAAACCATGTAGTAACCTTCAGTCAGGTTAGAGTTAACCAGGAGTTTACTAGATTCTGAGCCTCGTGTTAAGATGATCTGACTAGTCAGTCAGATCCACCAGGTGAATCCTGGTTACAGGTATCTATGAATCCTTATGGGGATTTACTGCCAACGAGCTGAAATACTTATTCAGATATTCTTAATAAACATATAAAAAGGAAGGACTATGAACCTCATCAGACCTCTGCTGCCATCTGCTGGTTATATGTGGTCACTACAGGACAGGACGTGACAGTAAAGATCAGAATCCTCCTACAAACTAAACAGCTTGTTTTTGCAGGATGAATGTGAGGTTCTAGGTTCTCTGTTGGATTGAGAGGATTGTTCTAGACAAAGAGGCTGGATGTAGTTGATGACTCTCGCCTGGCAGAGAGAAGAACCTGCTCCTGAATGTGATCGGGGTGACGGTGGTGAAGAAACGATGGTGTTTGGTGGAGCTTTGTGGTTTTTATGTGAGGAATGAAGCCGAGCAGCAGAAACCAGAACAGGACCGTCAGGAGGAGGAATCCTCCCATCTTCACCCCGCACTGCTTCTTTCTAAACTTCTTTGTGTAAAACAATTGTCATAAATCCAGAATCACATCCAGAACCACGTTCCCCACTAGAACCCAGGGAGCAGAAGAAACCTGAGCAGAACCAGAGTCCAAATCACAGTTTGACTCTTCAGTCTGTGTTCAAGGTGTGGATGGGGGAGATGAGCGGGGGGGGGGGGGGGGGGGGGGGGTGAGCAGGGGGGAGAGAGGCTCAGTAACAGGCTCTGTAGCCTCCATCAGTCTGCAGGAACAGAGACCATGAAAGAATCTTTCCACTTTGGGAGCCGGATTAAAAACTTCATGGACACAGTGGATCAGAACACTGGCGTCGTGGAAACGGACCCCCAAAGGTGAAGAACGGTTTGCGAATACACTCAAATCCGTTGTCGTGGAAACGGGGCCTTAGACCCACTCGTGTATGAAAAACAGCCTCATGAACTAATTTTGGATCCAGAGGGATTTCTGTTTCTAATCTAGAGTCAGTGGAGGAAACTAAAGCTCCCGTTTCAATACAGGAAGTTAATCTGCTGAACAGGAAGTTAATCTGCTGAACAGGAAGTTAATCTGTCAAACATCATCAGACTCTATTCAAAGACAGCAGAACACTCTATAAGAGGGACCAAGTCCAATAATGGCATTAGAGACGTCTGTTTGCTGCTCTAGCTTATATTTATAACAAGAATGTGGCTTTATATGTTTGAGGTGTAAAACAGTGTATGATCTAAAAATACACCATGTTTTCCTACACATAAATATTAATTATATACAATATATAATTTATCTAATTAAATAACAGAAATAATGTTTCCAAAAAAGGTGTGAAATTTAATCAAAATAATCAATCTTTAGGTGAAGTTAGTGATTTAGACTCACTCGTGTGTAAACAAGCTAAAGAATAAAGAAAAGTACATGATGAGGTCCTGATGAGTGAAGCTGAAGAACTGAGTTCCACATCTGTAATATTTGGTGTTAAACTTGTATAGAAATGGGATTTAGAGTAAAGCTGTGGAACAAGATGGAGACTATAAATGATCACATACATGTAAATGTTAATTATGTCATATATTCAAAAGTAATTAAACAACATAGAAATCCTGTTAGAAACTCGGTGTGTGGAACGTTCCAAAGCTTTCACAAGTTTATCATTTCATCAGAAATATTAAAGTTCAGCTGTCGACTGAAATGTTTAAAATTAGAACTAAATCCAAGCCAGAGTAGAGAACCGCTCGTTTCTCCGGGAGAAAGAATCATCGGACTTTTAATGTCAACAAAAGATCAAAACAAAACAAGTTAGAGTTTCAGAAAACAGGAAGTAAAGACCGGGAGCGCCAAATCAAGAGCGTGAAACACAGACGTCAGAGTTTTCAGTCTTCAGAAGACCTCCAGGTCGGCAGCGCTGTAGACCACGGCGTTCTCCTCTGTGCCCACAGCCGCCTCCTGCTCCTCCTGCTCCTCCTGCTCCTCCTGCTCCTCCTGCTCCTCCTGCTCCTGCTGCTCCTCCTGCGTCTCCTCCAGAGACTCCAGGGCCTCGTTGGTGTCGCTGGCGAAGGTTTCCCTGGAGACGTCGTCGTGCTCCTGCAGGTTGAGCAGACCGATGGCCTGCTTCATCTTCTTGGCCACGACATGGCGGCGCCTCTTCTGGGCGGCCTTCTTGCTCCTGGACTCCCTCTGCTGCTCCTCCAGGAAGATCTTCTTCATGTGCTCCTTGGTGACGCTGGGGGTGTTTTTCAGCAGGTTGAGGTAAACCCCCCCGGGCGTGCGGCGCCGGCTGCCGTCCATGGTGTAGACGCCGCCGCCCTCCTCCAGCGTGGCGGTCTCCCCCAGCAGCTCGATGGCCCTCCTCCTCCCGATGACCCGGACCACGCGCTGGATCAGGTCCTTCTTGGGCTCCTGCAGCCGGTGGGCAATCTCCTCTGCCACCTTGTCCTCGTCGTCGTCCTCCGTGATCTGGAAGCGGCCCTTGATGTCCATCTGGGCTCGGGGGCCCAGGCGCTGCTTCACGGCCCTCTTCCTCTTGACGTCCCCCCCGGCTCTGTCCTCGGACCCCCGACCCTTCATGTACTCCTCCAGCTCTGCGTCCAGCATGCTCACCTCTCCACCCTCCTTCTGCTGCTTCTCCACCTCCCGCTCCTTCTCCATCATCTTCCGGGCTAAGACGAAGTTATAGGTCTCCACATTCCTGCTGGACGTCCCGACCCCCTCCATGCCGAAGAATCCCAGCTCGGCCGTGAGGGAGTCCTGGCACTGCTCCTGGACCACCGACCCCCAGATGTTGTTCACCCTGCGGCCCTGCGGGGCACCGGGGTCGGGACTGGCGGCGGGGGCCAGCCGGGTGGAGCGTGCAGACGGCTCCGGGGCGTCGGACACTTTCTGCCGCTTCCTGCGCCACAGGGAAGCCTCGTCGTCCGAAGACTCCGGGTCGCTGTTGCTGGACTCGCCGGCCCGGAGGCCCCCTCCGCCGCGGTACGTGGTGGCTGCAGCTCTGAAGGGCGGGGGGGCCGGGGGTCGCGGTCGTGGCTGCGCCCCGGACAAGGCTCCCATCTCTGAGTCAGAGCCCGAGAGCTCCCCGTCCTCCAGGTCTCCCTCCATCTGTGGTCTGGAGGCCGAGGAAGCGCCCGGAAGTCCCGCGGAAAGCGCCCGGAAGTCCCAGTCAACGCATCGGCTAAAGTTAAAGCTAACTGCTAACACTCAGCAACGTTGTTAAAAATAGCAAAAAAACTTCACCAGGCGATAAAAATAATAAAAATGATACGTCGCACAGCTGCTGCTTTTCCTTCGCTCTAGATCGATCTGCAGTTTTTAGTTTCTGATATTATTCTGAGCTCTAAAATGTAGAAAAGAAAAAGAAACTATCCCGAGAGACTTTCGCGCTAAGCTAAGGTCACACTTCCGCCTCCAGGCTGTCTTTCAACATAAACTTCAGTATTTATGAATTCTTTTTTTTAATTGAATAAAAACAGAAGCTTAACTTATCAAATCAAACTATGTCGATACAGATTTTTTTCATAGAGATGTAGCACAAAGTGCTTTAAAAACAAGACACAAGAATGCCCAACCCACCACCACCACCGAAGTCTATTTACCATTTACTATTTACCGTTTGCTGTTTACTATTTACCATTTACCGTTTACTATTTACCATTTACTATTTACCATTTACATACCCACTCAAACCCCTACGGTGATATTTATCCAGACTGTAGAAGGCAGGAGAGACGGAGTTCGAATTCCACTGTCCTTCTAGAACTGACAAGAAACACTTTGATTTTGACATACATTTTGTGATTTGACCCCTGACGTCATCTCCAGTGGATGTGACCTCGCCGGAAACAGCACTCGCGCACTTCTCCACATAAACAACATGGCGGCGCCCATACAGCGCCTCACGTCCGTTGGGAAATTAATTCTAAAGAGACATTTATTGAAGACAAACTGCGTGACTAGGGTGAGAAAACTGCTTTGAAGACGTGTTTTTAATTTGTTGTGACCTCTGTGGCCAGCAGGGGGCGGAGCCACCCAGGAAAACCTGTTAGCATGGCCGCTCAGGCTTTAGCTGTTAACACTGAGCTGTAATCAGATTACATCTCTGGCATAAGGTGTTATAGTTTTAGCTTTAGATGTGTGAAAAACAATTGATCCCAGCTTTAAGACTCATCAAAACTTAAATAATAAAACTTGCCTACAATATCTATAGCATTCGCTAAAGCATTAGCATTAGAGGACTGGAGCAACTTCACCGTCAACTGTGACATTATTATTATTATTATTATTCTCAAAGCAAGGTGGAATCTATTGTTTAAGGTTAATCTGAGCCGATAATATTATATAAGTCCTGGTTTAAAAGAAGAGCGAGTGTCAGCAGGAGGTTTGTTCCTCAGGTAGGAACTAAAAGCTGCTTCACCTTGTTTCTTCGGACTGAAACACTTCGGGGATGTCTGAACACAGGCCGGACACCGTTCCAAACTGTTTTTAAACACAATCAGATTTTGAAATGGATCATTTGCCGCACAAGGAGCCATTAGCGGCGGGAGGATCGATCTAGTATCAATCATATCGACACCCCGGTATTGATGTGGAACGGTAGCAGTTCAATACTTCGTTTCAGTTTCTCTCCCGTTTGCCTGCTGAACTGTACCTGAAACAATATTTTGTTCTACATTGTTCTGGAGAGACAGTTTTGTATACTTTGCTTGTTGTTTGAACAAACATTCTTATGATAAATAAAAAGAATTTTCTGTTTTCCTATAAACTTTTTCTAAATTCTGATCTTGGGTCAACTCATTAATAAACCAAAGGAAAAATCTAAAAACATTTAAAGGTCATGAAATTGCAAAATCCAGATGAAATGTCATGACCTTTGTGTTTTTTATGATGCATTAACCTTGAATATTAAAAACAGATCAGATCAGATCTACCTGGTTTCAGATCCGTCCTGCAGCGTCACACTCCACCAGCAGCCAGTGCAGACTGACGCTCAACGTGCTCCACCCTCGTGTCGGTGTAACGCGGACTGGTGTTGATATTCAGATGGTAGTGAGCTGGTAGTGAGCAGAGACCTGTACTACGAACAGTGATCAACATATCAGGATCTGGTTCACTGATCCACACCTTGGATCCTGATCACCGTTCCTACCAAGCAGGTTCTCAACTCTCTGGTTCTACCCAGACCAGGTGTGAGTGTTCACAATAAAAGGGGCGGAGCTTGCAGCGTCTGACCAATCACACAGAGAAACCCTCCAGAGCAGGTTCCAGATTACTGAAGGAGCAGTTAATCTCTGAGATTATGAAGAATTCCAACCCATCCAGCAGCTCAAAGCAACACTGCTGCTGCAGCCAGAACCAGAACCTTCCTGACTTGGTGAGATTAGAGCAGATTAATGGATCAGTGATATAAAGGAACAGCACTGTGATCACTCAGTTCCACTTTATTCCAGCAGAAAGGTTCCAGGCAGAACTTCCTCACTGCTCTTCTTTTACTTTAGGTTCTCCATCACTGGTTCTGAGGCGGAGGTTCTCTTGTGTTTCCTGTTGGAATATTAATTCATCACCATGACGACAGGAGGAGTTCTGCTTCCATTAATTCATGGTTCTGCAGTTCTGTCAGGTGTGATCATGAACCTCATTATTCCAGATAAACAGACCTGGAGCAAGTCAAGAACCAGAACCAGAACCTCCTTCAGAGCCTCAGAGACCAGGATTTATTTTATTAAGTCTAAAGATTGTTCTAGATTAATTTCTCCTCTCCTCTCTGCTGCAGCTCAGAGCTGAACCTGCCCACCAATCACCATCATTTAAGAATGGGCGGGGCATTTCCCAAGAGACCTGATTGGTCAGGAGGCGGAGCTCTGACCTCTTATCCAGAACATAACCTGCTATAACATAACCAGGTTAGACTTTCAGCATCAGTTACCATGGTGATTTATCCTGGTGAGAAGTGAATGAGAGTCGTAGTACAGAAAACCTGAGTTAATCCTGAAGTTACCTGGATAAGAGGAAATCCAGGTTGGTAGTACAGTCCTCAGGTTGGTAGTACAGGCCTCAGGTTGGTAGTACAGTCGTCAGGTTGGTAGTACAGGCCTCAGGTTGGTAGTACAGTCCTCAGGTTGGTAGTACAGGCCTCAGGTTGGTAGTACAGTCCTCAGGTTGGTAGTACAGTCCTCAGGTTGGTAGTACAGTCGTCAGGTTGGTAGTACAGGCCTCAGGTTGGTAGTACAGTCCTCAGGTTGGTAGTACAGTCGTCAGGTTGGTAGTACAGGCCTCAGGTTGGTAGTACAGTACAGGCCTCAGGTTGGTAGTACAGTCCTCAGGTTGGTAGTACAGTACAGGCCTCAGGTTGGTAGTACAGTCCTCAGGTTGGTAGTACAGTCGTCAGGTTGGTAGTACAGGCCTCAGGTTGGTAGTACAGTACAGGCCTCAGGTTGGTAGTACAGTACAGGCCTCAGGTTGGTAGTACAGTCCTCAGGTTGGTAGTACAGTACAGGCCTCAGGTTGGTAGTACAGTCCTCAGGTTGGTAGTACAGTACAGGCCTCAGGTTGGTAGTACAGTACAGGCCTCAGGTTGGTAGTACAGTCCTCAGGTTGGTAGTACAGTCCTCAGGTTGGTAGTACAGTCATCAGGTTGGTAGTACAGGCCTCAGGTTGGTAGTACAGGCCTCAGGTTGGTCGTACAGTCCTCAGGTTGGTAGTACAGGCCTCAGGTTGGTAGTACAGTCCTCAGGTTGGTAGTACAGGCCTCAGGTTGGTAGTACAGGCCTCAGGTTGGTAGTACAGTCCTCAGGTTGGTAGTACAGTCGTCAGGTTGGTAGTACAGGCCTCAGGTTGGTAGTACAGTCCTCAGGTTGGTAGTACAGGCCTCAGGTTGGTAGTACAGTCATCAGGTTGGTAGTACAGGCCTCAGGTTGGTAGTACAGGCCTCAGGTTGGTCGTACAGTCCTCAGGTTGGTAGTACAGGCCTCAGGTTGGTAGTACAGTCCTCAGGTTGGTAGTACAGGCCTCAGGTTGGTAGTACAGGCCTCAGGTTGGTAGTACAGTCCTCAGGTTGGTAGTACAGTCGTCAGGTTGGTAGTACAGGCCTCAGGTTGGTAGTACAGGCCTCAGGTTGGTAGTACAGGCCTCAGGTTGGTAGTACAGTCGTCAGGTTGGTAGTACAGGCCTCAGGTTGGTAGTACAGTACAGGCCTCAGGTTGGTAGTACAGTCCTCAGGTTGGTAGTACAGTACAGGCCTCAGGTTGGTAGTACAGTACAGGCCTCAGGTTGGTAGTACAGTCCTCAGGTTGGTAGTACAGTCCTCAGGTTGGTAGTACAGTCATCAGGTTGGTAGTACAGGCCTCAGGTTGGTAGTACAGGCCTCAGGTTGGTCGTACAGTCCTCAGGTTGGTAGTACAGGCCTCAGGTTGGTAGTACAGTCCTCAGGTTGGTAGTACAGGCCTCAGGTTGGTAGTACAGGCCTCAGGTTGGTAGTACAGTCCTCAGGTTGGTAGTACAGTCGTCAGGTTGGTAGTACAGGCCTCAGGTTGGTAGTACAGTCCTCAGGTTGGTAGTACAGGCCTCAGGTTGGTAGTACAGTCATCAGGTTGGTAGTACAGGCCTCAGGTTGGTAGTACAGGCCTCAGGTTGGTCGTACAGTCCTCAGGTTGGTAGTACAGGCCTCAGGTTGGTAGTACAGTCCTCAGGTTGGTAGTACAGGCCTCAGGTTGGTAGTACAGGCCTCAGGTTGGTAGTACAGTCCTCAGGTTGGTAGTACAGTCGTCAGGTTGGTAGTACAGGCCTCAGGTTGGTAGTACAGGCCTCAGGTTGGTAGTACAGGCCTCAGGTTGGTAGTACAGTCGTCAGGTTGGTAGTACAGGCCTCAGGTATTGTTATTCAGATGATAGTGAGCTGGTGGTGTTCTCACCTCAGTGTGATTGTTGGATTTCAGGTCTGACTCTGTAATCACACCCAGTCTAGTAAAGCCTCCTGAGATGTTCTGAGTTGACGAGCTTCAGATTAACTGTTCCGCACCGCAGCACCGCAGCACACAGCGCCGCAGCACCGCAGCGCCGCAGCACACAGCACCGCAGCACACAGCGCCGCAGCATGGCAGCACACAGCGCCGCAGCGCCGCAGCATGGCAGCACACAGCACCGCAGCACCGCAGCACACAGCACCGCAGCACACAGCACCGCAGCACACAGCGCCGCAGCACGCAGCGCCGCAGCACCGCAGCACACAGCGCCGCAGCACGCAGCACACAGCACCGCAGCACACAGCACCGCAGCGCCGCAGCACCGCAGCACACAGCATCCTCTCCTCTTCTAAAAGTCCCTGGTTGAATGGCCGCAGTGAGGAATGGAAGCAGAAGAGCCTGGCGGCGTCACTGCGGCCAGAGAACAGGAAGCTGAGGCAGCAGTTCACTCAGGAACACCACATTGTCTTCTCCTGAGCAGAGGGACCCTCCAGTGGCTCTAGAAACTAACTCTACCCTGTCCTCCTCCTGCAGCTTCCAGCTGGACCACACAGACGCTTGGCGACTCAGGCTGCTCAGCAGGTGGCGCTAAATGTTCCTGAAACTAAAGTGACCACGCTGGAAAATGGCCTCCGGGTGGCTTCAGAGGACTCCGGACTGTCCACCTGCACGGTGAGGGACCTCTGGGCTTCTTCTTCTCTAACACTAATGATAAAGAGGTACCGCTGAGCTGACGGTGGAACCTTGAACCAAACCTGACGAGAACATTTTGACTCCTGAATGTTTACAAGGTGTTTCTGAGGTCAGCACATGATTTAGGATGTAACCTCCAGAGTAGAACCGGCATCCCATAATGCAACTCTTCTGCTTGTGTTGAAGCTTGTTTGACTCCATGTGTCCAGCAGTATTCCTGCTCCCTCTCAATCCAGCTGATCAAACATCACATTTCATTCGGTATAAATCCAGCTTGACTTTTTTATTGAATGAATTGATTTTTAAAAAGTTGAGCTCAAGCTGCCGGCTCGTCTCACTCATCAGCTCTTCTACTAAACATCAGGATGTGCTGATCATAGAGCAGCTCCTCTTTCTCATTCACTGTTTCTACAAACAAACAACAGGGAATTAATCATTGAGGAGAGACTAGAGGAGTGGAGAGTTTCTCCATGAGTCTCCAGCTCCTTCATGTCCTCCATGTTCAACACACATCAACCACAGGACTGAAACGTCCTCCTTCCATGCTGTAACATCACCAACCTCCGTCCCTCAGCTGAAATACTCTTCCTCACCTTCATCACCCCCAGGCCTTCTTCTCCCCACCGCTCCTTTACAGAAACGACTTCCCCTCCACAATTCTTCATTTCATTGTTGTTGTTTCTGCTCTGTAAAGTGTCTGATTGTATAAAAAAGGCCTTAATAAGTTGGATATATTCTTACTGTGGGGATTATGGTCTGAATGCTGACTGATCCATCAGGTGGGTCTGTGGATCGACGCCGGCAGCCGCTACGAGAACCAGAGGAACAACGGCACGGCCCACTTCCTGGAGCACATGGCGTTCAAGGTAGGAAGGTTCACACACAAGGAGTCTGAAGTGAGTCTCACTTCTACAGGACATTTCTCTTCTCATGATTCACTTCACCTGGGAACTGGTCTTACCTGCACCCGCTGCAGTGAAGAGGGCCTCCAAACAGACCCAGACCGTCCTCTCTGGAGACCTGATCAACGTCTGGACTGGAAGGAGGAAATGACCAGACCAACATGTTTCAGTTCAGTCTGAAGACACAACAAGTCCTTTTCATTAAAGCCTTTCAACTCTGGAAGCTTCAGACCGTCTGAGCTGGTCTACAGACTGGAACCGCCAGCACTGGTCCTTTACAGTCGGCCCGGTTCTGTTGGGGTACATAGTTAGCATTCTGTATGAGTCCAGCTGCAGAATGTTCATGGTTATTACTGATGGTCATGGTTATTACTGATGTTAATGGTTATTACTGATGTTAATGGTTATTACTGATGTTCATGGTTATTACTGATGTTCATGGTTATTACTGATGTTCATGGTTATTACTGATGGTCATGGTTATTACTGATGTTAATGGTTATTACTGATGTTCATGGTTATTACTGATGTTAATGGTTATTACTGATGGTCATGGTTATTACTGATGTTCATGGTTATTACTGATGTTCATGGTTATTACTGATGTTCATGGTTATTACTGATGTTAATGGTTATTACTGATGTTCATGGTTATTACTGATGTTCATGGTTATTACTGATGTTAATGGTTATTACTGATGTTAATGAAGCTACTGTAGCTTATATTTACAATGTGTTTTATAATGTTGTGCTCCTGCAGATGGAAACGACTAAATGTGGTACCAATAGATAAATAGTTTAATGTGTGTGTGTGTGTGTGTGTGTGTGTGTGTGTGTGTGTGTGTGTGTGTGTGTGTGTGTGTGTGTGTGTGTGTGTGTGTGTGTGTGTGTGTGTGTGTGTGTGTGTGTGTGTGTGTGTGTGTGTGTGTGTGTGTGTGTGTGTGTGCAGGGCACCAGGAAGCGCTCTCAGCTGGACCTGGAGCTGGAGATTGAGAACATGGGGGCTCACCTTAACGCCTACACCTCCAGGGAGCAGACGGTGTACTACGCTAAGGCCTTCTCCAAGGACCTGCCCCGAGGTGAGGGGGGGTTAAACATCTGGCATACAGCTTCATCTAATTCAGGGTCTCAGACACACACTGGACCGTTTCCAGGACCGTTTCCAGGACCGTTCCTGCAGAGGTTTGGATCAGACTGAGCTGAACTCTGCTCTGGCTCCTGTGTGTTTGTGTGTCCAAGCGGTGGAGATCCTGGCCGACATCATCCAGAACAGCACGCTGGGCGAGGCGGAGATCGAGCGGGAGCGGGGGGTGATCCTCCGGGAGATGCAGGAGGTGGAGACCAACCTGCAGGAGGTGGTGTTCGATTACCTGCATGGCACGGCGTTCCAGTCCACGGCGCTAGGCAGGACCATCCTCGGCCCCTCCCAGAACATCAAGTGAGTGTGTGAGGTCTGAGCAGCCGCTCGTCTGCTCACCATTCTGACGCTCCATGTTGGTGGTGCAGGACCATCAACAGAGGAGACCTGGTGGACTACATCACCACGCACTACAAAGGACCCCGGATCGTGCTGGCTGCCGCTGGAGGTCAGAGGTCACCCGTCTCCTCACGCTTAACACGTCACACAACTCAGGCCACGTTCACACGTACTCAGTATTTAAGAAACGGTGATATTTATGACACAGAAATCCACCAACGATGATTCCTAGAAACTCCGCCCACAGTGGAGGTTTACAAAAACTCTGTAGGGAGGAGATTCACCTCACAATTCGCGACGTCATGTTTTTTCCAGGACTCTAATTGGCTATCATGGCTCCATGCTTCTCGTTACACTGCCCCCTACAGGTCTGGCCGTGCAGAGCCGCTCTGCACCCGGTGGATATGAGGGTCTGTGTTGATGAAGATTGTTTGTAGTGTTGTTCCCATACCGATACCCGGTTGCATAGTATCGGCTGGTACCGATACTTGCCGATACCGCAGTGTTTAAAAAAGATGTGGCCTGTTTTTCTTCCAGTTCTTAAGAACTACATCCTCACTTGGTTGTATAAATCATTACTATCATGGCTTCACTGCTTCAGCCTTTATGAAACAGGAGAAAAACACCAACACAGTAAATGTAGGAGAACTTCTTTATCCCCTACCTGGTATGGCTGGAACTGAAAAAAGAATCAACTTCTCTTAAACCTGAGTTTTAGCTCACAAATGCCAATGAATAGTGCGATATCCATGTACCGGTAAATACATGTAAAACAGTAGTGCAACATAAATTAAAAGAACAAATAATAAAGATATGAGGCTTTCCTCACCGTAATGGATCAGGAGTCCGGGCAGCACTGAGAGTCGGGAGAGAAACACACGGTACTGCGTATCGGCCAGCTAATAGTTCGTACCTGCCGATACCAATACCAGCTTTTAGTGTGGTATCGGCCCCCCCTCCCCATACTGGTATCGGTATCGGTACAGCACTAATTGTTTGTAAAGGTAAAGGTGAATATCAGTTTTCTAAAAGCCATGACGTGTGAACAAACAAGCTGGACTTCACCCACATCGTGTCCCTGGTTTTGGATCAAAGTTGGGAAAACAGAAAAGTTTGATCAATTTAAACTCACATTTCTAACTTCATACCCAGAAAACCTGCCGCAGCGCCGCTGCTGCAATGCATGCTGGTCCTGATGCTGGTCCTGATGCTGGTCCTGATGCTGAGGTGGTCTACCTGGGCGGCCACAGCAGCTCGGGCCGCTTTACACCCAAGAACATGTACCGTTAGAATCAGGACACCTCACGCTCATGTTTCATGTCTACAAGTTACAACATTGGGAATATTTCCTTCCAGTTGTTTTAGCAGTTTTATCTTCTTTTTTTTAAAGATATTTTTAGTTGTTTTATCATACTGAGAGGAGGAGCTCCTACTGAAGAGCCTCACAGAGCCTCACAGAGCATTAGAGCCTCACAGAGCCTTAGAGCCTCACAGTCTTAGAGCCTCACAGAGCATTAGAGCCTCACAGAGTCTTAGAGCCTCACAGAGCCTCACAGAGCATTAGAGCCTTAGAGCCTCACAGAGCATTAGAGCCTCACAGAGTCTTAGAGCCTCACAGAGCCTCACAGAGTCTTAGAGCCTCACAGAGCCTCACAGAGCATTAGAGCCTCACAGAGCCTTAGAGCCTCACCTTGCGGGGCCGTCAAGCAATAGAGCCAAGCCTCATCCTGATGGTAGATAGAGTCAGAGATGTTGAGCCGTCTGACGCTCGGCTTCCTTGATGTGCTTCAGGTGTTTGTCACGACGAACTCATCGATCTGGCCAAGTACCACTTTGGAAAACTTCCCGGCAGATATCAGGGCGAAGCGCCGGCGCTTCCTGCCTGCCACTTCACGGGGAGCGAGGTGAGGAGGAGCTGCTGGTTCAGCCTCACCAGAGGTGTTCCAGGACCAAAGACAGGTTTCAGTGTGTACCCCTCGTCTGTTGTCGGCGCCGTCGAGTCGCTCTGACAATCTTCTGCTGTTTCAGATCCGAGTGCGTGACGACAAAATGCCCCTGGCTCACATCGCTATCGCGGTGGAGGCGGTGGGCTGGTCACACCCCGACACCATCCCCCTCATGGTGGCCAACACTGTGATCGGGAACTGGGACCGCTCGTTTGGCGGCGGCGTGGTGAGTCGCTCTGGATCCACACCAGAGCAGGATTCTGCAGCCACAACCACAACCTGCTTCACTCCAGCACATAGCGCCACCTGGTGGCCATTGAAAGCTGTATATTTCATGTGCTGATCATTTCAGCACGGAGAGGATTCGAGTTCAAAGAAAAAGGAGTTTGTAGGAAAGTTCTTGGACCAGCAGTCGTTAACTAAAGCTGCTGCTTTTAGATTCTGCTAATTATAGAAAAATAGAAGCAGAAGTTATTTTTATTTGCTACTTTAAGACGTTTAAGAATGAGGAAATAGTTCTGTATTTTTATTTTTCAGAGCTTCGTGTTACTGTAGTACTAGTAGGCATGGGTACTGAATTCAGTACTTTAATTGGTACTGACTGAATTCCGGCGGTACTACCGAATCACATAAGGTCAAAGGGTACCTGAACGCCTCCTTGTGCCTGAAGGAGAGGAAGAGGAGCGACGGAGACTCCAGCCTGGACACATGGTCCCTCCATCTTCAGCTTTAACTTGGAGCCTTCTGCACCCCAGAAGTTCCTAAATGCAGAATCTGTTGTGGCGGTCCTCCAGAACCTGTCCAGTAAACTGGCCCAGATGGCCTGCCAGGGGAACCTGTGCCACAGCTTCCAGTCCTTCAACACCTGCTACACCGACACGGGCCTGTGGGGCCTCTACATGGTGTGTGAACCAGCAACCATCAGCGACATGATGCACTTCACCCAGATGGAGTGGTGAGCACAGCGCCGGACAGCTCTCCTGTCTCCGTCTCTGTGTGAGACAGAGAATCACTCCATGTCCCTGTCTCCTCAGGATGTCTCTGTGCTCCAGTGTAACGGAGACCGAAGTGGCTCGAGCCAAGAACCTCCTGAAGACCAACATGCTGCTGCACCTGGACGGTGAGACGCCTGGACGGTGAAGACAGCAGCGTCCCAGTGGCTCGTCTCAATGTGTGTGTGTGTGTGTGTGTGTGTGTGTGTGTGTGTGTGTGTGTGTGTGTGTGTGTGTGTGTGTGTGTGTGTGTGTGTGTGTGTGTGTGTGTGTGTGTGTGTGTGTGTGTGTGTGTGTGTGTGTGTGTGTGTGTGTGTGTGTGTGTGTGTGTGTGTGTGTGTGTAGGGTCCACGCCGATCTGTGAGGACATCGGCAGGCAGATGCTGTGCTACAGCCGCAGGATTCCTCTGCATGAGCTGGAGACTCGTATTGACGTGAGCTGATCTGTTAGAACACTACCTAGAACCAAGACGTCTTTCCTTGTAGAAATGAAACAGACTTTCTAAAGTTGATTTATTCTTGTTTTATATTAGAGGCACTGATATCACCTGGTAAACACTAAATAATCAGACCCGTCTGCAGGTCTTTGTCTCTTCGGTTGGAGTGAACAAGTCATTCTGACTAGAACCTCGCAGGTTCCTGCTCTTTCAGGTTAATCCGACAGTCTGCAGCTTGCTCTCCGTCTCCCCCGGTGGAAGTGAAACATTTCCTCAGATTAAACTGGACCTGATGATTTGCTCCAGTTTGTTGATGTTTATCCCAGAACTCCTTCATCTGCTGATTGTAAAGAAGGTAGAATGAAGATGCGGTGATGAAGACAGTGAACTGTGGTGTCTGTTAACAGGCCATCGACGCCAACACCATCAAGGACGTCTGCACCAAATACATCTACAAGCAGGCTCCTGCCGTCACTGCAGTCGGTACGTTCCATGCTTTTATTGTGGAGGAGGGAGGAGCTCTTCAGTTCTGCTTGAACTTTTTTCTGTAATACTATCATGGATCTACTGAGCTGGGGAGTCCAACATGAGGCCTGTGGACCAGAACCGGCCGCCAGAGGCTCCGCTCCACCGAGCCTCCGACCAGATTTAGTGTCGGTTCAGAACCGAGCTGCTTGTAGCTCACCTTTTATTTCTATGGAAGAAAATCAACTCAATAATTTAGGTGTTTGCAGCTTTTTCACACCTGAATCCTCAGTGAAGTTTCCTCCAGAACAAAATGTCCAATCTTCTCCTGTCTATCGCTCAGTGGACATTTTAACCTCCGTTTGTCCAGGATGGAGGCGGAGTTACAGACCATGCTATATCTTAGTCCCATCACATCAGCTGCTTTAACTTTTAATCCACATCCAATGAAATGATCTGAATATTTCATGCTGCTGCTCAGCGACACTAAACCTCTTGTTTTCTCCTCAGGTCCAATCGAGCAGCTTCCAGATTACAACCAGATCCGCAGCGGGATGTTCTGGATGAGAACCTGAGCAGAACATTAAGTCACATTGCTTTCCTCTTGACTTTTATTATAAAATAAAGACCAACACAATAATGTTAAAATAACACAGATACTCTTGTTGTCATTTCTTATTCTTCCCCGCCACTTGTTCCTGAGCAGCTTTCTTGGCTTTCACCATCTCCACCAGCTCCTGTAGGGGGCGACAAAGTCACATGTTAAATCTACACAGAAGGATCCTGATGGTCTGACCAGAGTCTCTTTAGGGTCTGTTCACCTCCTGTTTGATCTGGACCAGAGTCTCTTTAGGGTCTGTTCACCTCCTGTTTGATCTGGACCAGAGTCTCTTTAGGGTCTGTTCACCACCTGTTTGATCTGGACCAGAGTCTCTTTAGGGTCTGTTCACCTCCTGTTTGATCTGGACCAGAGTCTCTTTAGGGTCTGTTCACCTCCTGTTTGATCTGGACCAGAGTCTCTTTAGGGTCTGTTCACCTCCTGTTTGATCTGGACCAGAGTCTCTTTAGGGTCTGTTCACCTCCTGTTTGATCCGGACCAGAGTCTCTTTAGGGTCTGTTCACCTCCTGTTTGATCTGGACCAGAGTCTCTTTAGGGTCTGTTCACCTCCTGTTTGATCTGGACCAGAGTCTCTTTAGGGTCTGTTCACCTCCTGTTTGATCTGGACCAGAGTCTCTTTAGGGTCTGTTCACCTCCTGCTTGATCTGGACCAGAGTCTCTTTAGGGTCTGTTCACCTCCTGTTTGATCTGGACCAGAGTCTCTTTAGGGTCTGTTCACCTCCTGTTTGATCCGGACCAGAGTCTCTTTAGGGTCTGTTCACCTCCTGTTTGATCCGGACCAGAGTCTCTTTAGGGTCTGTTCACCTCCTGTTTGATCTGGACCAGAGTCTCTTTAGGGTCTGTTCACCTCCTGTTTGATCTGGACCAGAGTCTCTAGGGTCTGTTCACCTCCTGTTTGATCTGGACCAGAGTCTCTTTAGGGTCTGTTCACCTCCTGTTTGATCTGGACCAGAGTCTCTTTAGGGTCTGTTCACCTCCTGTTTGATCTGGACCAGAGTCTCTTTAGGGTCTGTTCACCTCCTGTTTGATCTGGACCAGAGTCTCTTTAGGGTCTGTTCACCTCCTGTTTGATCTGGACCAGAGTCTCTTAGGGAACAACCACTCCCACCAACTCTGAACCGGAACTGAAAGATCTCTCACTTTGTTCCCTAACGATCTTTCTAGTGGGCGGAGTCAGAGGAGGCGATGTAGAGCGCAATGCATCCTGGGTAATAAACAAACCAAGCTAAGCACAAACCAGAATGAGGAGACGCAGAAAGAAATAGTTGGAAAATATCTGCGACATGGAGTAGAGGGGAGGACTCATCGGGGTCTGGTCTGAAGACTATATCGTGGTTGTTTGGATCTACCCACTCGCTGGCTAAAGGGGCGGGACTTAATCTTTCAGTCTGGAACAACCAATGGGCCGTGTTTCTTCTGTACTTCCTCTCTGGTCAGTGTTTGTTTCAGACCACAGCGCCCCCAAACAGCAGCAGGTGTAACTGCATGATGTTTCCCAGGGGGGTTGATCTGGTCTGTAAAGTGAATGTGAACGCCCCCCAACCAAATGAATGGGTGAACATTCTGGGCTCCGCCCCCTCCCCCTCCCCCTCCCCCCTCCTCAGCCTTGACGTACCTTGTACCTCTTCATACAGTCTTTCTTGTTGCGTCCCGGCACGGCGGCGGCGATCTTCTCCCAGCGCTCGGGCGTGCTCACCGGGTACGTCTTCAGCGCCTGTTCCAGAAGCTTCTGCTCCTCCGTGGTCCAGGGCGCCGCACCGCCCTCACTGCCTGAGGCTGACACAGGGACATGCAGTGGAACATCTCAACATGGACACCTCAACATGGACACCACGTGCAGTGGAACATCTCAACATGGACACCTCAACATGGACACCACGTGCAGTGGAACATCTCAACATGGACACCTCAACATGGACACCTCAACATGGACACCACGTGCAGTGGAACATCTCAACATGGACACCTCGACATGGACACCTCAACATGGACGCCACGTGCAGTGGAACACCTCAACATGGACACCTCAACATGGACACCTCAACATGGACACCACGTGCAGTGGAACACCTCAACATGGACACCTCAACATGGACGCCTCAACATGGACACCTCAACATGGACACCACGTGCAGTGGAACATCTCAACATGGACACCTCAACATGGACACCTCCTTCAGAGGGACATCTCAACAGGGACACCTCAACATGGACACCACGTACAGTGGAACACCTCAACATGGACACCTCCTTCAGAGGGACACCTCAACATGGACACCTCCTTCAGAGGGACACCTCAACATGGACGCCACCTTCAGTGGAACACCTCAACAGGGACACCTCAACATGGACACCACGTACAGTGGAACACCTCAACATGGACACCTCCTTCAGAGGGACACCTCAACATGGACGCCACCTTCAGTGGAACATCTCAACATGGACACCTCCTTCAGAGGGACATCTCAACAGGGACACCTCAACATGGACACCACGTACAGTGGAACACCTCAACATGGACACCTCCTTCAGAGGGACACCTCAACATGGACGCCACCTTCAGTGGAACACCTCAACAGGGACACCTCAACATGGACACCTCCTTCAGAGGGACACCTCAACATGGACGCCACCTTCAGTGGAACACCTCAACAGGGACACCTCAACATGGACACCTCCTTCAGAGGGACACCTCAACATGGACGCCACCTTCAGTGGAACACCTCAACAGGGACACCTCAACATGGACACCTCCTTCAGAGGGACACCTCAACATGGACGCCACCTTCAGTGGAACATCTCAACAGGGACACCTCAACATGGACACCACCTTCAGAGGAACACCACCTTCAGAGGAACACCACCTTCAGTGGAACACCTCAACATGGACACCACCTTCAGAGGAACATCTCAACAGGGACACCTCAACATGGACACCACCTTCAGAGGAACACCACCTTCAGAGGAACACCACCTTCAGTGGAACACCTCAACATGGACGCCACCTTCAGTGGAACATCTCAACAGGGACACCTCAACATGGACACCACCTTCAGAGGAACACCACCTTCAGAGGAACACCACCTTCAGTGGAACACCTCAACATGGACACCACCTTCAGAGGAACACCACCTTCAGAGGAACACCACCTTCAGAGGAACACCACCTTCAGTGTAACACCTCAACATGGACACCACCTTCAGAGGAACACCACCTTCAGAGGAACACCACCTTCAGAGGAACACCACCTTCAGTGGAACACCTCAACATGGACACCACCTTCAGAGGAACACCACCTTCAGAGGAACACCACCTTCAGAGGAACACCACCTTCAGTGGAACACCTCAACATGGACACCACCTTCAGAGGAACACCACCTTCAGAGGAACACCTTAATAGTTACGCTCTTTCAAATATTGTGACCACACAACTGCTCCTGCACCGTCAGGCTGAACTACACCTCGACTCTCTGAAGCTGCTAACGCCCCCGCAGGAAAATACTATAATTACTATTTTATTCTGTTACACAAACAAACAACACTTGGAAATCAGTTGTTTGAACTTTGTTAGTGAAGTGATCCTCCAATGAGGAAGGAGGATCCGTCCTACCAGAGATCTACTTTTCTTTTTCTCCTTTGTTACCATGACCTCATCACAACCTTTGTGATCGCTGTGATGGAGTAATGAGATTACTGCCACCCTGGACTCTTGTTACAGCAGTTAGAGGAGGAAGACGCTCTATCACCTGATGTTAGAGGAAGACGCTCTATCACCTGGTGTTAGAGGAGGAAGACGCTCTATCACCCGATGTTAGAGGAGGAAGACGCTCTATCACCCGATGTTAGAGGAGGAAGACGCTCTATCACCCGATGTTAGAGGAGGAAGACGCTCTATCACCTGATGTTAGAGGAAGACGCTCTATCACCTGGTGTTAGAGGAGGAAGACGCTCTATCACCCGATGTTAGAGGAAGACGCTCTATCACCCGATGTTAGAGGAGGAAGACGCTCTATCACCTGATGTTAGAGGAGGAAGACGCTCTATCACCTGATGTTAGAGGAGGAAGATGCTCTATCACCTGATGTTAGAGGAAGACGCTCTATCACCCGATGTTAGAGGAGGAAGACGCTCTATCACCTGATGTTAGAGGAGGAAGACGCTCTATCACCTGATGTTAGAGGAGGAAGACGCTCTATCACCTGATGTTAGAGGAAGACGCTCTATCACCTGATGTTAGAGGAAGACGCTCTATCACCCGATGTTAGGAGGAAGACGCTCTATCACCCGATGTTAGGAGGAAGACGCTCTATCACCCGATGTTAGAGGAGGAAGACGCTCTATCACCCGATGTTGGAGGAAGACGCTCTATCACCTGATGTTAGAGGAGGAAGACGCTCTATCACCCGATGTTAGAGGAGGAAGACGCTCTATCACCTGATGTTGGAGGAAGACGCTCTATCACCCGATGTTAGAGGAGGAAGACGCTCTATCACCCGATGTTAGAGGAGGAAGACGCTCTATCACCCGATGTTAGAGGAAGACGCTCTATCACCCGGTGTTAGAGGAGGAAGACGCGCCTATCACCCGATGTTAGAGGAGGAAGACGGCTCTATCACCCGGTCGTTAGAGGAGGAAGACGCGCTATCACCCGATGTTAGAGGAAGACGCTCTATCACCGATGTTAGAGGACGACGCTCTATCATCTGTTAGAGGAGGAAGACGCTCTATCACCCGATGTTAGAGGATGGAAGACGCTCTATCACCCGATGTTAGAGGAGGAAGACGCTCTATCACCTGATGCTAGAGGAGGAAGACGCTCTATCACCCGATGTTTAGAGGAAGACGCCTCTATCACCCGATGTTAGAGGAGGAAGACGCTCTATCACCTGATGCTAGAGGAGGAAGACGCTCTATCACCCGATGTTAGAGGAGGAAGACGCTCTATCACCCGATGTTAGAGGAGGAAGACGCTCTATCACCTGATGCTAGAGGAGGAAGACGCTCTATCACCTGATGTTATGAACTGATGTTAACAGTGAAGTAGCCGAGGACAGAGATAATCTCAACAGAGACATTTCATCCAGACCAAGTTCAGGAATAATCTAGTTAATCTCTAATTCCACCAAACGTTTCACCAGAGAGACGATCCCAAGTACAAATGCAGCTCTATATATCGGAGTTGAGACGGGGCAGTTTGACAGCGTGTCCATTGCACCACCCTCTTACCATCGAACCTCTCGGAGGGGCGCAGCGTTGTCTATAGAGGGCGCCACTGAGGAGTGCTCCTTCTTGAACTTCTCAAAGGCCTTTTTGTTGATCTCGTCTTTCTGGAGAGGATCTGAGGGGAGAGGAGCAGGAATCAGTGTGACGGCTTCTGGAAACCAACTTTCCACAGCTCGGAATTATCAGAACCATAAGAAAGCCGGTTCTGAAGAGGCCCACCGAGTCGCTGCAGGTTCTTGGCTTTGTTGATGACAGTCCTTGCCGTCCTCTTCATGCCGCTGGTGGAGTGCAGGTTCATGTAGTTGGCGATAACCTCCCACCTGGAGAGAGAGGCGGGGGGGTTAGTGTTCTTAAAGTCTCCTCCCACGAGACTCGCCGGCGGAGGGTGGGGGTGGGGGTGGGGGTGGGGGTGGGGGTGGGGGTGGGGTGGGGGTGGGGGTGAGGCGGTGCAGCCCGACCTGGCGTTGGTTCCAGCTGGGAACAGATTGACGGCCTTGATGAGCAACTGGAGGTCCTCCTCGTTCCAGCCCTTCCCCCCGCCGCCCCTCCCCCGCTGGCCTGCTCGGCGCCGCGGGCCACCTGCCGGGCCACCACCTCCGCCTCCTTCTCCCTCTGCAGCTGGGCGTTCACCTCCTGCACCTGAGGAGGAGCAACAGGAAACGTCAGCCTCAGTCTGTGGGCGGAGGCGCCCATACGGCAGATACCCAGCACCACCCATACAGCAGATACCCAGCACCACCCACACAGCAGATACCCAGCACCACCCATACAGCAGATACCCAGCACCACCCACACAGCAGATACCCAGCACCACCATTACAGGGCACCGCCCATACAGCCGATACCCAGCACCACCCACACAGCAGATACCCAGCACCACCCACACAGCAGATACCCAGCACCACCCATACAGCAGATACCCAGCACCACCCACACAGCAGATACCCAGCACCACCCATACAGCAGATACCCAGCACCACCCATACAGCAGATACCCAGCACCACCCATACAGCAGATACCCAGCACCACCCACACAGCAGATACCCAGCACCACCCACACAGCAGATACCCAGCACCACCCATACAGCAGATACCCAGCACCACCCACACAGCAGATACCCAGCACCACCCATACAGCAGATACCCAGCACCACCCATACAGGGCGCTGCCCATACTCGACTGTATTCAGCTTTATCATGAGCTCCACCAGTGATGGAACTACATCACATCGTGTTACCAAACATTTAAACTGACATGATTTAGGATGTTTAATATTCCAACATGTAGAATGAGGTGGAGGTGGAGGTGGAGGTGGAGGTGTCACTCAGGTATTCCAGCGTT
>NC_137644.1:21037684-21052684 GCF_963383615.2 Lipophrys pholis | reverse complement strand
CCCCCTCCTTCACCCTCCCACCTGTCCTCCTCCTTCACCCCCACCCCCCTCCTTCACCCTCTCACCGTCCTCCTCCACCCTCTCACCTGTCCTCCTCCTTCACCCCCACCCCCCTCCTTCACCCTCCCACCTGTCCTCCTCCTTCACCCCCACCCCCCTCCTTCACCCTCTCAACCGTCCTCCTCCACCCTCTCACCTGTCCTCCTCCTTCACCCCCACCCCCCCTCCTTCACACCCTCCTCACCCACCTTCCAGTCCTTAGGGTCGAGTGTTCGGCAGCAGTGGATGCTCCTCCAGCTGCAGCACTTCATCCTCTGACTCCTCTTCCTCCTCCTCCTCCTCCTCAAGCTCCTGGAAGGAGGCCGACAGGTTCCTGGACCTCCTCTTGACGAAGGCTTCGAACCAGCGACCCACCGGCTCCACCTGCACCTGCACCGAGGCTGAGACACCGACCCTGTCATCATGGAGGTCAGGCAGGAGGCCAAACCCAAACCCTGCTTCAAATCTCATCTGTCATTTCATCCAGTAGGAAGATAGTTCAGCACCCCCCAGACCTGGAGACCCCCCAGCTCAGCCCAGACCGGGAGACCCCCCAGCCTCAGTCTAGACCTGGAGACCCCCCAGCCTCAGCCTAGACCTGGAGACCCCCAGCCTCAGTCTAGACCTGGAGACCCCCCAGCCTCAGCCTAGAACTGGAGACCCCCCAGCCTCAGCCCAAACCTGGAGACCCCCCAGCCTCAGCCTAGACCTGGAGACCCCAGCCTCAGCCCAAACCTGGAGACCCCCCAGCTGTTTGGACGCATTTTACACTCAAAACACCACAACGCAGCAACGTGGATGTTAGCAGAGCCGTAGTCCAGCAGGGCGGCGCTCTGCAGCCAGACCTCAGTGTTTTCAGCCTCCAGCTCTGGGAGGAGAACAGCTCTGACATCAGAACAATGAGCAGCAGCTCCTCCAGGCTGTCAGCAGGCGAGTCACTCCTCCGTGAAGCTGCGTCCTACTCCACCCTAAACTCCCTGGAAATAGTCCCAATGGTTGGAGCTGCGTTAGAGCTGGAAACATTGGGTTGCTGCTGCCTTGCTCAAGAGTTTCCCCAGGGAATAATAAAGTGATAGAAGTAGTTTATTATGAGATGATGACGTCATGCAGACCCCCACATTGTCCACATGGAACTAAAATACTTTGTACTGCTTCCTTTACTGTCCTGATACTAACCTCAAGTTGTCTTTAGAGAGAGTACATGTATACATTAGTACATTTCATACTTTACTGTAGAGAGGAGTTTATTACAGCCTCTTATAGAATCAATAATAATGATAATAACAATATTAAAGCAAACAGCTCTGGTATCAGAATAATATCAGCAGATATCTACATTCAAGTATCGGATCAGAAGTGATAAAACGTGGATCGGTGCTTTCCTAGTTAAAATGTTGATTTTGATATAAGAATTGACAATCATACTTGTTCCCTCACCAGTTACATTCAGTGTGACTGTGACGTTCTAAAGTGTTGGACTGAGCTACAGGAGGTCTGCAGAGAACCAATAAGATCTAATGTTCTATTAAAACTAATGAGAGGAGAAGAGAAACTAGTTCACAGTTCAGAGTCTCCAGCTGCTCAGGTTAGGCTGCAGGGGGGGGGGGGGGGGGGGGGGGGGCAACGTGGACCACAGGGGGGAGAAACAAGGACATGTAGAGGGGTTTGGAGTGAGGGGAGACGGGTACGGGTACGGGTACAACAAAGCCAAAATGTCGAGAAAAGGAAATATATTACTGTTAAGAAGCAACATCTACAAAAACCTCACGATGTAGTATTTATAGTCCAGAATACATCATAAAAGGTGTATTTCTATCAGCTACCCTCTTTACATAAGCCCTCACCCCGGGACGCCCTGGTTCTCTGGATGGACACCAGAAACCACGAGGGGGGTTACAAACACTTTCTCTTTAGAGAATCCCTCTTCCCAATAAGGACATACTGAACAGAAACAGGTTTATTTATGGACATTGTAAAGGACTTTTCTCGGTCTCGCCCCTTAATCTGTTGGTGTTAAGTGTCCCTCGGGGTTAATAAAGATGAATAAAGCAGAGCCTGTCCTGTTGCTGGAGGCTCTGGACGGTTTGGTTCAGTGGAACTTCACTTCAGCTTTTATTCTTTACAGCAGGAGGAGACAAGGTGGAGCAGAGACATTCAGCGACACGGGGACAGCTCCAGCAGCCGGAGAGACCTGTTAGCATTGTGCTAACCCCGGCACACACACACTGACAGCGGCGAGCCGCGGCTAGCACTTAGCTCCGGTGTGGCCCGCTTCTCTTCTTACCGGCAGCGGCGGCGAACACCGCCGTCTCCTCCCCGTCCCGCGCCTCCAGCAGCATCTTCCCGCGGCGGCCCCGGTTACACAGAGAAAGCTGTCCGATGTGCTGCAGTTTGAGTCCCGCTCATTGACGTACCACATGGGCCTCTGGTACCCCGCCGCTGTGTGCCCGGTAACCGCTCCGGGTAAAACCACTGTTTGCACCTTTAATTTCCGCCGTGTCAAGCTTTACGTTCCTACTGCACTCATTCTTGGGCTATCGTGACCTACAAGCTAAATAACATGCTTTTGAAAAATATACACCATCTAACTATCTTGTATGGAGAATATTGACTATAGAAAGGAAACATTCGTAAAATAAAAAAAAAAGAAAACCTGCTTTTTGAGCGGTACGTCCTCTAATTGAGTCCCTTGGCGTTTCCGGTTAGTTACAGCTGCATTCAAGTTTCATTGTAGTTCAAACTCCATAAAAGCCTTTATTCTTTGGTCTTGATGTGGTGCTGATGACCTATCAGCAGCTCAGAACCAGGTCAGAACCAGGTCAGAACCAGGTCAGAACAAGCTCGCCTCCAGGTCAGAACCAGGTCGGAACCAGGTCAGAACCAGGTCGTCACCAGCTCGTCTCCAGGTCAGAACCAGGTCGGAACCAGGTCAGAACCAGGTCGGAACCAGGTCAGAACCAGGTCGTCTCCAGGTCGAAAATAGGTCGTCTCCAGGTCGTTACCAGGTCGTCTCCAGGTCATCACCAGGTCGAAAATAGGTCGTCTCCAGGTCATCACCAGGTCGTTACCAGGTCATCTCCAGGTCGTTACCAGGTCATCACCAGGTCGTTACCAGGTCGTCTCCAGGTCATCACCAGGTCAAAAATAGGTCGTCTCCAGGTCGTCACCAGGCCGTCTCCAGGTCGTTACCAGGTCGTTACCAGGTCGTCTCCAGGTCGTCACCAGGCCGTCTCCAGGTCGGAACCAGGTTCGTTACCAGGTTGTCTCCAGGTCGTCTCCAGGTCGTTACCAGGTCGTTACCAGGTCGTCACCACGTCGTCTCCAGGTCGGAATCAGGTCGTCACCAGGTCGTCACCAGGTCGTCTCCAGGTCGTCACCACGTCATCTCCAGGTCGGAATCAGGTCGTCACCAGGTCGTCTCCAGGCCGTCTCCAGGTCGGAACCAGGTTCGTTACCAGGTTGTCACCACGTCGTCTCCAGGTCGTCTCCAGGTCGTTACCAGGTCGTCACCACGTCGTCTCCAGGTCGGAATCAGGTCGTCACCAGGTCGTCACCAGGTCGTCTCCAGGTCGTCTCCAGGTCGTTACCAGGTCGTCTCCAGGTCGTCACCACGTCGTCTCCAGGTCGTTACCAGGTTGTCTCCAGGTCGTCTCCAGGTCGTCACCACGTCGTCTCCAGGTCGGAATCAGGTCGTCACCAGGTCGTCACCAGGTCGTCTCCAGGTCGTCTCCAGGTCGTCTCCAGGTCGTTACCAGGTCGTCTCCAGGTCGTCTCCAGGTCGTCACCACGTCGTCTCCAGGTCGTCACCAGGTCGTCTCCAGGTCGGAATCAGGTCGTCTCCAGGTCGTCACCACGTCGTCTCCAGGTCGGAATCAGGTCGTCACCAGGTCGTCACCAGGTCGTCTCCAGGTCGTTACCAGGTCGTCACCAGGTCGTCTCCAGGTCGTCACCAGGTCGTCTCCAGGTCGTCACCAGGTCGTTACCAGGGCGAGAAACATTAAACTCATTGGCTCCAGTTTGAAAGAAGAAACAACACAAACATGGTGAGAGGCTCTGAATCCCACTGCTACAGTAATCTATTACCTCTACACTCCAAGTTACTTCCTCTCATCAGTGATCAGAGGAGGACGCAGCGTGCTTCCTGCTTCGGCTGGTTCTCCAGCTGAAACCGTCAATAGTCCTCCTGAAGAAGACCAGGTCCGCCACCTTGTGGTTCACTGTGGTATTACACTTTATTCACTTCATTTTGAATTCAGAATGAGACTCAGACTGGGACCTCTGAGGTCCAGGTTTATGTAGAACCAGGTCCACCGTGCTCTGAGGTCCAGGTTTATGTAGAACCAGGTCCACCGTGCTCTGAGGTCCAGGTTTATGTAGAACCAGGTCCACTGTGCTCTGAGGTCCAGGTTTATGTAGAACCAGGTCCACCGTGCTCTGAGGTCCAGGTTTATGTAGAACCAGGTCCACCGTGCAGTCATTCTGTTAATGTGGAACTACTGTCTGGAGGTAATGCTCTCTCTCTCTCTCTCTTGTCTCTCTCTGTCTGTCTCTTTCTCTCTCTCCCTCCCTCTCTTTCTCTCCCTCTCTTTCTCTCTCCTCTCTCTCTCTCTCTCTCCTCCTTTCTCTCTCCTCTCTCTCTCCCTCTCTTTCTCTCCCTCTTTCTCTCTCCTCTCTCTCTCTCCTCTCTCTCTCTCTCTCTCTCTCTCTCTCTCTCTCCTCTCTCCCTCCCTCCCTCTGTTTCTTCTTTCTCTGTGTCATCATCTGGCCTGGTTCAGCTTGGCTGCTCTGTATTATTGTGTTTAATTGTTTGGCTGCTGCAGAGAGAGAGAGAGAGAGAGAGAGAGAGAGAGAGAGAGAGAGAGAGAGGGATAGAGGGAAGAGAGAGAGAGAGAGAGAGAGCGAGAGGGGGGGAGTTTTTCCTAAACTCAGACTGTCATTTCCAGTAAACCAGCAACAAAATACTTTCATTTTCTAAAAGATACTAATTAGGTTTATACCTGTATTTGTTTGCTAACATAACTATAATGTTTCACCACTAGGGGGCTCTCTCTTTACTAGCTGTTAGAAAGTACTATACCTTTCACCACTAGGGGGCTCTCTCTTTACTAGCTGTTAGAAAGTACTATACCTTTCACCACTAGGGGGCTCTCTCTTTACTAGCTGTTAGAAAGTACTTTACCTTTCACCACTAGGGGGCTCTCTCTTTACTAGCTGTTAGAAAGTACTTTACCTTTCACCACTAGGGGGCTCTCTCTTTACTAGCTGTTAGAAAGTACTATACCTTTCACCACTAGGGGGCTCTCTCTTTACTAGCTGTTAGAAAGTACTATACCTTTCACCACTAGGGGGCTCTCTCTTTACTAGCTGTTAGAAAGTACTATACCTTTCACCACTAGGGGGCTCTCTCTTTACTAGCTGTTAGAAAGTACTTTACCTTTCACCACTAGGGGGCTCTCTCTTTACTAGCTGTTAGAAAGTACTATACCTTTCACCACTAGATCTTTTACACTCCAACATTTCTCACCAAGTCCATAGGAAGTTCCTGCAGATCCTCCTTAATGGAACCTCATGTTTAGAACCTCCAGACCGAAGCAGTGGGTTGGACAGGATCAGCGTTAGCCCCGCCCACTGACTTTGATGGGCCAGTTTGACAGATCAAATCAATCCATGAAGCAGTACTGGACCATGAAACGATTATATAGTGAAATAATAGTTATTTTATCCAGGAGGATTTATTATTTGATCAATTGGTGACACGTTGACTTGATTACTGAACGGTGTATTTATTTATTTGTTGGCTTCTGGAATACTTTCTCGACCCCTATCGAGGAGGGCCATCTCATCTGCGTACTCCAGAGGGCTGAGGAATACTGCCGGGTGTGGAGCGCTCTGGGGTTCTGGAGAACAGAACCTCCAGGGAGAGTTCTCTCGCCCAGTGAAGGACGATGTTAAACCGCAGTGACCCGGTGGGTTAGTCCCCAGTGTGTACTGCTGTAGCAGCCTTAAATACTGTGAAGTATTGGCCTGGTAGTATAGTAGAGCAGCCCAGTACAGACTCTACTGACTGCTGCTTTAAAGAGGTGAGAGCTGAAGGTTGTCCTCCAGGACTGGTTGGAGGACGACACACAGAGACAATAGTCCACATTACTGTCACACAGTAATACTCTCTGCTGTCGGACATTTGCAATACGACAATCCTTTGGAAGAGTTGAGAGGCGACATAACGTTGTTCTCCTTCCAGCAGTCTGAGGGAACCCAGATGTTCTCAAACAAAGGAACCAGTGCTTCAGCCGGACCTTCACTGCCAAATCCACATTCCTCCTGACGTACCTGGTGGTTCTCATAGCGTCTCTCTAATGTCTTCGCCGGAAGACGTCTTCCATGACGGGACTGCTGGGAGGGACAGTTGACTGCAAACCAGAGGTGGAGTAAAGGAGCTCCTGGAAATGCTCCTTCCATCTGCCGAGTTTCTTCTCTTGCTGTCCTGCGGAGAAGACCCGTCTCGTCTTTGTCCTCCCAGAGAGACATTGACGTCATACTTCATGTTGGTTACCAGACCAGCTGTACTGGAGGCCAGTACTCCTCGTCCTTCTTCACTCTCTTTCTGACTAGTTTGGAGCTTGAGCCTCTTCAGGTGGCAGCGGTCCTCCATGGTCTCAGCAGGTCTTCATCACGAGGTCTTCATCACGAGGTCTTCATCACGAGGTCTTCATCACGAGGTCTTCATCACGAGGTCTTCGCCCAAATGATTCACCAGAGGATTTATGAAACTCTTAAAACAATGGCAGTCTTCTTCTGAACGGCTTCGTCCTCTTCTCAAGCCGCAAGAAAGACTTTGTTAGAAACCATCTACCTTTACACCCGATTGGACCAGTGTTGATGTCTTCGCCACAGAAGCTTGTCCATCGCTGGGTAGGGTATCTGTCCTCTGTTTGGGAGGAAAGGTGTCCCTGAAGCCACGCCCGGGACACTTTCTGAATGTTCAGAACCAATCCGGGTCTTGGAGTCACCACGAGGATTGTCTGGAAGGTCACGATGGACGTTTTCTAGAAGGTCTTCAGAGGTCTCTGCTGGAGCTGCTGACCAGGGGGGGTTCCAGTCCATCATGGTGAGACGTCTCTCTGTGAGACGTCCTGTGGCTTTTCCTGCCTGCCGTCACACAGGATGGTGAACAGGCTCCTCCCACTCGCACACTTCCTGTTTGAAGTTTGTACGAGTTCCAGGAGCGTCAGATTTTAATGAGACGGGGCGAATCTGGAGCCCCACCTCCAGGAGGGGGGGGGGGGGGGGGGGCTGGTCCAGGAGGCGAGTACTACCCTTCACATAATACTGCATAGGAGATACTACACTTCACAGAATACTGGGTGAGCAGATACTACACTTCACATAATACTGCATAGGAGATACTACACTTCACAGAATACTGCATGAGCAGATACTACACTTCACATAATACTGCATAGAAGATACTACACTTCACAGAATACTGCATAGGAGATACTACACTTCACAGAATACTGCATGAGCAGATACTACACTTCACATAATACTGCATAGAAGATACTACACTTCACAGAATACTGCATGAGCAGATACTACACTTCACATAATACTGCATAGAAGATACTACACTTCACAGAATACTGCATAGGAGATACTACACTTCACAGAATACTGCATGAGCAGATACTACACTTCACATAATACTGCATAGGAGATACTACACTTCACATAATACTGCATAGGAGATACTACACTTCACAGAATACTGGGTGAGCAGATACTACACTTCACATAATACTGCATAGAAGATACTACACTTCACAGAATACTGCATAGGAGATACTACACTTCACAGAATACTGCATGAGCAGATACTACACTTCACATAATACTGCATAGGAGATACTACACTTCACATAATACTGCATAGGAGATACTACACTTCACAGAATACTGGGTGAGCAGATACTACACTTCACATAATACTGCATAGAAGATACTACACTTCACAGAATACTGCATGAGCAGATACTACACTTCACATAATACTGGGTGAGCAGATACTACACTTCACATAATACTGCATGAGCAGATACTACACTTCACAGAATACTGCATGAGCAGATACTACACTTCACAGAATACTGGGTGAGCAGATACTACACTTCACATAATACTGCATAGGAGATACTACACTTCACATAATACTGCATGAGCAGATACTACACTTCACATAATACTGCATAGGAGATACTACACTTCACATAATACTGCATAGAAGATACTACACTTCACAGAATACTGCATGAGCAGATACTACACTTCACATAATACTGCATAGAAGATACTACACTTCACATAATACTGCATGAGCAGATACTACACTTCACATAATACTGGGTGAGCAGATACTACACTTCACATAATACTGGGTGAGCAGACCCTACACTGAGGAGGACCAGTCCGGGACACCAGGACGGAGTCCAGCCCAAAAGGTTCTGTTTCTCCGGATCAGAATTAAATTAGAATATAAATCCAGTTTGTTTATTTCGTGTCGCTCTGGGAGCTCAGCTGTTCCTTCAGCATTCACACTAACGTTTATCACACTGCCAGAACACACACACACACACACACACACACACACACACACTCACACACACACACACACACACACACACACACACACACACACAGACACACACACACACACACACACACTCACACACACACAGACACACACACACACACACACACACACACACACACACACACTCACACACACACACACACACACACACACACACACACACACACACACACACACACACACCTCTGTTTGGCACAAAATCACTGCTTGTATGTGTCTTTATCCCTGCGCGCCCCCGTGGCTCCTGTAAGGGCTCGCGCTTGGCACGGCGCCGCGGCGCGCCGCGCGCTCCTCCAGGCGGCAGCAGCAGCAGCAGCAGTGTGTGTGTTTGTGTGTGTGTGTCTGTGTGTGTGTGTGTGTGTGTGTAGAGCAGCTCGGAGAGACATGGCGGCGGACCCGAAGCCGGACTGGCTCTCCTGCCTTCCCTCTTCGTGGAGTTACGGCGTGACTCGCGATGGACGCATTTTCTTCATCAAGTAAATATGACGCGGACACGCGGATTCACGGACACGCACGGCTCGTGTCTGCGACGCATTGCTCCTGTTTGTCTGTTCACCTTTTCCTCCCTCCGTCTTTTCTTCACCAACAGCGAAGAAGCGAAGAGTACGACCTGGCTGCACCCGGTCACCGGGGAGGCGGTGATTACCGGACACCGGAAAACTCCAGGTAATTAATCTGACAACAGAAAAGACGCGCACGCAGCGCGAGCGCAGCGGAAAGGTTATTCCTCGCGTCACGCTGGAGGAGGAAGAGGAGGAAGAGGAGGAGGAGGAGAAGAGGGGAGACTAGTTGCAGGGGGAGCCGCGGAGCAGACTGGGGAGGTTCTGGTCTCTGCAGCAGAGCAACAGCCTCCGCGCGCCTCCGGCGGATCATTACGCACGGCGCCCCCCCACCCTCCCCCAGCTCCACCTGGACACTTTGCGACACACTTTTTAAAAGTTCCGTCACGTAGGCGTGGGCTGATTTCGACATCCCCCCCCCCCACCCTTCCCGCCACCCTCCCGGCCCACCCAACTCATCTGACACCCCCCCACCCCAGCGGTGAAGAAGCGCGCTCTGGCGCGTCCCCTCCAACACCCCCTAATAGATGTACCCGTTAGGAGAGAGAGGGAGAGACGGGTGGGGGTGGGGGTGGGGGTGGGGGTTTGGGGGGGTCGTCACATCATGCTGCTGGAAATCAGCAGGAAAACATCGGACTGGAGGAATGAAGGGCGGCGGAGCCAGACACTGCATTGCTGTGTGTGTGTGTGTGTGTGTGTGTGTGTGTGTGTGTGTGTGTGTGTGTGTGTGTGTGTGTGTGTGTGTATAATCAGCTCCGTATCTCTGCCCCCCCCCCCCCCCCCCCCACAGATTTACCAACAGGATGGGAGGAAGGATACACATTCGAAGGAGCTCGCTGCTTCATCAAGTGAGTTGGAAACACACACACATACACACACACACACACACACACACACACACACACTCACAGCTTGATGAAGGGGGAGGTTCCTCTGCCCCCCGACCCCCCCCCCCCCCCCCCCACCACCATGGTGGATGGAGCTCTGTCAGGTTGAACGAGCTGCTGTGACTCAGAAGCTGAACAGGCTCCACTTGTTGGCGCTGCTTGTTCACACGTGTTTCTGTGACCTTTCCTTCTCTTCATATTCTGATGTGGTGGACCTGTTTGACAACAGTAGTGCCCTGTAGCGACTACACACACACACACACACACACACACACACACACACACACACACACACACACACTCACACACACACACCCGCCCAGGTTGTGTACCTGCACGCTCATTGGCTCTGCAGCTACTTCCTGTCGCCCTGCTCCTCGCCACCGCTGCTGGTGTCGGAGGTTCCAGCAGCAGCTGATATAGCTGCTCTATAAATAACCTGCTGCTGCTGAGGGTGAACGTATGAATGAATGGATGAACCCGGCATGCACATTCACACACGCTGCGTGTAAATATAACGAGCAGTGGTGACATGCCGAGCCTGGAGGACAGCTGACTGCAGGAGGAGTACGAGGAGCAGGAGGTGCAGGAGGTGCAGGAGGTGCAGGAGGTGCAGGAGGAGGTGAAGCCCAGGAGAGTGAGAGCTGATCCCCCCACCAGTGTCCTGGAGATTCTTCCATTGCAAGCAGTTAATGACACAGTGAACGACAGTTAGTGACACAGTGAACGACACAGTGAACGACAGTTAGTGACACAGTGAACGACAGTTAGTGACACAGTGAACGACAGTTAGTGACACAGTGAATGACACAGTGAACGACAGTTAATGACACAGTGAACGACACAGTGAACGACAGTTAGTGACACAGTGAATGACACAGTGAACGACAGTTAGTGACACAGTGAATGACACAGTGAACGACAGTTAGTGACACAGTGAACGACAGTTAGTGACACAGTGAACGACACAGTGAACGACAGTTAGTGACACAGTGAACGACAGTTAGTGACACAGTGAACGACAGTTAATGACACAGTGAACGACACAGTGAACGACAGTTAGTGACACAGTGAACGACAGTTAGTGACACAGTGAACGACACAGTGAACGACAGTTAGTGACACAGTGAACGACAGTTAGTGACACAGTGAACGACAGTTAATGACACAGTGAACGACACAGTGAACGACAGTTAGTGACACAGTGAACGACAGTTAATGACACAGTGAACGACACAGTGAACGACAGTTAGTGACACAGTGAACGACACAGTGAACGACAGTTAGTGACACAGTGAACGACAGTTAATGACACAGTGAACGACACAGTGAATGACAGTTAGTGACACAGTGAACGACAGTTAGTGACACAGTGAACGACAGTTAATGACACAGTGAACGACACAGTGAACGACACAGTGAACGACAGTTAGTGACACAGTGAACGACACAGTGAACGACAGTTAGTGACACAGTGAACGACAGTTAGTGACACAGTGAACGACAGTTAGTGACACAGTGAATGACACAGTGAACGACAGTTAATGACACAGTGAACGACACAGTGAACGACAGTTAGTGACACAGTGAACGACACAGTGAATGACAGTTAGTGACACAGTGAATGACAGTTAGTGACACAGTGAATGACACAGTGAACGACACAGTGAATGACAGTTAGTGACACAGTGAACGACAGTTAGTGACACAGTGAATGACACAGTGAACGACAGTTAATGACACAGTGAACGACACAGTGAACGACAGTTAGTGACACAGTGAACGACACAGTGAACGACAGTTAGTGACACAGTGAACGACACAGTGAATGACAGTTAGTGACACAGTGAACGACAGTTAGTGACACAGTGAACGACACAGTGAACGACAGTTAGTGACACAGTGAACGACACAGTGAACGACACAGTGAACGACAGTTAGTGACACAGTGAATGACACAGTGAACGACAGTTAGTGACACAGTTAGTGACACAGTGAACGACACAGTGAACGACAGTTAGTGACACAGTGAACGACAGTTAGTGACACAGTGAACGACACAGTGAACGACAGTTAGTGACACAGTGAACGACACCGTGAACGACAGTTAGTGACACAGTGAACGACACCGTGAACGACAGGTAGTGACACAGTGAATGACAGTGAACGACAGTTAGTGACACAGTGAACGGCACAGTGAACAACAGTTAGTGACACAGTGAATGACAGTTAGTGACACAGTGAATGACACAGTGAACGACAGTTAGTGACACAGTGAACGACACAGTGAACGACAGTTAGTGACACAGTGAACGACAGTTAGTGACACAGTGAACGACAGTTAGTGACACAGTGAACGACAGTTAGTGACACAGTGAATGACACAGTGAACGACGGTTAGTGACACAGTGAACGACACAGTGAATGACAGTGACACAGTGAACGACAGTTAGTGACACAGTGAACGACAGTTAGTGACACAGTGAACGACACAGTGAACGACAGTTAGTGACACAGTGAACGACACAGTGAATGACACAGTGAACGACAGTTAGTGACACAGTGAACGACACAGTGTACGACACAGTGAACGACACAGTGAACGACACAGTGAACGACAGTTAGTGACACAGTGAACGACAGTTAGTGACACAGTGAATGACACAGTGAACGACGGTTAGTGACACAGTGAACGGTACAGTGAACAACAGTTAGTGACACAGTGAATGACAGTTAGTGACACAGTGAATGACAGTGAACGACAGTTAGTGACACAGTGAACGGTACAGTGAACAACAGTTAGTGACACAGTGAATGACAGTTAGTGACACAGTGAATGACAGTGAACGACAGTTAGTGACACAGTGAATGACCGTTAGTGACACAGTGAATGACACAGTGAACGACAGTTAGTGACACAGTGAACGACACAGTGAATGACAGTTAGTGACACAGTGAATGACAGTGAACGACAGTTAGTGACACAGTGAACGGCACAGTGAACGACAGTTAGTGACACAGTGAATGACAGTGAACGACAGTTAGTGACACAGTGAATGACAGTTAGTGACACAGTGAACGACACAGTGAACGACAGTTAGTGACACAGTGAACGACACAGTGAACGACAGTTAGTGACACAGTGAATGACACAGTGAACGACACAGTGAATGACACAGTGAATGACAGTTAGTGACACAGTGAACGACACAGTGAACAACACAGTGAACGGTGAATGACACAGTGAATGACAGTGAACGACACAGTGAACGACAGTTAGTGACACAGTGAACGACACAGTGAACGACACAGTGAACAACACAGTGAACGGTGAATGACACAGTGAACGACAGTTAGTGACACAGTGAACAACACAGTGAACAACACAGTGAACGGTGAATGACACAGTGAACGACACAGTGAATGACAGTGAACGACACAGTGAATTACACAGTGAACGACAGTTAGTGACTCAGTGAACGACACAGTGAATGACAGTTAGTGACACAGTGAACGACACAGTGAACGACACAGTGAATTACACAGTGAACGACAGTTAGTGACTCAGTGAACGACACAGTGAATGACAGTTAGTGACACAGTGAACGACACAGTGAACGACACAGTGAATTACACAGTGAACGACAGTTAGTGACACAGTGAATGACACAGTGAATGACAGTTAGTGACACAGTGAACGACACTGAACGACAGTTAGTGACACAGTGAACGACACAGTGAACGACACTGAACGACAGTTAGTGACACAGTGAACGACACAGTGAACGACACAGTGAATGACAGTGAACGACAGTTAGTGACACAGTGAACGAGACAGTGAACGACAGTTAGTGACACAGTGAACGACACAATGAACGAGACAGTGAACGACACAGTGAACGACAGTTAGTGACACAGTGAACGACAGTTAGTGACACAGTGAACGAGACAGTGAACGACAGTTAGTGATGGTGATCAGGTGTAACAAAGGAAATTATCTCCAAGCTGCTGTGGCTCCTTTTGGCTCCAAATTGGAAACATTAACAAGCTGCTCTGACAAAAAGACGACTAGATGACTAGATGACTGGACGACTAGACGACTGACTCCTGAAGATCTCTGGTGTTTCATCGTGGTACTGAGTGGAGTTGATGGATCCAGAGCTGAGAGTCGTGGCAGCAAACAACGGTAGCTACCGTTAGCCACCGTTAGCCACCGTTAGCCACCGTTAGCTACCGTTAGCTACCAACAGCTGATCAGGATTCGTCTCTTGGACACCAGCAAGCTCGACTCAGTACCTGCTGCTGTTTTCTGAATCAGACACGTTCTGCACTATTCTGCCACATTCTGCCCGGTTCTGTCCCGTTCTGCCCCACAGTTGAACAACAACACTGTCCAGAGAACAATCCGGTCCATAGTGTCGTATCAGACACTCAAAAACAGAATCGTCCTCTTCTCCTCAAATCCTTGGAATTCCTGTCAGATTCCTGCTGGGTCACGTTTCTATCAGTCCATTGTTGTTCTCCTGCTGTCCCTTCCTGACCCTTTCCACCTTTTGACCCCTTGACCCCTCCCTCCCTTCCACCCCTTGACCCCTCCCTCCCTTCCACCCCTTGACCCCTCCCTCCCTTCCACCCCTTGACCCCTCCCTTGACCCCTCCCTCCCTTCCACCCCTTGACCCACGCTGCCCCTGGTGAAACACAAACTGCTCCACATCTCGTCTCTGTAAGTCTCACCGTCTCTCTTGTTAGGAACTTCCTGTGTTTAAACTGGAGACTCCAGAGTGCTGGAGGCGTCTCCTCAGGGCTTACACCATCATGTAATGGAGTCCAAAGCAAACACTGGACCGGATCCAGAGCACCTAG
>NC_137644.1:21027684-21032684 GCF_963383615.2 Lipophrys pholis | reverse complement strand
CACTACAGTCACTGCTACACTAGTCACTGCTACAGTCACTGCTACACTAGTCACTACAGTCACTGTTACAGTCACTACTCACTACAGTCACTGCTACACTAGTCACTAGTCACTACTCACTACAGTCACTGTTACAGTCACTACTCACTACAGTCACTGCTACACTAGTCACTGCTACAGTCACTGCTACACTACTCACTACAGTCACTGTTACAGTCACTACTCACTACAGTCACTGCTACACTAGTCACTAGTCACTACAGTCACTGCTACACTAGTCACTGCTACACTAGTCACTACTCACTACAGTCACTGTTACAGTCACTACTCACTACAGTCACTGCTACACTAGTCACTAGTCACTACAGTCACTGCTACACTAGTCACTGCTACAGTCACTGCTACACTAGTCACTACTCACTACAGTCACTGCTACACTAGTCACTACAGTCACTGCTACACTAGTCACTACTCACTACAGTCACTGTTACACTAGTCACTACTCACTACAGTCACTGTTACAGTCACTACTCACTACAGTCACTGCTACACTAGTCACTGCTACAGTCACTGCTACACTAGTCACTACAGTCACTGTTACAGTCACTACTCACTACAGTCACTGCTACACTAGTCACTAGTCACTACAGTCACTGCTACACTAGTCACTGCTACACTAGTCACTACTCACTACAGTCACTGTTACAGTCACTACAGTCACTGCTACACTAGTCACTGCTACAGTCACTGCTACACTAGTCACTACTCACTACAGTCACTGCTACACTAGTCACTACAGTCACTGCTACACTAGTCACTACTCACTACAGTCACTGTTACACTAGTCACTACTCACTACAGTCACTGTTACAGTCACTACTCACTACAGTCACTGCTACACTAGTCACTGCTACAGTCACTGCTACACTAGTCACTACAGTCACTGCTACACTAGTCACTACTCACTACAGTCACTGTTACACTAGTCACTACAGTCACTGCTACACTAGTCACTACTCACTACAGTCACTGCTACACTAGTCACTGCTACACTAGTCACTGCAGTCACTGCTACACTAGTCACTGCTACACTAGTCACTGCTACACTAGTCACTACAGTCACTGCTACACTAGTCACTACTCACTACAGTCACTGTTACAGTCACTACTCACTACAGTCACTGCTACACTAGTCACTGCTACAGTCACTGCTACACTAGTCACTACTCACTACAGTCACTGTTACACTAGTCACTACAGTCACTGCTACACTAGTCACTACTCACTACAGTCACTGCTACACTAGTCACTGCTACAGTCACTGTAGCGTTCTTTGTAAATGTTTGACTCTGTGATTAACTTTAACACACAAACACACCCACACACACACACACAAACACATACACACACACACACACACACACACACACACACACACACACACACACACACACACACACACACACACACACACACGTTGACTCTCCGTTTCAGCAGAATGTTTATCCTTTCATGCAAGAGCAGCGCTACGTCAGTCGCATCACCTACATCAATAACCCACTGCTCCACCCGTGGGCAGCAGCTCTGCTGTGTACTCAGTTTACCTCAAATAACTGGATTAAGACTGTTGGAGACTCCGTCACTCCACCGCCTGACTGATGATCCTGAGCTACACCCTCGGAGCTACACCCTGCTGATGGCTCAGAGCTACACCCTCAGAGCTACACCCTGCTGATGGCTCAGAGCTACACCCTGCTGATGGCTCAGAGCTACACCCTCGGAGCTACACCCTGCTGATGGCTCGGAGCTACACCCTCAGAGCTACACCCTGCTGATGACTCAGAGCTACACCCTCAGAGCTACACCCTGCTGATGGCTCAGAGCTACACCCTCAGAGCTACACCCTGCTGTCACAGTCTTCTGACACTACCACAGTGACGTGGCCCATTTGACCTTTTCAGCAGAACAACAAATACGATTATTGAGTGTTACTGCTGGTTACTGCTGGTTACTGCTGGTTACTGTAGGTGATACTACTGGTTACCATAGTTGTTACTACTGGTTACTGTAGGTGTTACTACTGGGTTACTGTAGGTTTTACTACTGGTGTTACTGCTGGTGTTACTACTGGTTACTACTGGTGTTACTACTGGTTACTACTGGTGTTACTGCTGGTGTTACTACTGGTTACTGCTTGTTACTGCTGGTGTTACTACTGGTTACTACTGGTTACTGCTGGTGTTACTACTGGTTACTACTGGTTACTGCTGGTTACTGCTGGTGTTACTACTGGTTACTGCTGGTGTTACTGCTGGTGTTACTACTGGTTACTGCTGGTGTTACTACTGGTTACTACTGGTGTTACTGCTGGTGTTACTACTGGTTACTGCTTGTTACTGCTGGTGTTACTACTGGTTACTACTGGTTACTGCTGGTGTTACTACTGGTTACTACTGGTTACTGCTGGTTACTGCTGGTGTTACTACTGGTTACTGCTGGTTACTGCTGGTGTTACTGCTGGTTACTGCTAGTGTTACTACTGGTTACTGCTGGTGTTACTACTGGTTACTGCTGGTGTTACTGCTGGTTACTGCTAGTGTTACTACTGGTTACTGCTGGTTACTGCTGGTGTTACTACTGGTTACTACTGGTTACTGCTGGTGTTGCTGCTGGTTACTGCTGGTGTTACTACTGGTTACTGCTGGTGTTACTACTGGTTACTGCTGGTGTTACTACTGGTTACTACTGGTTACTGCTGGTGTTACTACTGGTTACTGCTGGTTACTGCTGGTGTTACTACTGGTTACTGCTGGTTACTGCTGGTGTTACTGCTGGTTACTGCTAGTGTTACTACTGGTTACTGCTGGTGTTACTACTGGTTACTGCTGGTGTTACTGCTGGTTACTGCTAGTGTTACTACTGGTTACTGCTGGTGTTACTACTGGTTACTACTGGTTACTGCTGGTGTTGCTGCTGGTTACTGCTGGTGTTACTACTGGTTACTACTGGTGTTACTACTGGTTACTGCTGGTTACTGCTGGTGTTACTACTGGTTACTACTGGTTACTGCTGGTGTTACTACTGGTTACTACTGGTTACTGCTGGTGTTACTACTGGTTACTGCTGGTTACTGCTGGTGTTACTACTGGTTACTGCTGGTGTTACTACTGGTTACTGCTGGTTACTGCTGGTGTTACTACTGGTTACTACTGGTTACGGCTGGTGTTACTACTGGTTACTACTGGTTACTGCTGGTGTTACTACTGGTTACTACTGGTTACTACTGGTTACTGCTGGTGTTACTACTGGTTACTACTGGTTACTGCTGGTGTTACTACTGGTTACTGCTGGTTACTGCTGGTGTTACTGCTACGACGACTCGCCTCCTCTCCACTCTGGTCTTCAGAAACATGTTCTTAATCAGGCTGAACAGACGCTTGGTTTCATGGCTCTGTGTTGTATGACTGAGGGGTTGTCGCCTCCATCTGGCCTGGAGGAGTAGTGCAGTTCAGTTCTCCTGGTGTCACCAGCCTGTCTGGACGATGCTTTAGGATTCCAGACCACAGAGCCGACAGTTCCAGGAGGTTGTGATGGAAATGAGTGTCTCCAGTAGAAGACCTGGTTTCTGCTGCTGCATTCATCACCGGTCCTCCCAACAGGTTATAAAGCTGCTGTAGCTTCAGTGTTGATGTAGAGAACCCTCTAGTTTCTGAGGTTTCCACGCCACTCTGCTGGTACCGTGACGTCCCTGAGAAACTCAGAGGTCAGAGGTTCTGTTGGGCACCGAGGGTCACATGTCCCCGCCTGGCTTCTGTCTCTACGGGTCACAGCAGAGTGAAATGGCTGCTGTCAGCGTGGCGCCGGGCTGCTCGCTACTTACTGCTGATTGAACACACACACACACACACACACACACACACACACACACACACACACACACACACACACACACACACACACACACCCGTCAGCACGGAGGGCAGAATGAATGAATGAGGCGGGCTGGAGGTGTGGTGCTCTGCAGGAACAGAGGCCGTCACATGTTCCCGCCGTACGACACCGTTTGAGAAGCGACACTCTACTAGAGTCACTCCAATGAGAGCAGTTTGGGGTTTCAGTGTCTTGCCCAAGGACACTTCGGTATGTAGGCAGGCAGAGATGGGAATCGAACCTGCAACCTTCCGATTGGGAGATTGATGTTCCAGTTGAGCGACAGAATGTAGAAATGGATGCACACAGGAAGAGAGAATCTCTGGGGGTCAGAGGTCAGATCTTATTGAGCGCTCCTGGTCGATGAAAGTGCTAATGCTAATGCTACATCTCTGTCTTAACCACAACGCTGAGTACAGCACACGGTTACCATGGTTACAGTCGGCCCGGTCTCAAAGGTTACATTCACTGTGGTCGCCATGGTTACAGTCGGTCTGGTCACTAAGAGTACAGGCAGTCAAGTCGCCAGGGTAACAAACAAAGATTACAAACAGCTGATCTGCTCTGCATGCTGCTGCTTCATAAATACACCGACTAACAACCATGGTTCCACCTTCCGTCGCTGCATCCCGTCGCCATGGAAACACTGAGCAGCATCTCCTCTGCTGGGAGCGTTCAGACGACCGAACTGCTGATGTTTTATAGATCAGTTTTTATTTAAATCATGAAGCCTTTCATTCTCTTCATCCTCTTCATCCTCTCACCAACGTCTGAGCTGGAGTGAGCTGGAGTGAGCTGGAGTGAACTGGAGTGAACTGGAGTGAGCTGGAGTGAGCTGGAGTGAGCTGGAGTGAGCTGGTGCTCTAAGATTAGCAGCCAGCTGAGGACTGGATTTTAACGTGCACAACTCGTCATGTCAGGTAGTGACCACTAGATGGAGATCTCACTCCACTGCTCAGTGACCTGCTGCTGCACTTGAGGGTGAACTACACTGAAGGACTTTTTAAACTACAGTGAAGGTTTTTAAACTACACTGAAGGACTTTTTAAACTACAGTGAAGGTTTTAAAC
>NC_137644.1:20992684-21022684 GCF_963383615.2 Lipophrys pholis | reverse complement strand
ACTCCTGACTCCTTCACACACACACACACACACACACACACACACACACACACACACACACACACACACACACACACACACACACACACACACACACACAGACTCAGAGAAGCTCTGAGGAAACAGCTGATTGTTAGTTACAGTTAAAGTTATAGAAACACACACCCTACCCTACCCTACCCTACCCTACCCTACCCTACCCTACCCTACCATACCCTACCCTACCCTACCCTACCCTACCCTAACGGCTGTTACACCATCGCAGGACAATAAACTGTAGAACTCATGTTCTTCATTTGTTTACTGTTTTCAAACAAGTGAGTTTGATGTAAAACAGGAGTGTGTGTGTGTGTGTGTGTGTGTGTGTGTGTGTGTGTGTGTGTGTGTGTGTGTGTGTGTGTGTGTGTGTGTGTGTGTGTGTGTGTGTGTGTGTGTGTGTGTGTGTGTGTGTGTGTGTGTGTGTGTGTGTGTGAGCTCTTTGGATTCCACTCTAAATGACGAGGTGACGTCAGTTTGGATTCATGATTTCATTCAACACCCTGAAAGTGTCTAATTATCAGAGTGACATACTCCTCCAGAAATAGACTGAGCTGAGAGAAAGGGAGGAAGAGAGGGAGGGAGGAGAGAGAGAGGGAGGAGGGGGCAGAGAGAGAGAGGGAGGAGGGGGCAGAGAGAGAGAGAGGGAGGAGGGGGCAGAGAGAGAGAGAGGGAGAGAGAGAGAGGGAGGAGAGAGAGAGAGAGAGAGGGAGGAGAGAGAGAGAGGGAGGAGAGAGAGAGAGAGAGAGGGGGAGAGAGAGAGGGAGGAGGGGGCAGAGAGAGAGAGGGAGAGATAGGGAGGAGAGAGGGAGCAGAGAGGGAGTAGAGAGATAGGGAGGAAGAGAGGGAGGGAGAGAGAGAGAGAGAGGGGGGGGAGAGAGGGAGGAGAGAGGGAGCAGAGAGGGAGTAGAGAGATAGGGAGGAAGAGAGGGAGGGAGAGAGAGAGAGAGAGAGAGGGGGAGAGAGAGAGAGGGAGGAGAGAGGGAGCAGAGAGGGAGTAGAGAGATAGGGAGGAAGAGAGGGAGGGAGAGAGAGAGAGAGGGAGGAGAGAGAGGGGGAGGAAGAGAGAGAGCGAGGAGGGGGCAGAGAGATAGGGAGGGAGAGAGAGAGAGAGAGAGAGAGAGAGAGGGTCTCTGGTCCTCAGACTCTGAATGTCTCCAGTTGTTGGGAGTCGGTCGTCATGCTGAAGTTCAGCGTCACACACTGCTCGAGGTGTGTGTGTGTGTGTGTGTGTGTGTGTGTGTGTGTGTGTGTGTGTGTGTGTGTGTGTGTGTGTGTGTGTGTGTGTGTGTGTGTGTGTGTCCAGCTTGTCTTCTCGTCTCCTCCAGTTGTCCTCCAGAGACTCTGCTGATGCTCGTTTCTGTTTCTCTGCAGCCACAACGAGCGGAAGGTGACCTGCAAACACCCGGTGACCTCCGTCCCCTCGCAGGACAACTGCATCTTCGTGGTCAACGAACAGTAAGTGTCTCAAGTCTCCGAGTGTCTCTGATTGTCTCAGCATCTCCTAGTGTCTGTTGGTACGGCGGTCAGAAGAGGCTCTGATTGGACGGTTGTTGTCAGGGTTCTGGTTCAGTTTGTTCTCAGTGAGAATTTAACACGACTGAAGACGTTTTCGAAACGATGAAAGACAGAACAAAGACCTCTTGTCTCGTCGCCTTGTCTCCTCTCGTCTCGTCTCCTCTTGCCTCCTGCTGTAGTTCTCATTGTGTCCCGCTGTAGTTCTTGTTGTGTGTCCCGCTGTAGTTCTTGTTGTGTCCCGCTGTAGTTCTTGTTGTGTCCCGCTCTAGTTCTTGTTGTGTGTCCCGCTCTAGTTCTTGTTGTGTGTCCCGCTCTAGTTCTTGTTGTGTGTCCCGCTGTAGTTCTTGTTGTGTCCCGCTCTAGTTCTTGTTGTGTGTCCCGCTGTAGTTCTTGTTGTGTCCCGCTGTAGTTCTTGTTGTGTCCCGCTCTAGTGCTTGTTGTGTCCCACTGTAGTTCTTGTTGTGTCCCGCTCTAGTTCTTGTTGTGTCCCGCTGTAGTTCTTGTTGTGTCCCGCTGTGGTTCTTGTTGTGTCCCGCTCTAGTGCTTGTTGTGTGTCTCGCTCTAGTTCTTGTTGTGTCCCGCTGTAGTTCTTGTTGTGTCCCGCTGTAGTTCTTGTTGTGTCCCGCTGTAGTTCTTCTTGTGTCCCGCTGTGGTTCTTGTTGTGTCCCGCTCTAGTTCTTGTTGTGTCCCGCTCTAGTTCACGTGTCTCTCCATCAGTTTCTCTATCAGTCTCTCCATCAGTCTCTCCATCAGTCTCTCCATCATTCTCTCCATCAGTCTCTCCATCAGTCTCTCCATCATTCTCTCCATCAGTCTCTCTCTATCAGTCTCTCCATCAGTCTCTCTATCAGTCTCTCTCCATCAGTCTCTCCATCAGTCTCTCCATCAGTCTCTCTCCATCAGTCTCTCCATCAGTCTCTCCATCAGTCTCTCTCTATCAGTCTCTCCATCATTCTCTCCATCAGTCTCTCCATCAGTCTCTCCATCATTCTCTCCATCAGTCTCTCCATCAGTCTCTCTCCATCAGTCTCTCCATCAGTCTCTCCATCAGTCTCTCCATCAGTCTCTCTCCATCAGTCTCTCCATCAGTCTCTCCATCAGTCTCTCCATCAGTCTCTCTCTATCAGTCTCTCTCTATCAGTCTCTCCATCATTCTCTCCATCAGTCTCTCCATCAGTCTCTCCATCATTCTCTCCATCAGTCTCTCCATCAGTCTCTCTCCATCAGTCTCTCCATCAGTCTCTCCATCAGTCTCTCCATCAGTCTCTCTCCATCAGTCTCTCCATCAGTTTCTCCATCAGTCTCTCCATCAGTCTCTCCATCAGTCTCTCCATCATTCTCTCCATCAGTCTCTCCATCAGTCTCTCCATCATTCTCTCCATCAGTCTCTCTCTATCAGTCTCTCCATCAGTCTCTCTATCAGTCTCTCTCCATCAGTCTCTCCATCAGTCTCTCCATCAGTCTCTCTCCATCAGTCTCTCCATCAGTCTCTCCATCAGTCTCTCTCTATCAGTCTCTCCATCATTCTCTCCATCAGTCTCTCCATCAGTCTCTCCATCATTCTCTCCATCAGTCTCTCCATCAGTCTCTCTCCATCAGTCTCTCCATCAGTCTCTCCATCAGTCTCTCCATCAGTCTCTCTCCATCAGTCTCTCCATCAGTCTCTCCATCAGTCTCTCTCCATCAGTCTCTCCATCAGTCTCTCCATCAGTCTCTCTCCATCAGTCTCTCCATCAGTCTCTCCATCAGTCTCTCTCTATCAGTCTCTCCATCATTCTCTCCATCAGTCTCTCCATCAGTCTCTCCATCATTCTCTCCATCAGTCTCTCCATCAGTCTCTCTCCATCAGTCTCTCCATCAGTCTCTCCATCAGTCTCTCCATCAGTCTCTCTCCATCAGTCTCTCCATCAGTCTCTCCATCAGTCTCTCCATCAGTCTCTCTCCATCAGTCTCTCCATCAGTCTCTCCATCAGTCTCTCTTTATCAGTCTCTCTATCAGTCTCTCTATCAGTCTCTCCATCAGTCTCTCTATCAGTCTCTCTCTATCAGTCTCTCCATCATTCTCTCCATCAGTCTCTCTCCATCAGTCTCTCCATCAGTCTCTCCATCAGTCTCTCCATCAGTCTCTCCATCAGTCTCTCTCTATCAGTCTCTCCATCAGTCTCTCCATCAGTCTCTCCATCAGTCTCTCTCTATCAGTCTCTCCATCAGTCTCTCTATCAGTCTCTCTCTATCAGTCTCTCTCTATCAGTCTCTCTATCAGTCTCTCTATCAGTCTCTCTCTATCAGTCTCTCTATCAGTCTCTCCATCATTCTCTCCATCAGTCTCTCTCTATCAGTCTCTCCATCAGTCTCTCCATCAGTCTCTCCATCAGTCTCTCTCTATCAGTCTCTCCATCAGTCTCTCTATCAGTCTCTCTCTATCAGTCTCTCTCTATCAGTCTCTCTATCAGTCTCTCTATCAGTCTCTCTCTATCAGTCTCTCTATCAGTCTCTCCATCAGTCTCTCTATCAGTCTCTCTCTATCAGTCTCTCCATCATTCTCTCCATCAGTCTCTCTCCATCAGTCTCTCCATCAGTCTCTCCATCAGTCTCTCCATCAGTCTCTCTTTATCAGTCTCTCTATCAGTCTCTCTATCAGTCTCTCCATCAGTCTCTCTATCAGTCTCTCTATCAGTCTCTCCATCAGTCTCTCTCCATCAGTCTCTCCATCAGTCTCTCCATCAGTCTCTCTTTATCAGTCTCTCTATCGGTCTCTCTCTATCAGTCTCTCTCTATCAGTCTCTCTCTATCAGTCTCTCCATCATTCTCTCCATCAGTCTCTCTCTATCAGTCTCTCCATCAGTCTCTCCATCAGTCTCTCCATCAGTCTCTCTCTATCAGTCTCTCTATCAGTCTCTCCATCAGTCTCTTTCCATCAGTCTCTCTCTATCAGTCTCTCCATCAGTCTCTCCATCAGTCTCTCTCTATCAGTCTCTCTATCAGTCTCTCCATCAGTCTCTCTCCATCAGTCTCTCTTTATCAGTCTCTCCATCAGTCTCTCCATCAGTCTCTCTATCAGTCTCTCTATCAGTCTCTCTATCAGTCTCTCCATCAGTCTCTCTCCATCAGTCTCTCTCTATCAGTCTCTCCATCAGTCTCTCCATCAGTCTCTCCATCAGTCTCTCTTTATCAGTCTCTCTATCAGTCTCTCCATCAGTCTCTCTCTATCAGTCTCTCCATCAGTCTCTCCATCAGTCTCTCTCTATCAGTCTCTCCATCAGTCTCTCTTTATCAGTCTCTCCATCAGTCTCTCCATCAGTCTCTCCATCAGTCTCTCTATCAGTCTCAGTGCTGTTTTATATTTGCTGAATGTTGGAGATGATCAGAGGTTTATTGATTGATTTGTTCGGTCTGGTTTCTGGTTTGAATATTGAAGATGTGATCAGATCTGCAGAATCTGTCTCAGGAATGATAGAACAGTCTGAGATGTTCTCTGGGATGTTCTCTGGGATGTTCTCTGGGATGTTCTCTGGGATGTTCTCTGAGATGTTCTCTGAGATGTTCTCTGGGATGTTCTCTGAGATGTTCTCTGGGATGTTCTCTGGGATGTTCTCTGAGATGTTCTCTGAGATGTTCTCTGGGATGTTCTCTGGGATGTTCTCTGGGATGTTCTCTGGGATGTTCTCTGAGATGTTCTCTGAGATGTTCTCTGTGATGTTCTCTGAGATGTTCTCTGAGATGTTCTCTGTGATGTTCTCTGAGATGTTCTCTGAGATGTTCTCTGAGATGTTCTCTGGGATGTTCTCTGGGATGTTCTCTGAGATGTTCTCTGGGATGTTCTCTGGGATGTTCTCTGAGATGTTCTCTGGGATGTTCTCTGTGATGTTCTCTGAGATGTTCTCTGAGATGTTGTCTGTGCAGTTTGAGGTGTGATTAACTCCCTCTCTCTCTCTCCTTGCCTCTCTATGTCTCTCGCCCTGCACCAGGCCGGCTCCTAAGACTTCCTCTGAGCAAGGCAGCAGCGACAAGAAGGAGCGACCCATGAGCACCATGAGCGAAGCTTCCAACTACACCGGCGGCTCTGACTACAGCACCTTCCCGGGCAGCCCGTCCACCCCCGTCACCACCACCACCTCCACCTCGTCCACACGGGTCAGTCCAGCGTCATGCACAACGTTCAGCTAATAACACGTGTGTGTGTGTGTGTGTGTGTGTGTGTGTGTGTGTGTGTGTGTGTGTGTGTGTGTGTGTGTGTGTGTGTGTGTGTGTGTGTGTGTGTGTGTGTGTGTGTGTGTGTGTGTGTGTGTGTGTGTGTACTTACTGATGATGTCACGTTCCTGCGTCGTTACACTGCGTTCACGAACCCACCGTACTTGGGTCTGTGTACAGTTTACCACCGTACAGTCTTATCTTACTGTACTGTACCTTACTGTACCCTACTTTAATGTATCATACCTTACTGTACCGTACCTGACTGCACCATATGTTACTATACCCTACCTTACTATACCATACCTTACTGTATCGTACTGTACTGTACCTTACTATACCATACCTTACTGTATCGTACTGTACTGTACCTTACTATACCGTACCTTACTGTATCGTACTGTACTGTACCTTACTATACCGTACCTTACTGTACCAGACTGTACCACGCTGTACTTTACTGCAGGGTGCTGTACCTTACCGTACCATGTTATACCGTACCTTACTGTACCATACTGCACAGTGCAATGAGGCTTTAGGTTGAGCCTCGGGGAACCTCATGGTTCAGAAGAGGCGCAATCCGAGCCGATTGGACAACATGGTGGGTTAATGTATTAAAATAAAAGTTCACCCGAATCATTTCACGTTATTCCGTTACTGAGAGATAAAAAGGTTTGGCAGCTGAAACTGTGAAAACTGCTAAAGTGCCTGAAGCAGTAAAAATAACTTCAAGAAAAGAAAAGGAAAGATTATGATGAAAAATCTGAAGCTTTTTAAAATACTCAAAAGGTCTAACCAGTTCCAATGGGTCGTTACAGTCGTACTGTCGTTACAGTCGTACTGTCGTTACAGTCGTACCGTTGTTACAGTCGGAGCCTCGATCGTTACAGTCGGATCCTGGTTACAGTCGGAGCCTCTATACAGTCGGAGCCTCTATACAGTCGGAGCCTCTATACAGTCGGAGCCTCTATACAGTCGGAGCCTGGTTACAGTTGGAGCCTCTATACAGTCGGAGCCTCTATACAGTCGGAGCCTGGTTACAGTCGGAGCCTCTATACAGTCTGAGCCTCTATACAGTTGGAGCCTGGTTACAGTTGGAGCCTGGTTACAGACGGAGCCTGGTTACAGTCGGAGCCTGGTTACAGACGGAGCCTGGTTACAGTCGGAGCCTGGTTACAGTCGGAGCCTCTATACAGTTGGAGCCTGGTTACAGTTGGAGCCTGGTTACAGACGGAGCCTGGTTACAGTCGGAGCCTCGATTGTTACAGTCGGAGCCTGGTTACAGTCGGAGCCTCTATACAGTCGGATCCTGGTTACAGTCGGAGCCTCTATACAGTCGGAGCCTCTATACAGTTGGAGCCTGGTTACAGTTGGAGCCTGGTTACAGACGGAGCCTGGTTACAGTCGGAGCCTGGTTACAGTCGGAGCCTGGTTACAGTCGGATCCTCTATACAGTTGGAGCCTGGTTACAGACGGAGCCTGGTTACAGACGGAGCCTGGTTACAGTTGGAGCCTGGTTACAGTCGGAGCCTCTATACAGTCGGAGCCTGGTTACAGTTGGAGCCTGGTTGCAGTCGGAGCCTGGTTACAGACGGAGCCTGGTTACAGTCGGAGCCTGGTTACAGTCGGAGCCTGGTTACAGACGGAGCCTGGTTACAGTCGGAGCCTCTATACAGTCGGAGCCTGGTTACAGTCGGAGCCTGGTTACAGACGGAGCCTGGTTACAGTCGGAGCCTCTATACAGTCGGAGCCTGGTTACAGTCGGAGCCTGGTTACAGTCGGAGCCTGGTTACAGACGGAGCCTGGTTACAGACGGAGCCTGGTTACAGTCAGAGCCTGGTTACAGACGGAGCCTGGTTACAGACGGAGGCTGGTTACAGACGGAGGCTGGTTACAGTCGGAGCCTGGTTACGATGCAGACCTGGTGGTGGTCTGTGCTCACGGGGTCTATAAATGGTTAATAAAGAACTCAAACACTGAGGGAATAAATGTGTATGAGCAGATCAAGTCTGGAGTTCAGAGCTCGTCATGAATAAGTGAAGCTCACTTCTTCTTCTTCTTCTTCTTCTTCTTCTTCTTCTTCTTCTTCTTCTTCTTCTTCTTCTTCTTCTTCTTCTTCTTCTTCTTCTTCTTCTTCTTCTTCTTCTTCTTCTTCTTCTTCTTCTTCTTCTTCTTCTTCTTCTTCTTCTTCTTCTTCTTCTTCTTCTTCTTCTTCTTCTTCTTCTTCTTCTTCTTCTTCTTCTTCTTCTTCTTCTTCTTCTTCTTCTTCTTCTTCTTCTTCTTCTTCTTCTTCTTCTTCTTCTTCTTCTTCTTCTTCTTCTTCTTCTTCTTCTTCTTCTTCTTCTTCTTCTTCTTCTTCTTCTTCTTCTTCTTCTTCTTCTTCTTCTTCTTCTTCTTCTTCTTCTTCTTCTTCTTCTTCTTCTTCTTCTTCCAGGACCAAAGACAGTGTAACATTTTGACGTATTCATGAAGAGTCATTATTTATAGAGCTGCTGCAGCTGCAGCTGCCGGTCGCTCTAGGAGACGACTCCAGGAAAACAGGTCAATATTGTCAGAACGGAGCTGCTTTTATTCACAATATATTCTGCAGGATGAATTATTAAGCTGTGTGTGTTTCCTTGCTTGAAATGCAGCGTGGCCAAAGTTCTGTAACACAGTTGACTTGTTCCTACGGAACTTCTTCAAATTCTGATGGAACAGGGACACAGAGACACAGAGACACTGAGACACTGAGTGAAAAGTGGTCCAAAACATCCAGAAGACGTCCTCAGAGGGGCCAGAATGAAGGTTTTTTAGACGTCTTTCTTCAATGAAAAGACATTTCAAAAGAAACACAGTGAATTTAGCATGAGCAACTTGATGCATTGTTTGGAATGTGGGAGGAAACCGGAGAACCCTGAGGTTCTCATGCACAAACACCTCCAGCTGGACTTGAACCCACAATTTTCTGTCTGTAAAGGGACAGCGCTGTCCAGTGTGCCAATGAGACAATGACAGTTGACAGTGCTGATGAAACATTTACTCATGTACATAGTTTCTTCACAAGACTGAAGGTTATCAAAGAGGTGACAATAAATGGTCCTAACCTAGACATTGTCCATCAAACGTCCCACGCTGTCTCCTCCTGCCTGTCATGTTCTACTTCCCTCAATCTTTTAATGACAGATCAAGAATTCTACAGGCAGGTAGACTGAAGCTTGTGTCCATCATCTTATCTTTATGTGTCCTTTGTCAACCAGTTCTGACTGTCAAAGAGACGTCCAGATTAGGGGCTGGACGGACGGACGGACGTGTCTTGGACGTCTATAGACGTTGCTTGCTCAGTGGGGAGACACCGAGAAACTGAGACAAGAGAGACAGTAAGAGAGAGTAACAGAGACAGTAACAGAGACATGAACAGAGACAGTAACAGAAACATGAACAGAGACAGTAACAGAGACATGAACAGAGACAGTAACAGAAACATGAACAGAAACATGAACAGACAGTAACAGACACTGACACAAGCAGTGGTTGAGATAAAGTGTCTCATGCTGACTGTAGTTTGCTCTCAGACAGTGGAACCTGGAACTTCAGTTCAGCGTGTTGAAGAAACAGAGACTTCCTGTGACTCCAGAAACGACAGACTGGTTCCTGTTTGATTTCCGACTGTGAAACTCCTTTCTGACTGACTTCTGTCATGTAGATTCACACCCTAACGTCTCACTCTCTGACTGGTTCACGTCTCACCTTCTGACTGATTTATGTCTCACCCTCTGATTGGTTCACGTCTTACCCTCTGATTGGTTCATGTCTCACCCTCTGATTGGTTTATGTCTCACTCTCTGATTGGTTCACGTCTCACTCTCTGACTGGTTCACGTATCACCTTCTGATTGGTTCGCGTCTCACCTTCTGATTGGTTCACGTCTCACTCTCTGACTGGTTCACGTCTCACTCTCTGACTGGTTCACGTCTCACTCTCTGACTGGTTCACGTCTCACCCTCTGATTGGTTTAAGTCTCACCTTCTGATTGGTTTATGTCTCACTCTCTGATTGGTTCATGTCTCACCCTCTGATTGGTTCACGTCTCACCCTCTGATTGATTTATGTCTCACTCTCTGATTGGTTCATGTCTCACCCTCTGACGGTTTGTCTCCGCAGCCGTCCAGGTCTTCCAAGAAAGTCCATAACTTCGGCAAGCGGTCCAACTCCATCAAGAGGAATCCCAACGCCCCGGTGGTGAAGAGCAACTGGCTCTACAAGCAGGTACAGCAGGAAGGTCAAGTCACTCTCAAGGTCACTCTCAAGGTCACTCTCAAGGTCATGAGACTGGACTGGTTCTAAACAGTTTGCCTGGTTGCTCTAGTAGGTTCAACATGAGGTGTTTTGATTTGTAGTTCCAATTCATCTGGAACTGTCTGTTGGATTTCATTGGCCAATAAGATTCCACATTCATGACCAGCTGATCCTCTGAGCCCTTGACCTCTGAGGTGAAGAGTCTGGGTCCAGATGGAGGTCCAGACGGAGGTCCCCAAGAGTCTGGGTCCAGATGGAGGTCCAGACCGAGGTCCAGAAGAGTCTGGGTCCAGATGGAGGTCCAGAGAAGTCTGAGTCCAGACGGAGGTCCAGACGGGGGTCCAGAAGAGTCTGGGTCCAGACGGAGGTCCAGACAGGGGTCCAGAAGAGTCTGGGTCCAGACGGAGGTCCAGACGGAGGTCCAGACGGGGGTCCAGAAGAGGCTGGGTCCAGACGGGGGTCCAGAAGAGTCTGGGTCCAGACGGAGGTCCAGAAGAGTCTGGGTCCAGACGGAGGTCCAGACGGGGGTCCAGAAGAGTCTGGGTCCAGACGGGGGTCCAGACGGAGGTCCAGACGGGGGTCCAGAAGAGTCTGGGTCCAGACGGAGGTCCAGACGGAGGTCCAGACGGGGGTCCAGACGGAGGTCCAGACGGGGGTCCAGAAGAGTCTGGGTCCAGACGGAGGTTCAGACGGAGGTCCAGACGGGGGTCCAGAAGGGGGTCCAGAAGGGTCCTTTAAACAGCGTCAAACCAACAAATCCTGACTGACAGGATGGATCAATAACTAGATACTGTGTGTGTGTGTGTGTGTGTGTGTGTGTGTGTGTGTGTGTGTGTGTGTGTGTGTGTGTGTGTGTGTGTGTGTGTGTGTGTGTGTGTTTATCGATCTGCGACTGAAGCTATGTGACCTTTGACCTCTGCAGGACAGCACAGGCATGAAGCTGTGGAAGAAGAGATGGTTTGTTCTGTCGGACATGTGCTTGTTCTACTACCGAGGTGAGGACACACACACACACACACACACACACACACACACACACGCACGCACGCACGCACGCACACACACACACACACACACACACTCACACAACCACACACTAGAGGGTTAGGGTTAGTCTAAACCTAGAGGGTTAGGGTTAGTCTAAACCTAGAGGGTTAGTGTTAGTCTAAACCTAGAGGGTTAGGGTTAGGGTTAGTCTAAACCTAGAGGGTTAGGGTTAGTCTAAACCTAGAGGGTTAGTGTTAGTCTAAACCTAGAGGGTTAGGGTTAGGGTTAGTCTAAACCTAGAGGGTTAGGGTTAGTCTAAACCTAGAGGGTTAGGGTTAGTCTAAACCTAGAGGGTTAGGGTTAGTCTAAACCTAGAGGGTTAGGGTTAGTCTAAACCTAGAGGGTTAGGGTTAGTCTCAACCTAGAGGGTTAGGGTTAGGGTTAGTCTAAACCTAGAGGGTTAGGGTTAGTCTAAACCTAGAGGGTTAGGGTTAGTCTAAACCTAGAGGGTTAGGGTTAGGGTTAGTCTAAACCTAGAGGGTTAGGGTTAGTCTCAACCTAGAGGGTTAGGGTTAGGGTTAGGGTTTATCTAACCCTAGAGTGACTCTAGTGTGGATGAATGAGTGAAGTGAACACGTGACTAACTGGCTCTCTGCTGCTCCCTGCTGGTCTGCAGATGAAAAGGAAGACACGGTCCTGGGAAGCATCCTGCTGCCCAGCTTCCACGTCTCCATGCTGTCAGTGGACGACCACATCAGCAGGAAGTACGCCTTCAAGGTAACACTCTCTGAACACTCTCTGAACACTCTGTGAACACTCTCTGAACACTCTCTGAACACTCTCTAAACACACAATGAACACACAATGAACACACAATGAACACACTCTGAACACACAATGAACACACTCCGAACACTCTCTAAACACACAATGAACACACAATGAACACACTCTGAACACACTCTAAACACACAATGAACACACAATGAACACACTCTGAACACACTCTAAACACACAATGAACAGACAATGAACACACTCTGAACACACAATGAACACACAATGAACACACAATGAACACACAATGAACACACTCTGAACACACAATGAACACACAATGAACACACTCTGAACACACAATGAACACACTCCGAACACTCTCTAAACACACAATGAACACACAATGAACACACTCTGAACACACAATGAACACTCTCTAAACACACAATGAACACACAATGAACACACAATGAACACACTCTGAACACACAATGAACACTCTCTAAACACAATATGAACACACAATGAACACACAATGAACACACAATGAACACACTCTGAACACACAATGAACACACTCCGAACACTCTCTAAACACACAATGAACACACAATGAACACACTCTGAACACACTCTAAACACACAATGAACACACAATGAACACACAATGAACACACTCTAAACACACAATGAACACACAATGAACACACTCTGAACACACAATGAACACACAATGAACACACTCTGAACACTCTTTGAACACACTCTGAACACACAATGAACACACAATGAACACACTCTGAACACACAATGAACACACTCCGAACACTCTCTAAACACACAATGAACACACAATGAACACACAATGAACACAATGAACACACTCCGAACACTCTCTAAACACACAATGAACACACTCTGAACACTCTTTGAACACACTCTGAACACACAATGAACACACAATGAACACACTCTGAACACACAATGAACACACTCTGAACACACTCTAAACACACAATGAACACACTCTGAACACACAATGAACACACTCTGAACACACTCTAAACACACAATGAACACACTCTGAACACTCTTTGAACACACTCTGAACACACTCTGAACACACAATGAACACACTCTGAACACTCTAAACACACAATGAACACACTCTGAACACACAATGAACACACTCTGAACACTCTCTGAACACACAATGAACACACTCTGAACACACTCTGAACACACAATGAACACACAATGAACACTCTCTGAACACACTGAACACACAATGAACACAATGAACACACAATGAACACTCTGAACACAATGAACACACAATGAACACACTGAATACACTCTGAACACACTCTGAATACACAATGAACACTGAACACTCTGGACACAATGAACACACTCTGAACACAATGAACACACAATGAACACTCTGAACACACTCTGGACACACTGAACACACTCCGAACACACTCTGGACACACTGAACACACTCTGAATACACAATGAACACTCTGAACACACTCTGAACACACTCTGAACACACAATGAACACACTCTGAACACTCTTTGAACACACTCTGAACACACAATGAACACACAATGAACACACTCTGAACACTCTCTGAACACACAATGAACACACTCTGAACACACTCTGAACACACAATGAACACTCTCTGAACACACAATGAACATAATGGACACACTGAACACACAATGAACACTCTGAACACAATGAACACACAATGAACACACTCTGAACACTCTCTGAACACTCTGAACACACAATGAACACACAATGAACATAATGGACACACTGAACACACAATGAACACACAATGAACACACAATGAACACTCTGAATACACTCTGAATACACAATGAACACTCTAGACACACTGAACACACTCTGAACACACTCTGAACACACTCTGAATACACACTGAACACAATGAACACACAATGAACACTCTGAACACACTGAACACACTCTGAACACACTCTGAATACACAATGAACACTCTGAACACACTGAACACACTCTGGACACACTGAACACACTCCGAACACACTCTGAACACACTCTGAACACACTGAACACACTCTGAATACACATTGAACACTCTGAACACACTCTGAACACACAATGAACACACAATGAACACACTCTGAACACTCTTTGAACACACTCTGAACACACAATGAACACACAATGAACACACTCTGAACACACTCTAAACACACAATGAACACACTCTGAACACACAATGAACACACTCTGAACACTCTCTGAACACACAATGAACACACTCTGAACACACTCTGAACACACAATGAACACACAATGAACACTCTCTGAACACTCTGAACACACAATGAACATAATGGACACACTGAACACACAATGAACACTCTGAACACAATGAACACACAATGAACACACTCTGAACACTCTCTGAACACTCTGAACACACAATGAACACACAATGAACATAATGGACACACTGAACACACAATGAACACACAATGAACACACAATGAACACTCTGAACACACTCTGAATACACAATGAACACTCTAGACACACTGAACACACTCTGAACACACTCTGAATACACACTGAACACAATGAACACACAATGAACACTCTGAACACACTGAACACACTCTGAACACACTCTGAACACACTGAATACACTCTGAACACACTCTGAATACACAATGAACACTGAACACACTCTGAACACTCTGGACACAATGAACACACTCTGAACACAATGAACACACAATGAACACTCTGAACACACTCTGAATACACAATGAACACTCTGAACACACTGAACACACTCTGGACACACTGAACACACTCCGAACACACTCTGAACACACTCTGAACACACTGAACACACTCTGAATACACAATGAACACTCTGAACACACTCTGAACACACAATGAACACACTCTGAACACACTCTGAACACACTCTGAACACACAATGAACACACTCTGTGGCAACACTCTCTGAACACTCTGAACACACAATGAACACACAATGAACATAATGGACACACTGAACACACAATGAACACTCTGAACACAATGAACACACAATGAACACTCTCTGAACACACTGAACACACAATGAACACTCTGAACACAATGAACACACAATGAACACACAATGAACACTCTGAACACAATGAACACACAATGAACACTCTGGACACACTGAACACACTCTGAACACACTGAATACACTCTGAATACACAATGAACACTGAACACTGAACACTCTGGACACAATGAACACACTCTGAACACAATGAACACACAATGAACACTCTGAACACACTCTGAATACACAATGAACACTCTGAACACACTGAACACACTCTGGACACACTGAACACACTCTGAACACACTCTGAACACACTCTGAACACACTGAACACACTCTGAATACACAATGAACACTCTGAACACACTCTGAACACACTCTGAACACACAATGAACACACTCTGAACACACTCTGAACACTCTCTGAACACACAATGAACACACTCTGAACACACTCTGAACACACAATGAACACACAATGAACACTCTCTGAACACTCTGAACACACAATGAACACACAATGAACACTCTGAACACAATGAACACACAATGAACACACAATGAACATAATGGACACACTGAACACACAATGAACACTCTGAACACAATGAACACACAATGAACACTCTGAACACAATGAACACACAATGAACACACAATGAACACTCTGAACACACTGAACACACTCTGAATACACAATGAACACACTGAACACAATGAACACACAATGAACACTCTGAACACACTCTGAATACACAATGAACACTCTGGACACACTGAACACACTCTGAACACACTCTGAACACACTGAATACACTCTGAACACACTCTGAATACACAATGAACACTGAACACACTCTGAACACTCTGGACACAATGAACACACTCTGAACACAATGAACACACAATGAACACTCTGAACACACTCTGAATACACAATGAACACTCTGAACACACTGAACACACTCTGGACACACTGAACACACTCCGAACACACTCTGAACACACTCTGAACACACTGAACACTCTCTGAATACACAATGAACACTCTGAACACACTCTGAACACACTCTGAACACACAATGAACACACTGAACACACTCTGAACACACCACATCATACTGCTGTTTTCTTCCCCAGGCCACCCACCCTAACATGCGGACCTACTACTTCTGCTCGGACACGGCCAAAGAGATGGAGTCCTGGATGAAGGTGATGACGGACGCCGCCCTCGTCCACACGGAGCCCGTCAGAAGGTGCGTTTGAAGACCGGCGGGACGGCGGGACGTTCTGACACTGCTCTAAAGTCCCGGGGTGACGGTCAGCTGCTCTCAGCTCTCTGCACGGCGCTTTCTGAACCGAGAACTCGGTCCAGTTCTAGAGCGCCAAATCTCCTTTCCCAGAAAAACCTAGTGAAGAGTTTCACCACAAAATCATCCAGAACTTTAACTTATCATCCAATTTTCCACATTTCACACCTTGAAATAGTTTCTTACTGGACATTGTTTATGGAAATTTCAATAATAATAATAATGACTGGGGGGTTGTACGTTCTATGTGTGTCTGTTTGAAAGCTGATTCTCAGACTGAGCAGAACAAACACTGGTGAGTTTGAAACGTCCAGGAAGGTCAAACTACTGAGACCAGTGAGTCTGGACTGAGTTCTATTAGACGTTCTTGAAAGGAATCAGAAAGTTCTCGGATGTTGACGGCGGAGAAAGACTGACGGACGTGTATGACAGACCGTCACTGAAACGCTTCTCCTCTGTTCTTTGTGATTGTTCTCTGGGTTCCTGTCGTCTGTCAGACTGGACAAGCTGAAAGTGGACCAGAGGCCTCAGGAGCTGAACAACCTGCTGAACCATCGAGTCCTCACCCGGCCCGAGATCCAGAACAACGAGCGCAACAGAGAACCTCAGCGCCAGCACTCGATGTCGCGGGCGGACGACAAGCGGCAGAAAGACGTGGAGCGACTGAACGGGAGGGAGCGAGAGTACTACACCTTACAGCGGGACGGAGACAGGTTCTCGCTGAAGAAAGACGGCGTCAGCTACACACTGCAGAAGGACGGCGAGCGCTACCTCCTCCACAAGGACGGAGAGAAGTTCCTCCTGAGGAAGGATGGGGAAAAGTACTGCCTGCAGAAGGACGGAGACGTTCTCGCCATCCAGAGGGATCTAGAGAAGTACGCCGGACCTAAGGAGGACGACAAGTACAAAGTGACGCCAACAGAAGAGAAATACGCTCCTTCAAAAGATGGACAGAAGTACCTCCTGACTAAGGACGGGGAGAAATACGCACTGCAGAGAGTCGGAGACAGACACACTCTCCAGAAAGACGTCCAGAAGTACGTTCCCCACAAAGAGGTGAGGAGGCAGCTCTCGCTGAAGGAGACAGAGCGGTACAGTGCCATGAGGGACACCGACAAGTACGGTACCATTCACATCGTGGACAAGTATGGAACCGTGAAGGAGGTGAAGAAGTACAGCACGCTGCGCGAGGGAAACAAGTACGCTACCATGAGAGACGCGGAGAAGTACGCCACGCTCCGGGACGGGATCAAATATGGCTTCCAGAGAGACGCCAGCGCAGAACGGTCTCTAACGAAGATCAACAGCATCAAGCTGCAGCCGGCACAGGCCGCCGCCATCGCGGCCGCAGTGTCAGCCTCGCGCCAGGGCCAGGCCCAGGCCCAGGCCCAGGCCCAGGCTCACCTCAACGCCCCCAAACCCGCCCAGGTCAACGGCTCGGAGGCGGGCTCAGAGCCGGGGCCAGGGCCTGGGTCAGAGCTGGGGTCAGGGCCGGGGTCGGGGCCGGGGTCAGGGCTAGGGTCAGGACCGGGGTCAGGGCTAGGGTCAGGACCGGGGTCAGGACCGGGGTCAGGTGAGCAGCACAGCGACGGCAGCACAGTCCAGGTGCTGGACCACAGTCTGGTCGGGGTCTTGATCAAGTCTCCAGGTCCGGAGGTGGAGCGCGGCGGTCTGTCCAGGACCAACTCCATGCAGCAGCTGGAACACTGGGTCCGCACCCAGAGGACCAGGGGTCCGGATGACGACGCCCGCAGGTGAGACTCACTCTGCATTCACTCACTTATCTGAACCCCCAACGGGACAAACAGCTCATATCCTCACTCCTACACACAGGGTTGTCTTGTCTTGTCTTGTCTTGTCTTGTCTTGTGGAGGATAGTGATCAGGATAGTGGTGTGGAGGAGTGAGATGTGGAGCTGACCCAGAGTTCCTCTCACACCCTGAACGTCTCTCCGGTCTCCAGCAGCGTGACGTCCTACCAGACGTTACCGAGGAACATGCCGAGCCACCGCGCCCCGGCGGTTCCCCGGTATCCCGACGGCTACCGGACGCTGCCCCGCAACAGCGTGGCACGGCCCGACAGCATCTGCAGCGTGGCGGGCTCCGTGTACGACCGGGCGCTACGCCCGGCCTCCACCTCCACCGTCACCTCGGCCGAGAAGAGGCGCTCCATGAGGGACGACACCATGTGGCAGCTGTACGAGTGGCAGCAGAGACAGGCCTTCTCCAGACACAGCCTGGCTCAACCTGCAGGTACAGTCATGATGTATCTATGGATGGACGGACGGAAGATTGATGGACTGATGTGTAACTAAACAAACCTGTAGAAGACCCCCCCCCCCCCCCCCCCCCACACACACACACACACACACACACACACAGTTCACTGGCTGTGTTGTGTCTCCAGCAGTGGGGCATTATGGGACGCTGCCCAGCACCAAGACCATGGGAAACATCTCGGAGCACGCCGTGGCGCCCTCCATCCCCACCTCGCCTTCGCACGGCGCCCTGGCCCTCTACAGCACCTTCTCGCCCCCCCGCCAGCAGCAGCAGGTCACCCAGCACAATGCCAGCAGCCCCCACTCCGAGCTGTCCTCGCCCGTCTTCAGGGGCGACACCACGCTGGACCGCCGGCACCGGGCCCAGCTCGCCAAGGTACAGACGGAACGCCAGTCCAGAGACCACCAGTTCCGTTAGAGCAGGTTGATGAACCTGGTCGGTCTGTGGATGTGTCCGGTCTCGTGCTGTCAGTAGATTAAACAAATTAACTGATTAATTGTGATTAATCGCATCGCTTTTCTACTGAAGACTGAAGCTTGTAATGGATTTTTATTCAGGGAATTAATGTCCACTCAACACACAGAGTCTATATTTAAATTCAAGGACTATGTTTATAAGGTCCTTTTAGCTTTTGGTGAAACTGTTTCTCTCTAAGATCAGCAAAATAATTTAAACATTAATTAATTAATTAATGAATAAACATCTAACATAAGTCTGGTTTTGTTAGAGTGCAGCTCCTCCACTTTGACAATTAAATATTTATAGAAACAGAGTTGTAAACTTATTACATGAACAAAGTGGCAATAATATACTGTAATACACACACACACACACACACACACACACACACACACACACACACACACAGACACACACACACACAGACACACACACAGACACACACACAGACACAGACACACACAGACACACACACAGACACACACACAGACACACACACACACACACACACACACAGACACACACACACACACAGACAGACACACACACACACACACAGACACAGACACACACAGACACACACACAGACACACACACACACACACACACACAGACACACACACAGACACACACACACACACAGACACACACACAGACACACACACAGACAGACACACAGACACACACACACACACAGACACACACACAGAGACACACACACACAGACACACACACACAGACACACACACACACACACACACACACACACACACACACACACACACACACACACACAGTATACAGGAGAGACAGAGAAAGAGGAGAAATTAATATTTTAGCAGTATTTCCTCCAGCTTTAGCAGTTTGGTGGCTCCTGGTCAGCCAACATGGCAACCTGCTGTTTAGCTGCAGAACTACTTCTTTCAATGGTCATTAAATCCGGCTTTTCAAAGTAAAGCTAATGACTTTCACTTTTTAAATCGGCCGTCAGGTAACTTTTTAAAGTGAGAATATCTGCCTTAATATTATTCCTCTGGGTGTTGTGTTGCTCTATTTTCGAGCTGCTGCTCATGAGGCGGCTCTGGGAAGGGAGGAAAACAAACTGAACCAAACTGCAGTGGTTTGTACTCTCGCCTCACAACGAGAAGGTCGTGGGTTCAAATTTGTAGGATGGTTGGTTGATAGTAACTGATGGTTGATTGTGTGCATGAGTATTTTAATGCGATCTTAGTGACGACGGCCTGCTGGCGCTCTCTGCTGCCCCCCGGGGGCCACAGTGAGAACTACTCTAATGTTCCAACACACTGACTTACCTAGACTCTCCTTCCTCCCACAGTACGGCTTCCCACCTGACCGACGGTCCGTAGCGGCGGGAGTGGCTCCTCAACCAATCACAGCTCAGTCGCTGCAGGGCAAGACGGTGAGAATGATCCCGTCGCCCAATGGATTCTTAACGTTTGTCTTCTTCCTCTTGCTCAGATTGTTTTCCAGCCCTCAATCTGATGACACGCACCGAGAGCTTGTCAGTTCACATTCTGCAGGCTGCTGACTCAGCAGAAAACATTCTGGAGCCTCAAACTTTATACATTTTGTCCTGTTCTGTGCTCAGCCTTGATATTTCACATCATTTTCTTTCCAGAAGAAACAGAAACTAAAGCAGTGAAGTTAGAGAACAGAGTTGTTCTCCTGCAGCGACTGTTCAAACATCTTCTCTTGAACATGATGAACTTTCTGCTTGTTTCACACCAACATGCTGAAATGTCTTCAACCCTCCAGGGAACAACGTTCCTCTGGAGCCTGTGGCTCCTTGTGACAGTCAGGGGGCTGCTGTTGTTTTCAACAATGGTTCTGTAGGATGAACGATGGTTGTCGGCTGAGCGATGGATGAACGATGGCTGTAGGATGAGCGATGGATGAACGATGGCTGTAGGATGAGCGATGGATGAACGATGGCTGTAGGATGAGCGATGGATGAACGATGGCTGTAGGTTGAGCGATGGATGATCGATGGCTGTAGGTTGAGCGATGGATGAACGATGGTTGTAGGTTGAGCGATGGATGAACGATGGCTGTAGGATGAGCGATGGATGAACGATGGTTGTCGGCTGAGCGATGGATGAACGATGGCTGTAGGTTGAGCGATGGATGAACGATGGTTGTCGGCTGAGCGATGGATGAACGATGGCTGTAGGATGAGCGATGGATGAACGATGGTTGTAGGATGAGCGATGGATGAACGATGGCTGTAGGTTGAGCGATGGATGAACGATGGTTGTCGGCTGAGCGATGGATGAACGATGGCTGTAGGATGAGCGATGGATGAACGATGGCTGTAGGTTGAGCGATGGATGAACGATGGCTGTAGGTTGAGCGATGGATGAACGATGGCTGTAGGATGAGCGATGGATGAACGATGGCTGTAGGTTGAGCGATGGATGAACGATGGTTGTCGGCTGAGCGATGGATGAACGATGGCTGTAGGTTGAGCGATGGATGAACGATGGCTGTAGGTTGACGGTTGTCTCTGCCTGTCCCCGGCAGCCCGAGGAGTTGACGCTGCTGCTCATCAAGTTGCGCCGGCAGCAGGCGGAGCTGAACAGCCTGCGGGAGCATACAGTCGCTCAGCTGATGGCGCTCGGGTCGGAGGCGCCCAACGCCAAGGTCAGCACCACTGTGTGTGTGTGTGTGTGTGTGTGTGTGTGTGTGTGTGTGTGTGTGTGTGTGTGTGTGTGTGTGTGTGTGTGTGTGTGTGTGTGTGTGTGTGTGTGTGTGTGTGTGTGTGTGTGTGTGTGTGTGTGTGTGTTGTTTGGTCAGAACTCACTCCCGGGTGATGGTGAGCTCACACTGAACAGGAAGTGACATTGAGGTTTTCTTCTTCATGGATATTAAAGCAACAATCAGTCCTGACTTCATCAGTATCACTGCAGCCAGTCCTGACAAGACTACATGTTCAGGATGTCTACTGAGACTTAACAAAGTCATACTTTCAAAGTAAAACTATCTAACAAAAAAAGGTAATTTAGTGATATTTGTTAAAGAGAAAATAGAATCACAATTCACCTCCTGGTCTGAAAGTGAGTAATTGTTCTTCTCAGTGGAAGAGGTCTGCTTGACGTTCATTTCAATATTTCATTTAAAGTGTGTAAAGGTTTTGTTCCACGAATTTTAAAAAATAAATGTTGCATTGCCAAATATACATTTTATTTTCATATTTTAAAAATTGTATAAATGAGAGAAGCTGTAATAAAGTAAACATGATCAATGTTATTCCGTTTTGAAGTTAAACATTGGAGTTGGGAGGTTTCTGATTCAACACTGATCCAGATTTCAGTTTCCATGGCAACGCTTGAAATGATCGTGACAAATGATCTTCAGCCTCCTTCTTCCGTCTGCTTCACCTCCTGACCAAACCACCTCCCCTCCTTCCTCCCCTCCTTCCTCCTCTCCCTTCCTCCTCTCCTTCCTCCTCTCCCTTCCTCCTCTCCCTTCTTCCTCTTCCTCCCCTCCATCCTCCTCTCCCTTCCTCCTCTCCCTTCCTCCTCTCCCTTCCTCCTCTTCCTCCTCTCCCTTCTTCCTCTTCCTCCCCTCCATCCTCCTCTCCCTTCCTCCTCTTCCTCCTCTCCCTTCTTCATCTTCCTCCTCTCCCTTCCTCCTCTCCCTTCCTCCTCTCCCTTCCTCCTCTTCCTTCTTCCTCTTCCTCCTTTCTCTTCTTTCTCTTCTTCCTTCTGCAGACTGATGTCCTTTCACATCATCTTCAGAGGAATCTAGTTTACCTGGACAGCCAGGTGAGAACTGTCAGCCTGTTTTCTGGATGGATGGATGGATGGATGGAGGATGGATGGATGGATGGATGGAGGATGGATGATGATGGATGGATGGATGATGATGGATGATGATGATGGATGATGATGGATGGATGGATGGAGGATGGATGGATGATGATGGATGATGATGGATGGATGGATGATGATGGATGGAGGATGGATGGATGATGATGGATGATGATGGATGGATGATGATGGATGATGATGGATGATGATGGATGGATGGATGATGGATGATGATGGATGGATGGATGGATGATGGATGATGATGGATGGATGATGATGGATGGAGGATGGATGGATGGATGATGATGGATGGATGATGATGGATGGAGGATGGATGGATGGATGGATGATGAATGATGGATGATGATGGATGGATGGATGATGATGGATGATGATGGATGGATGGATGGATGATGATGATGGATGATGATGGATGGATGATGATTGATGGATGATGATGATGGATGATGATGGATGGATGGATGGATGGATGATGAATGATGGATGGATGATGATGGATGGATGGATGGATGATGATGGATGATAAATGATGGATGGATGATGATGGATGATGGATGATGATGGATGGAGGATGGATGGATGATGATGGATGATGGATGATGGATGGATGATGATGGATGGATGGATGATGGATGGATGGATGATGATTGATGGATGATGATGATGGATGATGGATGGATGATGATGGATGGATGGATGGATGATGGATGGATGGATGATGATTGATGGATGATGATGATGGATGGATGGATGATGATGGATGGATGGATGGATGATGATGGATGATGAATGATGGATGGATGATGATGGATGGATGGATGGAGGATGGATGATGATGGATGATGATGGATGATGATGGATGAATGATGGATGGATGATGGATGATGATGGATGGATGATGGATGGATGATGATGGATGGATGGATGGAGGATGGATGATGATGGATGATGATGGATGATGATGGATGATGGATGAATGATGGATGGATGATGGATGATGATGGATGGATGATGGATGAATGATGGATGGAGGATGATGGATGATGATGATGATGGATGATGGATGATGATGGATGGAGGATGGATGATGATGGATGATGGATGAATGATGGATGGATGATGGATGATGGATGAATGATGGATGGAGGATGATGGATGATGATGATGATGGATGATGGATGATGGATGGATGGATGGATGGTCTGTGTACATTTTCTGTCTGTTCTACTTTTATTTCTTCTTCTTTCTTCTTCCGTTTCCAGTTTCCAGTGAATCTTTAAACCAGAAACTTGAACCTGGTCTCAGGTCCAGTTTGGATCTTTCTCTGAATGTGGAAATGTTTTGGTTGGAGTTACTCTGATCACTGATCATCTGATCAATAGTTGTATTGATCATATCTGGTGGGGAGTCGACAGGGAACCCTGAACCAGAGCTACATGTTGCTTCACTTTGTTTGGAGAGTCCTGGTCTGAGGAGAGTCCTGGTCTGAGGAGAGTCCTGGTCTGAGGGGAGTCCTGGTCTGAGGAGAGTCCTGGTCTGAGGGGAGTCCTGGTCTGAGGAGAGTCCTGGTCTGAGGAGAGTCCTGGTCTGAGGGGAGTCCTGGTCTGAGGAGAGTCCTGGTCTGAGGAGAGTCCTGGTCTGAGGGGAGTCCTAGTCTGAGGAGAGTCCTGGTCTGAGGAGAGTCCTGGTCTGAGGGGAGTCCTGGTCTGAGGAGAGTCCTGGTCTGAGGAGAGTCCTGGCCTGAGGGGAGTCCTAGTCTGAGGAGAGTCCTGGTCTGAGGGGAGTCCTGGTCTGAGGAGAGTCCTGGTCTGAGGGGAGTCCTGGTCTGAAGAGTACATCCAGCCTGAGTATTGTCCTTCTAGAACAGAGGTCTCAAACTCAGATCCTGGAGGTGCAGCCCTGCTTGTTCTCCATGTCTCCCTTCTTTAACCCCTGAATGTCCAGAAGGTTCTTCACCACATTCAGCACTCAGCCAGAGAACCAGCCAGAGAACCAGCCAGAGAACCAGCCAGAGAACCAGCCTGTTGAGTCAGGGAGACATGGAGAACAAGAAGGGCTGCACCTCCAGGAGTTTGACACCCCTGATCTAACCCTAACCCTTCTAGACGATCGGGTAGTGAGCTGGTATTGCTGGTATTGTCCTAGACGATCGGGTAGTGAGCTGGTATTGTCCTAGACGATCAGGTAGTGAGCTGGTATTGCTGGTATTGTCCTAGACGATCAGGTAGTGAGCTGGTATTGCTGGTATTGTCCTAGACGATCGGGTAGTGAGCTGGTATTGCTGGTATTGTCCTAGACGATCGGGTAGTGAGCTGGTATTGCTGGTATTGTCCTAGACGATTGGGTAGTCAGCTGGTATTGTCCTAGACGATCGGGTAGTGAGCTGGTATTGTCCTAGACGATCGGGTAGTGAGCTGGTATTGCTGGTATTGTCCTAGACGATCGGGTAGTGAGCTGGTATTGTCCTAGACGATCGGGTAGTGAGCTGGTATTGCTGGTATTGTCCTAGACGATTGGGTAGTCAGCTGGTATTGTCCTAGACGATCGGGTAGTGAGCTGGTATTGTCCTAGACGATCGGGTAGTGAGCTGGTATTGCTGGTATTGTCCTAGACGATCGGGTAGTGAGCTGGTATTGTCCTAGACGATCAGGTAGTGAGCTGGTATTGCTGGTATTGTCCTAGACGATCAGGTAGTGAGCTGGTATTGCTGGTATTGTCCTAGACGATTGGGTAGTGAGCTGGTATTGCTGGTATTGTCCTAGACGATCAGGTAGTGAGCTGGTATTGTCCTAGACGATCGGGTAGTGAGCTGGTATTGTCCTAGACGATCGGGTAGTGAGCTGGTATTGCTGGTATTGTCCTAGACGATCGGGTAGTGAGCTGGTATTGCTGGTATTGTCCTAGACGATCGGGTAGTGAGCTGGTATTGCTGGTATTGTCCTAGACGATCGGGTAGTGAGCTGGTATTGCTGGTATTGTCGTGACTTCATGGTAAACGGTCGACGTTTTCAGTTCTTAAAGTGTCGGATGATGAAACTAACGGCTGATTCTCTTCCTCTCCGCCGCTCGGCCAGAAGAAGGACAACGAGCCTCTAATCTTCATGATTCACACTATGATCGAGAACTCTGCGCCGAGGCCGCAACTGTACCACCAAGTAAGGTTCTTGAAGGTTCTGTACATCCACCTGCTCCCCTCCACCACCACCTGCTGTCTCCATTGTGATGCTGTCGTCGGTACTCAGAACCATCTCAGACTGTTTGAAGTGGTTCCTTGTTGTCAGACGTCTCATTGTTCATGCTGTCCATTTATCCAAAGTTCCAGTGTCGGTGGACTGAAGCGTTTTATTGCAGATGGTTTAAAGTTCCGTTACCCGCTGTTCTGATCGTGGTAAATACTTCTTCTGCTCCTGCTCCAGTAAACCAACATGGCCGACCCGTAGTGGTTTGACTGGCGGTGGTTTTCCTGTTTGATCCTCCATATCGGTTGTTTGATAGTTGAGACTCTCCCTGATAGGATCTGATTCCTCATCGGTCACTAGAACGTTGCTTCTATTCATTTTCTTCACCTTTATAGTGTTTTGTTCTCTGCACACGTCTGTGTGGTTTCATTACAAAAACAAGCCACAGCGCCCTCCTGTGGCCCGGCAGACTAACTACATGGTAGCTAGCTACTAGCTACCATGTACTAGCTACATGGTCCTTTAGCATAGGAACCACTGATGCCTCCTTTAGAACCTCCTTTAGCCTAGGAACCACTGATGTTTCCTTTAGAACCTCCTTTAGTCTAGGAACCACTGATGCTTCCTTTAGAACCTCCTTTAGCCTAGGAACCACTGATGCTTCCTTTAGAACCTCCTTTAGCTTAGGAACCACTGATGCTTCCTTTTAAAGGAACCCGCTCATCGGAGCGTTCAGGGAAAAAAAAGGAGTAGATCATGTAAGTTACCAAAGCAATAATCTGCCTAGAACCACTTGAAATCATCTAGAACCCAGATCCCAACTAGGAATGTTCTGGATGTTGTAGAACCGACACAGTAAAGTCCAGGTTTAGTGCAGCCTGTTCTCACTCTGATTGGTTCTTTATTCACCTGCCAGCCGGTTCCCTTTAGTTCCTCTGTTCCTGTCATTTACATTCCAACCTGAGATATTTGACATTAGATCAGAGGTTAGAACCTCAGGAGAACGTGAGAGGAACCACCTTTATACTACTTTGATCACATTTCTACTTGTTTTACCACGACAGACGTCACTGACCTTCACCACCGTCTGATTATTACTACGCCACCTAGTGGAAGTGTGGGCTGATTGTCACAACGTGATCTCCTTTACTAACTCCTTTAGGAAGCCTCCTAACTCCTTTAGGAAGCCTCCTAACTCCTTTAGGAAGCCTCCTAACACCTTTCCTTAACTCCTTTAGGAAGCCTCCTAACTCCTTTAGGAAGCCTCCTAACACCTTTCCTTAACTCCTTTAGGAAGCCTCCTAACTCCTTTCCTTAACTCCTTTAGGAAGCCTCCTAACTCCTTTAGGAAGCCTCCTAACTCCTTTCCTTAACTCCTTTAGGAAGCCTCCTAACTCCTTTCCTTAACCCTGTGACGTCATCCAGGAGTTAAGGTAAAGTCTATAGATAAGGAGAGAGGAGGGACTTTTCGGACGTACCCCCTATTTAACGGTCAAGGTGCTGTCATGGAAACGTTGTCATGGAAACGTTGTCATGGAAACGTTGTCATGGAAACGTTGTCATGGAAACGAGGCCAAGGAGACGCTCTGGAATCACAGCTGGTTTCTCCTCCTTGAACCGTCACACTTCGTCAACATGGGAAACTTTTTTTGACAATATTTTGGAATGAAAATTAAATTAAAGATTTAACAGCGACGGAAATATTGAACATTTACACTAACACACACACACACACACACACACACACACACACACACACACACACACACACACACACACACACACACACACACACACACACAAATAGAACCTGGTCTTAATTTAATGCCAGAGGTTTTGTCACTCAGAAAAATCCACGATGTGAACATGTGTGTGTTCTTCCCAACACACAGAATGTTTCCTGGCTTCATGTTCAATCATCCGCAGGCTCAGAGGAGCGTCTGTGTTGCCTGGAAGACAAAACCCAGGGCAGGCTGGCAGACAGGCTGCTGTTGGGTTTCATCCTGGTGACAGAGTCTTCCTCACTTCATGTGTTCTTCCTGCTCACCTCTGGGCTGCTGGTCGGCAGCTTCAGGCAGAGGAAGTGGGATTAATGTGTGTACAGGGTGTTCATCCCTTCATCCCTTCATCCCTTCATCCCTTCATCCCTTCATCCCTTCATCCCTCACTCACTCTTTCTCTCATGCTGGAATAACCAGCTGAAGTGTTTCCTCCTCCAGCACTGTGTGTGACCAGCGCCCCCCGCTGGCCACGTGTGACTGTGCCTCCTCTCCTCAGGTCACGACAGACGACTACACAGACGGAGCGCTGGTCCAGCGCACGGAGGAGGTGGACATCGATGTAAGAGCAGCTCCACTGTTGGAGGACACCACAGGAATCAGAGGCTGTATTCAAACCTGTGTGTGTGTGTGTGTGTGTGTGTGTGTGTGTGTGTGTGTGTGTGTGTGTGTGTGTGTGTGTGTGTGTGTGTGTGTGTGTGTGTGTGTGTGTGTGTGTGTGTGTGTGTGTCAGACCAAGCTCAGCAGGCTGTGTGAGCAGGACAAGTCGGTCAGGATGCAGGAGGAGAAGCTGCAGCAGCTTCACAGAGAGAAGGTAGTGTGTGTGTGTGTGTGTGTGTGTGTGTGTGTGTGTGTGTGTGTGTGTGTGTGTGTGTGTGTGTGTGTGTGTGTGTGTGTGTGTGTGTGTGTGTGTGTGTGTGTGTGTGTGTGATGACATGCGGGGTGTGTTGCAGCACACCCTGGAGGCGGCGCTGCTGTCAGCCAGTCAGGAGCTCAGTGAGCAGAGCGACTCCAGCAGAGCAGCGGCTCAGAGTCTGATGCAGCAGAGGGACGTTCTGCAGAGCGGCTTGTTGAGCACCTGCAGGGAGCTGAGCAGGGTCACTGCTGTGAGCACACTCACCCTCTCACCCTCTCACCCTCTCACCCTCTCACCTTCTCACCATCCTTCTCACCCTCTCTCTCTCTTTCTCACTCTCTCACCTTCTCACCCTCACATCCTCACCCCTCTCTCACCTTCTCACCCTTTCACCCCCTCTCTCACCTTCTCACATCCTCACCCCCTCTCTCATCTTCTCCCCCTTTCACTCTCCCTCTCACACTCTCTCACCCTCACCTTCTCACCCTCTCTCTCACCCTCTCTCACTCTTTCACCTTCTCACCCTTTCACTCTCCCTCTCACCCTCTCACCTTCTCTCTCACCCTCTCTCACTCTCATCTTCTCACCTTCTATCTCACCCTCTCACCCTCTGCTTCAGGAGTTGGAGCGTTCCTGGAGTGATTATGACCGACTGGAAGCAGACGTCAGTCTGGCCAAGTCCAACCTGCTGGAACAGCTGGAGGCTCTGGGCAGCCCGCAGGTAACACACACACACACACACACACACACACACACACAGCCTCACAGTGTGTGTGTGTGTGTGCAGACGGAGCCTCCCAGCCAGCGTCACATCCAGATCCAGAAGGAGCTGTGGAGGATCCAGGACGTGATGGAGGCTCTGAGCAAGAACAAACCTGAGAGGAGCGTCGAGAGCAGTGAGTGGATGAATCTCACACACACACACACACACACACACACACACACACACACACACACCTGACTGTCCAGGTGTGTCCTGAACCTCCTTCTCTCACCTGCAGGCCTCCTGGGCTTTAAACCACTGTCCAGCCAGCAGAAGAACCAGGTGAGGCACACTACACACTCCTGACTACACACTACACACTCCTGACTACACACTACACACTCCTGACTACACACTACACACTCCTGACTACACACTACACACTACACACTCCTGACTACACACTACACACTCCTGACTACACACTACACACTCCTGACTACACACTCCTGACTACACACTACACACTCCTGACTACACACTACACACTCCTGACTACACACTCCTGACTACACACTACACACTCCTGACTACACACTACACACTCCTGACTACACACTACACACTCCTGACTACACACTCCTGACTACACACTACACAC
>NC_137644.1:20985184-20987684 GCF_963383615.2 Lipophrys pholis | reverse complement strand
CCAGCCCGGTAGCATGTAGCATGTAGCATGTAGGAGTTACGTGATGCCCCTGAACGCATCACTCAGCTCCTTCAGTTGAGGCTCGGACACAACCTTTCTCTTTTATTAATGAAACCGTTCAGAGAAATGTTTCTGAAAACATTTGATACGGAAAATAGGTTGTGCAGTTGAAAAGTTAAAACGGCGCTTCTGTAAGGGGGCGTGGCCTGTTTTGGGGGCGTGGCCTGTGAGTTCGACAGCTTCGGCAGTTGCATTTTGAAGGTTTCTGGATACTTCAGAAGAACAAGAACAAGAGGAAACGTCCGACGGGACCCTACCCTACCCTACCCTACCCTACCCTACCGTACCGTACCAGACAAGACCATACAGAACCGGACGGTACCCTACCAGACTGGACCGCACAGGACCCTACGGGACCATACCGTACCATACTTGACAGGACCCTACCTTTCTGTGCAGTGGAATCGAGGCTTGATCCTCAAACCAACCCTGGTTCCAGTGATGTTGGTTGAAGGGATGATAGGTGGTAAATGGACTCAGTGGCGGCGGTCAGGGCCTGAAGGCTTCTCTGCAGGCCTAAGAAAAAGATGGCGTCGGGTGACGTCAGCATATTCAAGCCCTCTGATTGGATGGTCAGAGAGTTCACTCACACAAACCAAAATATAGTTGTGTTGATTTAAAAGAGGTTTTGTCAACGTACAATGGCTGAAGGAGAATTAAAGAGATTTGGTTGCAGATTTATTGTCAAAACCATTTTCAAGAGGGACTTTTCCTGGAGGTCGTTGCTCTTTATACCCTCCATCACGTCCACACATTCATACACACACATTCACACACCATTGGAGGCTGGGAGCAGTTTGGGGGTACAGTGTCTTGCCCAAGGACACTTCGGCATATAGGCAGGCAGAGATGGGATTCAAACCTGCAACCTTCCAATTGGGAGACGACCGCTCTACCAGCAGAGCCATGCCGCCCCTGAATGAATGAATCAATCAATCAATCAATCAATCAATCAATATTTGTGATTCCTTGATGTGTGGCTCCGCCCCCAGGACCGCCCCCGCAGCGCCGCCGACCCGCCAGGCCCCGGGGAGCGGGAGGGGGGCCGGACCAGGATGAGCGTGGAGGAGCAGCTGGACCGGATCCGGAGGAACCAGGAGGCCTCGTCGCTCCGTGAGAAGAAGAGCCGGGCCGTCCTGGTCCCACCGGGCCACGACCAGACCCAGGGGGGCGGCGCCAACCCCCTAGAGCTGCAGGGGGTGCTGCAGCAGCTGGAGGGGGTCCAGGCCCAGGCTCTGGTCCAGGTCCAGATCCAACCAGCAGCCGGCCACACACAGGTTCAACACTCTTTCAAAGCTTCAGGAGAAACTAAGACCTTGACCCCAAACCAAACCACCTCCAGGTCCTGACAGGTCTACAGACCTAGAGCTGTAATGGCTAGAACCATAAAGTCCAGAGTCTCAGACCCTCTGAGACCCTCTGAGACCTTCAGAACCTGCTGACCTTCGTTCCTCACCAGACCCTCAGAGGGTGGGAACTGGTCCAGGACTGGTTTAGGTCTTGGTCTCTGGTAAGACCAGTGGAACCACGTTGGAGAGTACTCAGTGATCCGCATCAAGTATTGAAGCAGGTCTAGACCTTCTGGTTCTGGAGCTGGTTTCTAATTCGAGCTGTTAAATTTGTGACCCTGTTTGTGCAGAGAGCCAAGGGCCTGGACCAGGGCCTGGACCTGGACCTGGACCCGACCCGGTGTGAAGACGTTCTGCAGGACCAGAACCTGAGGCCACAGACCAGCACTCCGGACACTGAGGTACCTGGAACACCCCAACACACACACACTAAACACAGATCCTCCAAAGCGCCCCCTGCTGGTCATAACACCAGAGAACGCTGCTCTCTATTGGAGAGTAACTGTAGCTCAATATTACAGTGTGTGTGTGTGTGTGTGTGTGTGTGTGTGTGTGTGTGTGTGTGTGTGTTTCAGCGGGTGGTGATTAGGGATTTGGACTCGGAGCCTCGGCGGGTAGAAATCATCGACTTTCAGCCGTTTGAAGACGGCGAGAGTCGAGAACAAGACGTGACGAGTTCAGCAACCAACACCACGGAGAACAGCAGCTTCCAGACCCCCGAACCCGAGACCCCCGAACCTGAGACCCTCGAACCCGAGACCCCCGAACCTGAGACCCCCGAACCTGAGACCCCCAAGACCCCAAGTCCGGAGCCCAAAGAGGAGGAGCCCCCCAGAGAGCAGAGCCTGGAGTCGTACCGAGAGCTGACGGAGGACGACAAGAAACTCAACAACAACAACAACCTGCTGGCCTGTAAGTCCCCCCCTCTCCCCTGTATGTCCCCCTGTACGCCCCCCCCTCTCCCTTGTACGTCCCCCCTCTCCCCTGTATGTCCCCCTGTACGTCCCCCCTCTCCCCTGTATGTCCCCATGTACGTCCCCCCTCTCCCCTGTATGTCCCTCTGTACATCCCTCCATCTCCCCTGTATGTCC
>NC_137644.1:20965184-20980184 GCF_963383615.2 Lipophrys pholis | reverse complement strand
CCAGCCGGCGGCGGACCAGGAGGCCGCCGGGGAGACGGCAGAGCCCGGCGTGGAGCGCCAGCAGGCCGAGCCGGACCCCAAACAGGAACCGGGCGACAACACGGAGGAGACCGGCCACCGAGCCGCCGCCAACCCGGACCAAAGGAGCGCCGCCCCGGGGGACGGAGCCGCCAGCGACGGCGGGGAGCCCGGAGTTCCGCTCTCCGAGCCGGGCAAGAGTCCGGTGCAGGGCAGCCTGGCGAGCGGCAGCGACTCCGCTCCGGAAGGTTCCCGGGTGCTGAGAGAACAAAGAGCCGGGGAGAAGCAGCCCTGCACGCCGGCCGCACAGCGCTCCAAGGCGGCCGAGCAGGGCACCAAGAGGCGGGCCAGCCTGGAGCTGCCGCCCGCCGACGGAGAGCCACTGAGTCGGATGGATTCCGAGGACAGGTAGGTTGAGAGATCCGGAGGAGGCCGCTCGGCTCCCCGCGGTTCACACACCACGCGGACGGCACTCCGTCTGTTTACCAGCGCCGCTTCCGCCGGGTTAAATAGTCCTGCAACATCTGCAGGTGCAGCTTTCGTGCGTCACAACTTATCGCGATATGTTAAAGCTGCACAACACTTTATCTGTCGTCATATAAACATGCGCAATATCAAAACCTGCTCTAGGGCATCACTATACTTCATAGATGTGTCTTTGTCACGCTAAAACATGCACGATGCCGTGCTGCGTGTACGATATATCGCAATATAGGCAGGTTGGCTGGTGCTACACTGACGGAGCTGTCAGGGTCAGTCATGGAAAACCTGGAAAAGTCATGGAAATGCAGGTTGCAGGCAAAGTTCTGGAGTTAATAGTTTACTAGGGTGGACATAACTATCGATAGTTATTTTCAAATATAAATTATTACGTTGGTCAAAACATTACTTGTTGTTTTTTTACTTCTTACATGAGTGAGTATCTAAAGTATCTGCCACCATGTCGACTGTTTGGTTTGTTTAATGTCTGAACTGAACAGCACTGCAGCAACCTAAAGCTCAGGCACGTTTCCACGACAACGTTTCACCTGACAACACCTCATCCTATAATAAAGGAGAGCGTTTCCACTGCAGCAGCGGACACAGAGACAACGGTGTAGTTAGTCTGCCGGGCCACGGGAGGCGCTGTCGCTTGTTTATGTAATGAAACCACAGAGACGTGTGCAGAGAACAAAACGCTATAAAGGTGAAGAAAATGGAGAGAACCTGACATCCTAGTGGACTGATGAGGAACCGGATTCTATCAGGGAGAGTCTCAACTATTAAACTACTGATCTGGACCATAAAACTAGAATATGGACCGCGGGTCATACCACTACGGGTCGTACCACTACGGGTCGGCCATGTTGGTTTACCACTGGATGAGCAGGAGGGGGGGGTCTCTGCAGGAGGGACTAGAGACCATGAAAGAATGTTTCCTCGTTGGGAGCCGAGATAAACACTTTGTGGAAATGGTGGTTCAGAACACTGGTGCCGTGGAAACGGACCCCCAGAAGTGAAGAAAGTTTAGTGGAAACACTCGTATTCGTGTAAACAGACTCAAACCGTGTTTCCCTGAGCAAAGCCACGCTAACGCTGCAGCAGGTCCCAGTTAGCGGTGCTATGCTAGTGAAATATAGCAGTACGGTACGACCAGGACTCCCAGTACGACCAGGACTCCCAGTACGACCAGGACTCCCAGTACGACCAGTACGACCAGGACTCCCAGTATGACCAGTACGACCAGGACTCCCAGTATGACCAGGACTCCCAGTACGACCAGGACTCCCAGTACGACCAGGACTCCCAGTACGACCAGGACTCCCAGTACGACCAGGACTCCCAGTATGACCAGTACGACCAGGACTCCCAGTACGACCAGTACGACCAGGACTCCCAGTATGACCAGTACGACCAGGACTCCCAGTATGACCAGTACGACCAGGACTCCCGGTACGACCAGTACGACCAGGACTCCCAGTATGACCAGGACTCCCAGTATGACCAGGACGACCAGGACTCCCAGTATGACCAGTACGACCAGGACTCCCGGTACGACCAGGACTCCCAGTATGACCAGTACGACCAGGACTCCCAGTATGACCAGTACGACCAGGACTCCCGGTACGACCAGTACGACCAGGACTCCCAGTATGACCAGTACGACCAGGACTCCCGGTACGACCAGTACAACCAGGATTCCCAGTACGACCAGGACTCCCAGTATGACCAGTACGACCAGGACTCCCGGTACGACCAGGACTCCCAGTATGACCAGTACGACCAGGACTCCCGGTACGACCAGTACGACCAGGACTCCCGGTACGACCAGGACTCCCGGTACGACCAGTAGCCGTTAACAACAAAGACTCGTCGCCAAATCACACGCTGACTTTACGCCAAATCTAATATTCCTTTTCCACTGGTACTGACTCGCTTTAGTTTTTAGTCTTTTCCATCACGTGTACCATGTACTCTCCTGGTACCATGTACTCTCCTGGTACCATGTACTCTCTGTTCTCTGGTTTCCTGGATTAACATAGCAGGATATCTCTGCTGTCTGGATTAACTAACCCAGACATTCTGGATCCTGATCAGCATTAACAGGAAGCAGGTTATCACCTCACTAGTTCCACCAGAGTTTCCCTCCAGGATCAGAGTGTTCACATGAAAGGGGCGGAGCTTGCAGAGTGTGACCAATCACAGAGGGAGAAACCCTGCAGAGCAGCTGACTCTACCATAGAGGAGCAGTTAATCTCTGAGATTATGAAGAATTCCAACCCATCCAGCAGCTCAAAGCAACACTGCTGCTGCAGCCAGAACCAGAACCTTCCTGACTAGTTAATGCTGACTTGGTGAGATTAGAGCAGATTAATTCATGGGACAATAGAACTGGAGTCACTTCACTTTATTCCAGCAGAACGGTTCCAGGCAGAGCTTCCTCACTGCTCTGCTTTTACTTTACATTTGACCTCCACTGGTTCTGAGGCGGAGGTTCTGAGGAGGAGGTTCTGAGGCGGAGGTTCTGAGGAGGAGGTTCCTCCGTGTGAGTGTGGTTCCTGTTGGAATATTAATTCATCACCGTGACGACAGGAGAAGTTCTGCTTCCATTAATTCATGGTTCTGCAGTTCTGTCAGCGTCAGCATTATTATTAAGATCATTATTCCAGATCAACCCTCGTGGAGCCAAACAGACCTGGAACAAGTCAAGAACCAGAACCAGAACCTCCTTCAGAGCCTCAGTGAACAGGATTTATTGGGTTCTGTCAAGAAGATTGTTCTGGATACGTTCTCCTCTCCTCTCCGCTGCAGCTCAGCGCTGAACCCGCCCACCAATCACCATCATTTAAGAATGGGCGGGGCATTTCCCAAGAGCTCTGATTGGTCAGGAGGCGGAGCTTTACCCTCACTGTGATCTTATCTAGAACATATCCTGCAGGTTAGACATTCAGTCAGTTACCATGGTGATTTATCCTGGGAAGAAGTGAACCAGCGTCATAGTACGGAAAACCAGAGTTAATCCTGAAGTTACCTGGATTAGAGAAAACCAGAGTTAATCCTGAAGTTACCTGGATAAGAGAAAACCAGAGTTAATCCTGAAGTTACCTGGATAAGAGAAACAGAGTTAATCCTGAAGTTACCTGGATAAGAGAAACACAGAGTTAATCCTGAAGTTACCTGGATAAGAGAAAACCAGAGTTAATCCTGAAGTTACCTGGATAAGAGAAACACAGTTAATCCTGAAGTTACCTAGATAAGAGAAAACCAGAGTTAATCCTGAAGTTACCTGGATAAGAGAAACACAGAGTTAATCCTGAAGTTACCTGGATAAGAGAAACACAGAGTTAATCCTGAAGTTACCTAGATAAGAGAAACACAAAGTTAATCCTGAAGTTACCTGGATAAGAGAAAACCAGAGTTAATCCTGAAGTTACCTAGATAAGAGAAACACAGAGTTAATCCTGAAGTTACCTGGATAAGAGAAACACAGAGTTAATCCTGAAGTTACCTGGATAAGAGAAACACAGAGTTAATCCTGAAGTTACCTAGATAAGAGAAACACAGAGTTAATCCTGAAGTTACCTGGATTAGAGAAACACAGAGTTAATCCTGAAGTTACCTGGATAAGCGTCATGACAGACGTTAAAAACTGAACGACCAAATAATTTTCCATTTAATGTGAAATTGAATTAATCAATGAGAAGTTAATTCACCTGATTCTTTGTGTGTGTGTGTGTGTGTGTGTGTGTGTGTGTGTGTGTGTGTGTGTGTGTGTGTGTGTGTGTGTGTGTGTGTGTGTGTGTGTGTGTGTGTGTGTGTGTGTGTGTGTGTGTGTGTGTGTGTGTGTGTGTCAGCATCAGCTCCACCCTCCTGGACATGGACAGCACGGCGTCCAGCGGCCGCTCCACCCCCGCAGGTCTGGGTGTTGTCGGGGGGGCGGGGGGGGCCCCGGCCTCGGGGGGGCCGAAGCCTCTGAGCTACACCTGCTGCTGGGATCACTGCCTGCTGCTGTTCCCCAGCAGCCCCGACCTGGCCGAGCACATCCGCACCACCCACGTGGACGGACAGCGTGGAGGGGTGGGTGCCGCCCCCGGCTCACACACTGCCCGCTGTGTGTGTGTGTGTGTGTGTGTGTGTGTGTGTGTGTGTGTGTGTGTGTGTGTGTGTGTGTGTGTGTGTGTGTGTGTGTGTGTACTCACTGTGAGTGTGTGTGTGTTCTGCAGGTGTTTGTGTGTCTGTGGAAGGGCTGTAAGGTGTACAACACGCCGTCCACCAGTCAGAGCTGGCTGCAGAGACACATGCTGACCCACAGTGGAGACAAACCCTTCAAGGTGAGGAATCGAACCGCGGACCGTCCTCTCCCCGGGGCCCTCCGCTCCACTCACCCCCTCCTCTCTGTTCCCGCAGTGCGTGGTGGGGGGCTGCAACGCCACCTTCGCCTCACAGGGGGGGCTGGCTCGACACGTACCCACCCACTTCAGTTCCCAGAGCTCGTCCAAACTGTCCAATCAGAGCCGAGTGAAGGAGGAGTCTCCCTCCAAGGCGGGGCTTAACAAGAGGAGGAAGATGAAGAACAAACACCGACGATCACTGCGTACGACACACACACACACACACACACACTCTGACCTTCATTGTTCTAAATTGTCTAAATGAGACTTGTTAATGATTTCATGATGACATCATCAAAATGCGTCCTGTCTCCAGCTCGACCGCACGACTTCTTTGACGCTCAGACGATGGACGCCATCCGCCACCGAGCCATCTGCCTCAACCTGGCAACCCACATCGAGAGCCTGGGCAACGGCCACAGCGTGGTCTTCCACAGCACGGTGAGGGGGGCACCGGGCGGGGGGCGGGGGGGGGGGGCAGCGTGGTTGTCCACAGCACGATGGGGGGGGGGGGGGGGGGGGGGGGGGTATACACAGCGTGGACTTCAACAGCACATGGGGAAATTAGGGGTGTGTGTTTGTTCTCTGACTGTGTGTGTGTGTGTGTGTGTGTGTGTGTGTGTGTGTGTGTGTGTAGGTAATAGCCAGAAGGAAAGAGGACTCTGGGAAGGTGAAGGTTTTGCTGCACTGGACCCCTGAAGACATGTGAGACCGTATACACACACACACACACACACACACACACACACACACACACACACACACACACACAGGATGAACCACATCGTTTTATTGGCTCGTCAATCAAAATGTGATGAAGTAGGCGGGTCTGACGTTCCTCTCCGTCTTTTAAATGTCTCCTGCTGAAGCTCCGCCCCTCCTGTTACTGAGAGGAGGAGCTCCTGCTGAAGCTCCGCCCCTCCTGTTACTGAGAGGAGGAGCTCCTGCTGAAGCTCCGCCCCTCCTGTTACTGAGAGGAGGAGCGTCTGACCTGGTCTGAACACCAGGGGGCAGTGTAGCGCCACATTTCAATAAACCAGTTCAGTAAACAACCAGTGAGCACAAAGCAGAGGATGAGAACAACAACGGAGGGTTTATAGAGTTACTCTATAATAGAGTTACTCTATAATAGAGTACTTTTGTAGAGTTACTATAATATAGTTACTATAATAGAGTACTTTTGTAGAATTACTATAGTAGTTACTATAATAGAGTACTTTTGTTGAGTTACTATTGTAACTTCCAGCAGGACGAGTTTCTTGTCTGCAGATCCCTTTATTCTTCAACAGAACCCGCCACTCCTCGGTTCTCCTCATGTGTCCGCACGCTCACCTGACCCCGCCCCCTTCTCCACTCTCAGCCAATCACTAATCGACTCGCTCTAATGGTGCGTTCAGGGGACAAAAAAGAATAGGAAAGAACAAACATAACCACAAAACCATTCTGCACCAAGAACACAGCTGCAGCGACGTCACACTATGGGCAGGAAGCCCCGCCCCTTTTCCCAGAGTTCTTAGCAAAACTGGTTTCCTTTATTTTGTTGAGATGGTGGGGGGTGTTGTCGGCAGCTGCTGAAAGTAACTAAAAAAATACTTTAAAAACAAGTAATCAGTAAAGTAATTGTTACTTTTTAAAGGAGTAACTGGTAATCAGTAATTGGATTACTTTTTCAAGCTCACTGGCAGCACTGGTAACAACAATGTGTGTGTGTGTGTGTGTGTGTGTGTGTGTGTGTGTGTGTGTGTGTGTGTGTGTGTGTGTGTGTGTGTGTGTGTGTGTGTGTGTGTGTGTGTGTGTGTGTGTGTGTGTGTGTGTGTGTGTGTGTGTGTGTGTGTGTGTGTGTCAGGCTCCCTGATGTGTGGGTGAATGAGAGCGACCGACTGCAGCAGAAGACCAAAGTGGTTCATCTCTCCAAACTGCCCACCGACACGGCGGTGCTGCTGGACCCCAACATCTACAGGTGGGGGGGGGGGGGTCCTGATGTGTGTGTGTGTGTGGGGGGGGGGGGGGGTCCTGGTGTGTGTGTGTGTGTGGGGGGGGGGGGGTCCTGGTGTGTGTGTGGGGGGGGGGGGGGGGTCCTGGTGTGTGTGTGTGTGTGGGGGGGGGGGGGTCCTGGTGTGTGGGGGGGGGGGGGGGTCCTGGTGTGTGTGTGAACCCTAATGTGTGTGTTTCTTCCTCAGGATGTTCTTCTGACGACCTGCTGTGCCCGGCCCCCCCCTCTACCGCCCTCTACCGGCCCCCCCATGTTAGTGTAGGAGGAGTGTAGATACTAACTTACTGTAGACTAGATGAGTCTGTAAATATGAGATTTGTAATATATTTTTATACTTTGGAGTTTTTTACTGGATTTCTGTAGACAGACGATAGAAGAGACATGATGAGACATGAAGACATTAAAGTGTCCAGTGTCCACCTGCTCCTGCTGTTGTGCTCTGTAACACACACACACACACACACACACACACACACACTCGTGTTTCGCTGACACAACATGAAACGTTCAGTTAAACGTCCTGATTCTCCCAAATTAAAGTACCAAGTGAATATTTCCCTCGTTCTATGACATGGTTGTTAGAAGGTTCTTTCTCTGGTCCTTTCCCCGGAGCTTCATGTTCCACACAAATATGGAAAGCCAAAGTTCACCACATCCCTCCATCTCCTCCATCCCTCCATTCATCCCTCCATCCATCTCCTCCCTCTTATCTGTTCCAGGGTGGTGGTGGTGTCAGTCTGAGCACCGTCACCCAGATCACATTGCACCATTAAGAACCTTCCTGCAGGTGGAGAGCCCACAGGAAGGTGGAGAGCCCTCAGGGAGGTGGAGAGCCCACAGGGAGGTGGAGAGCCCTCAGGAAGGTGGAGAGCCCTCAGGAAGGTGGAGAGCCCACAGGGAGGTGGGACATGAACCCTCTACCTTGAGACGGAGCCGGGGGCTCCACCCACATGATGAAGTAATGATGATTCCACTCCAGACAAACGGTCCAAACCTCGGCCATGAAAATGAGACTGAAGATCTTCCTCCAGGCCCCGGGACCCCCCGGAGCCTCCGCCCCCCAGAGCCTCCGCCCCCCGGAGCCTCCGCCCCCCAGAGCCTCCCCCCCCCAGAGAGACCTCCACGTGGGGAAAACAGCAAAAATTGATTGGGAAAGAAAAGAAAGAATTGGTGACGCCTCCAAATGATTTGGTGTGAGAAGAGTCACAGGGTCACAACTCTTATATTACTATTATACATTTAGTTTTACCCCTCTATGGCTTAATATAGAGCAGCCTGTACCCCCTCTGTGACTTAATATAGAGCAGCCTGTACCCCCTCTATGGGGTGGGGGGGAGTACTGGATGAAGGTACATAAGTACATTGTCAATGTTATCAAAGGTACGTTGATGGTCGTCCGGTCCCACAATCACTAAAATATTGGATGCAAACGACTGTTCTAACAGATTAACCTCAGGAACTGGAAGAACCCTGGAGAACCTTCAGTTCAGAACCAATGAACTGGGCAGAACATGTCGTCTAGGATACCGGACAGAACATAGAAGTATGATTAAAAGTGGGTCAGGTACTTTTCCAGGTACCTCCAGAGTCTCCAAGTACCTCCACAGTCTCCAAGTACCTCACAGTCTCCAAGTACCTCCACAATCTCCAGGTACCTCACAGTCTCCAAGTACCTCCACAGTCTCCAGGTACCTCACAGTCTCCAGGTACCTCCACAGTCTCCAGGTACCTCCACAGTCTCCAGGTACCTCACAGTCTCCAAGTACCTCCACAGTCTCCAGGTACCTCCACAGTCTCCAGGTACCTCACAGTCTCCAAGTACCTCCACAGTCTCCAGGTACCTCCACAGTCTCCAGGTACCTCACAGTCTCCAGGTACCTCCACAGTCTCCAGGTACCTCACAGTCTCCAAGTACCTCCACAGTCTCCAGGTACCTAGGATTCCTACTAAAAATGTTCGAACCACCAAAAACAACTGGATCTATAAAACGGTGTTTGCACACCTGCACACACTTTCCTTTTCTAGAGCCCGCCCACCTGGAAGGTTGCCAGTTCAGGCCCCGCCCACCTGGAAGGTTGCCAGTTCAGGCCCCGCCCACTTTCTACCATAAATGGTCAATGCATCTCATTCAGCCTGCTGATCGTCATTTCACACTAAATCCTGAGAGAAAAATAGTAATGAGGAGGTGGAGGACAGGAGGTGGTGGAGGTCAGGAGGAGGTGGTGGAGGTCAGGAGGTGGTGGAGGTCAGGAGGAGGTGGTGGAGGTCAGGAGGTGGAGGTCAGGAGGTGATCTTATCTGGTGTCACAGTAGTAGAATCACTAATAAAAGAAACAAGTGATCAGCAGCTCGTCGTCACTGATGGAGATAGAGAGAGTCTGAGAGACCAGAGACTGTAGAGGTGGAGGAGAGGAGTTGATCTGAAGGTGGAGGACAGAGGAGAGTGACGTCATGGTAGTGACTCCACCATGTGTCAGAGTGTCGTAGAGGAAGGAGACGTTCTGGTGGAGACCAGCAGAATGATTGTGACAAGAGGTGGAGGAGGAGGGTGGAGGAGGAGGTCGAATGGCTCCAGGTCCAGAGCTCATGGTGGTGCAGAGCGTCCACAGTGCAGCTTTACTCACGACTGCCACCACAATATTTATATGTTCACTCTGACATTAGACTGATTGTTACAGCTGTCACAGTTGATAACCAATCAGTTCTGTCATTGATAACCAATCAGTTCTGTCATTGATAACCAATCAGTTCTATCATTGATAACCAATCAGTTCTGTCATTGATAACCAATCAGTTCTATCATTGATAACCAATCAGTTCTGTCATTGATAACCAATCAGTTCTGTCATTGATAACCAATCAGTTCTATCATTGATAACCAATCAGTTCTGTCATTGATAACCAATCAGTTCTGTCCTCTGGATCATTAGTAGATGAAGGTTTGACACATGAACATGGTTCTGCTGATTCAGCAGGAACGTTCCACTAAAGAAACACCTAGAACTCTGCAGCTGGGCTGTTTCTGATCATGTGGATCAATAAGTCTGATATTGAAGATAATAAATGTCTGAGATGAATCTGGTTCAGTTCTCCACCTCACCATCAGCACCACCAGGTTCTCGGATCTCATACCGGCACCAGCACTCTCCAGTAAAGTTTCTTTTTTTAGATCACAAGTGGCGTACGTATCTTTCAGGACCTGATCTGTGCTTCAGCCTTTATAGATGAAACCCCACGTACCTCCACGGGGGGGCGCTGTATGTTTGTAAACATATTATATTTACTGTGTGTACAAAAAATAAATAAATAAAAACTGAAAGTCATTAAAAAAAAACCATCAATTTCTCAATTCTTATATATTTCACCATTTTCCCTATTTTAAGGTCTTACCATAGTGAGCCTTACTATAGTGAGCCTTACCATAGTGAGCCATACCATAGTGAGCCATACCATAGTGAGCCTTACCATAGTGAGCCTTACTATAGTGAGCCTTACCATAGTGAGCCTTACTATAGTGAGCCTTACTATAGTGAGCCATACCATAGTGAGCCTTACCATAGTGAGCCTTACCATAGTGAGCCATACCATAGTGAGCCTTACCATAGTGAGCCATACCATAGTGAGCCATACCATAGTGAGCCTTACCATAGTGAGCCTTACCATAGTGAGCCTTACCATCATGTTTGATCAAAATCTATCACGTTCTAAATTTATATAATTTTCACCATTTGAGGCCTTACTATAGTGAGCCTTATCATAGTGAGCCTTATCATAGTGAGCCTTACTATAGTGAGCCTTACTATAGTGAGCCTTATCATAGTGAGCCTTACTATAGTGAGCCTTACTATAGTGAGCCTTATCATAGTGAGCCTTACTATAGTGAGCCTTACTATAGTGAGCCTTATCATAGTGAGCCTTACTATAGTGAGCCTTATCATAGTGAGCCTTACTATAGTGAGCCTTACTATAGTGAGCCTTATCATAGTGAGCCTTATCATCATTTTCTTTTTTTAACAAAATCCATCATTTTATCATTTTTTATATTTTTCACCATCTGCAGGCCTTACTACACCTTACTCTACCTTACTACACCTTACTCTACCTTACTACACCTTACTCTACCTTACTATACCTTACTACACCTTACTATACTTACTCTACCTCACTATACTTACTAAGCTTGAAAATGAATCATTTTCTCAATTTGTATATATTTCACCATCTTAACTCCACCACCTCCACCCCAACAGCACCTCCACCCTCACGATCACCACTACCCCCCCCCCCCCCCACCCCCAAAAAAACCCCCGAAAAAACAGGGGAAAAAACTAAAACATTTCTATGCGTTTTAGTTAATATGCAGTTCTTCTCCTGTCCACTAGGAGGCGCTACAGACTTTACAGTGCAGTTCCTCTCCTGTCCACTAGGAGGCGCTACAGACTTTACAGTGCAGTTCTTCTCCTGTCCACCAGGAGGCGCTACAGACTTTACAGTGCAGTTCTTCTCCTGTCCACCAGGAGGCGCTACAGACTTTACAGTGCAGTTCTTCTCCTGTCCACTAGGAGGCGCTACAGACTTTACAGTGCAGTTCTTCTCCTGTCCACTAGGAGGCGCTACAGACTTTACAGTGCAGTTTCTCTCCTGTCCATCAGGGGAAGCTGTAAATCTCACGAGCCAATGAGCAGCAGGAGTAGGCGGGTCTTGCAGCGGAAGAAGCTGTGACGTTTTACAAGTCTCCGGAAGTAGCAGGTAGCGGTCAGAATGGCGGCGCTGCTAAAGAAGGTTAGTCCCTGTCAAATACATGTTTCACAATAAGGTGTTTATAACAGATTATAACTCGCCCTAAAGCTCGTGTTTCTGAAAACAAAAGTAAACAGCCTGACAGGAAGTGACGAGGGAAAGCTTCAGTTGTCTTTATAGAGCTGTTAGCTGTTAGCTGTTAGCCGCTGCAGGAGGGTTTTTTAGGTTAGTCTCTGTTTAACCTGGTTAACGCTGATCTCTACCCGACTAAAGCTCAGGTCTCTGTTTAACCTGGTTAACGCTGATCTCTACCCGACTAAAGCTCAGGTCTCTGTTTCTGTGTAAAAAGACTCTGTCAGGAAGTTTAGTGGTTTTGCATCTATTAGCAGCTGGTAGCCGTTCGGCTAACTGACAGTACAGAACAGATAGCTGCAGAAATACCCCAGAATGTACATGAAGTACAAGTTTATTAGTTAAAAAGCTGCAGAAATACCCCAGAATGTACATGAAGTACAAGTTTATTAGTTAAAAAGCTGCAGAAATACCCCAGAATGTACATGAAGTACAAGTTTATTAGTTAAAAAGCTGCAGAAATACCCCAGAATGTACATGAAGTACAAGTTTATTAGTTAAAAAGCTGCAGAAATACCCCAGAATGTACATGAAGTACAAGTTTATTAGTTAAAAAGCTGCAGAAATACCCCAGAATGTACATGAAGTACAAGTTTATTAGTTAAAAAGCTGCAGAAATACCCCAGAATGTACATGAAGTACAAGTTTATTAGTTAAAAAGCTGCAGAAATACCCCAGAATGTACATGAAGTACAAGTTTATTAGTTAAAAAGCTGCAGAAATACCCCAGAATGTACACAACCCTACAGAGTTTTTAATTTTAACAATCATTTCGTTCCATCTGAGGGTTTCAATATTAGTTTAATCATCAGTAATAGTCTATCACTAGTCTATCGTTACATTAATCATTCTATTAAACGATTTCCATGTCATGGATTGTAATCAAAACATTTATTCAGACTGGATTTCAGTTTGAATCTTTTTTTTCTGCAGGATTTCTTCTTTTGAGCTAAAACCCCAGTGACTCCCCCCAGGTCACTTTTCACCATCATTAAATCATCGAACGTCTTTTGCCTTTTAAATTTGCCTCCACAGGAAGTTTTCTTCCTCCAGGGAGGAAGAGGAAGATGATGGAGGTTTGAACTGGAACACGAGTCTTTTCATGTCGTCGCTCCCGGAGACTCAAACTTTACTCAGTTCTACTGAGTCGATAGATTCTCCTCAGTTTGTTGTAACAAATATTCAATATTAGAGAAAATCTCCAAATCAAACTTTATTTATATTCATACGATTGTTGTAACATAAAGTGATTCACATACTTTAAAATAGAAATAAATGCACACACACACACACACACAGTAGAAGGTTTTTAATGTTCGTTTCATGAAACGTGGATCAAATGTTTTTCTGTTTAGTTCTGAAGAGCAAACGCCTCATTAAAACATGTCAAAGCTCAACGCTGTGTTTTCTCTTGCAGACCACTGGACTGGTGGGACTGGCTGTGTCCCAGAACCCCCACGAGGTGAACGCACACACACACACACACACACACACACACACACACACACACACACACACACACACACACACACACACACACACACACACACACACACACACACACACACACACACACACACACACACACACACACACACACACACACCCTCTGACGCTGTGCTCTGCCCTCAGCGTCTCAGGATCCTCTACACTAAGATCCTGGCCTCGCTGCAGAGGATGCCGCCGGACGCTGCCTACAGGAAGTACACAGAGCAGCTGGTTCAGCGAGCGCTTCCACCACGTCACCACGGTACGTGCGTGTGTGTGTGTGTGTGTGTGTGTGTGTGTGTGTGTGTGTGTGTGTGTGTGGTGCGTGTGTGTGGTGTGTGTGTGTGTGTGTGTGTGTGTGTGTGTGTGTGGTTGTGTGTGTGTGTGTGTGTGTGTGTCTTGCTGGACTGCGGTGTGTGTCTCAGGAAGCAGACGTGGAGAAGCTGGAGAAGAAGATAAACTGTGGACAGATCGAGGAGGTCATCTTCCAGGTGGGTCACCCAGGTTCTGAAGTAATCTATTACTCCGGTGGAGCTGCTGCAGATCAGTTTAACTTCGTCTTCACATCCAAACTCAAAAATAATGAGGTGTGTGTGTGTGTGTGTGTGTGTGTGTGTGTGTGTGTGTGTGTGTGTGTGTGTGTGGTGTGTGTGTGCGCAGGCGGAGTGTGAGCTGTCTCTGTCCAGGAAGATGTCCGAGTGGAAGCCCTGGGAGCCGCTGGTGGAGGAACCTCCAACCAACCAGTGGAAGTGGCCCATCTGGACCTCCACCCGACCTCCATCACCTGTAACATAGTGTGTGTGTGTGTGTGTGTGTGAGACAAAATGAAGAAATAAATCCTTGAAAACAAACTTACGTGTCACACCTTTGATTTCTCTTTCAGTTAGAAAAGTCTTGGCCCACCAGATAACCTACACACATTCCCTTCCATAACACCGGGGGGGTTAGCAGCTGCCTCTCTGCAGCAGCTGCACCATGACGGGGTAAACCGGGGCAAACTCCTTCCCCTGCCGAGCTCGCACCGTCTGCACGTAGGCCTCCAGAGCTCCCCTGAAAACACACACACTTTAGCAACACAACACACTGCTGCAGCGCCACCTTCTGCCTGCAGGTGGAGCTGCAGACAGAGCAGGTCCTGGGGTTGTACCTGATGAGGCTGAGGCGGTCTCTCTCAGACGGGTGATCGTCCTGCCACTGGGAGTACCGGGCGATGGACCACTCTGCTCTCTGTGGGGGGAGGGGGGCTTTAGAGGGGGGCGTGTGTGTGTGTGTGTGTGTGTGAGTGTGTGCACTGGCCTGGTGAGGAGACTTGAGCTCAGCTGGGAGCTCTGCTGAAGAGGAAGTGAAGCAACGTGCTGATCGGGATCAGATCTCCAACTGCTGGACTGCTGCAGATCAACTCACTGGTCTGGAACAGCAGCGGCCTGGACACACACACACACACACACACACACACACACACACACACACACACACACACACACACACCACTCACACACACCACACACACACACCACACACACACACACTACACACACACACACCACACACACACACACACACACACACACACACACACACACACACACAGGATGGGATTAACTTCAGGCTGGATGGTGAGATTAGATTATCTGGACAACATTGAAAGACAACAACAATAAAAATAGATTTTATTTGTGATGCACCTTTATATTGAAGGAATCTCAAAGTGCAGTTAAATGTCAAGGTCACTGGTTTCCATGGCAACGAGTTGAGAATC
>NC_137644.1:20951470-20964984 GCF_963383615.2 Lipophrys pholis | reverse complement strand
GGGGAATGGTGGTGGTGGTGGTGGTGGCGGTGGGGGGAATGGTGGTGCTGGTGGTGGTGGGGGGAATGGTGGTGCTGGTGGTGGTGCTGGGGGGGAATGGTGGTGCTGGTGGTGGTGGTGGTGGGTGGTGGTGGTGGTGCTGGTGGTGGTGGTGGTGGTGGTGGTGGGGGAATGGTGGTGCTGGTGGTGGTGGTGGTGGTGCTGGTGGTGGGGGGAATGGTGGTGGTGGTGGTGGTGCTGGTGGTGGTGGTGGTGGAGGGGGGGGGGGGTGACACTGGGGGCTGAAGCACAGAGACAATGAGGAGACAGACTGTGTGAAAGGAGCCATTGATCCTCGTACCACCCTGATACTGCAGACCACATGTCGGGGGGGGAACCGAACCCACAGCCACATTCTGATCTGCTCAAACACGATGCTGCAAACAGAGACCACCTACTGAGTTCTAGTGGAGTTCTAGTGGACTCCTAGTGGCGTTCTCGTGGAGTCCTAGTGTAGTTCTAGTGGGGTTCCAATGGAGTCTTAGTGGGGTTCTAGTGGAGTTCTAGTGGAGTCATAGTGGCATTTTAGTGGGGTTCTCGTGTGGTTCTAGTGGAGTCGTTGTGTGGTTGTTCTAGTGGTGTCCTAGTGGCGTTCTAGTGTGGTTCTAATGGAGTCCTAGTTGGGTTGTTCTAGTGGCGTTCTAGTGTGATTTTAGTGGGGTTCCAGTGGAGTCTTAGAGGGGTTCTAGTGGAGTTCTAGTGGAGTCCTAGTGGACTTCTAGTGGAGTCTTAGTGGGGTTGTTCTAGTGGGGTCCTGGTATTGTTCTAGTGGGGTCCTAGTGTGGTTCTGGTGTGGTTCTTATGTGTAGTCTAGTGGGTCATAGTGGAGTTCTAGTGTGGGGATGCTCTGACAGACTAAGCTGAAGAAGAAGAAAAGGTGAGTTCAGCTTCATGTAACATTGACTCACGTCTATTTACTAGAACCAGGAGAGAACCTGGTGAAACCTTTGTTCTGCTCTGAACCAGGAGGGAACCTGATAGAACCTTTGTTCTGCTGCATGAAAATCAGAAGCTCTGAACTCCGACTGAAGCTGCTTTCAACTTCATCTGAATCTTTCCTGACAGCAGTTCTGGTCATAGGGTGTGAAACACGGTGACAGGAACCGAGGGGACAGGAACCGAGGGGACAGGAACCGAGGGGACAGCACTGAGATGACAGGAACCGAGGGGACAGGAACCGAGGGGACAGCACTGAGATGACAGGAACCGAGGGGACAGGAACCGAGGGGACAGCACTGAGATGACAGGAACCGAGGGGACAGGAACCGAGGGGACCGCACTGAGATGACAGGAACCGAGGGGACAGGAACTGAGATGACAGGAACTGAGGGGACAGGAACTGAGATGACAGGAACCGAGGGGACAGCACTGAGATGACAGGAACCGAGGGGGACAGCACTGAGATGACAGGAACCGAGGGGACAGGAACCGAGGGGACAGCACTGAGATGACAGGAACCGAGGGGACAGCACTGAGATGACAGGAACCGAGGGGACAGGAACCGAGGGACAGCACTGAGATGACAGGAACCGAGGGGACAGGAACTGAGATGACAGGAACCGAGGGGACAGCACTGAGATGACAGGAACCGAGGGGACAGGAACTGAGATGACAGGAACCGAGGGGACAGCACTGAGATGACAGGAACCGAGGAACACTCTCGTTATTTTAATTAGCAGGTTTGGGGTGGGGTTCAGAACGCCGCTCCGCTGTGGCACCGTACGACCTGAAAGAGTTGGACGGGATTGGTTCACTAGGTTCCAACACACACTGAACTGGAACAAGGACCCTCCTCATACCAGAGAACCAATCAGAACCAGCAGTTTCCCACCATCCAGAGCCTCTAAGCAGCAGAGGTCAGGATCCTAGTTCTACCATCGATGGTACGAGCCGTCCAGCAAAGACTACCACCGGGGGTTTGGTGGGACTGGACCGCCTGGATCAGTCTGCCCTTCAGGGATTGGCCAAAGAGAAACCTCCAGCAGAACAGCTCATTACACCAGGACCAGTACCATGAAACTTTACATCACCAGGACCAAGACCAGGAGTCTTCACTTCACGAGGACCAGGAGTCTTTATTTGACCAGGACCAGGGAGTCTTTACAACACCAGGACCAGGAGTGTTTACATCACCAGGACCAGGGAGTCTTTACATCACCAGGACCAGGGAGTCTTCACTTCACCAGGACCAGGGAGTCTTTACATCACCAGGACCAGGGAGTCTTCACTTCACCAGGACCAGGGAGTCTTTACATCACCAGGGACCAGGGAGTCTTTACATCACCAGGACCAGGACCAAGAGTCTTCACTTCACCAGGACCAGGACCAGAGTCTTCACTTCACCAGGACCAGGGAGTCTTCACTTCACCAGGACCAGGGAGTCTTTACATCACCAGACCAGGACCAGGACCAAGAGTCTTCACTTCACCAGGACCAGGGAGTCTTTACATCACCAGGACCAGGACCAAGAGTCTTCACTTCACCAGGACCAGGAGTCTTGTCAGGCTTTATGTTCTCACTGTTTTAACGTCAATAAATCTGGTACGAGATGTGTTAGAACCAGTGCCAGTTCAGGTTAGAACCAGTTCCAGTTAGAAACAGTTTCAGTTCGAACCAGTTCCCGTTCCAGTTCGAACCAGTTCACGTTCCAGTTAGAACCAGTTCACGTTCCAGTTAGAACCAGTTCACGTTCCAGTTAGAACCAGTTTCAGTTTTGAACCAGTTCCAGTTAGAACCCGTTTCAGCTCAAGTTAGAACCAGTTCTAGTTCCAGTTAGAACCAGTTTCAGTTAGAACCAGTTCTAGTTCCAGTTAAAACCAGTTCCAGTTCGAACCAGTTCCAGTTCGAACCAGTTTGTGACGATGAGTCAATGATTGTTTTAAATCAATATTGAGTTTTCATCTATAAACTATAAATAGATAGGTGACCTTCATCTCCTGAACATCCTCTTCCTCTCCTCCTCCTCCGAAATCAAAAGCTGCACCAGCAGGACCAGAAGGACCAGGACCAGGACCTTCAGGACCATCAGGACAAGCAGACTTCTCCACTGCTGCTCACTGCTGCCACCATGAGCAACATGACGGTACTGGACACTGCAGACCTCTACAACCTTGACCTGACCTCTTCAGAGGTCATCTACTCCGTCAGCTTCCAGGTACTGAACAGTCTCCACCCAGTGAGCTCACCTGTCTCCTCCATCACCTGGTGATGTTCTGTCTGCTCCATCACCTCTTGTCTCCTCCATCACCTGGTGATGTTCTGTCTGCTCCATCACCCCCTGTCTCCTCCATCACCTGGTGATGTTCTGTCTGCTCCATCACCCCCTGTCTCCTCCATCACCTGGTGATGTTCTGTCTGCTCCATCACCTCTTGTCTCCTCCATCACCTGGTGGTGTTCTGGGCAGGTTTCTCTCATGGGCTTGCTGCTGTTGGAGATGGTTCTGGGTCTGAGCTCCAACCTGACGGTGCTGGTCCTCTACTGTATGAAGCAGAACCTCATCAGCTCCGTCTCCAACATCATCACCATGAACCTGCATGTGGTGGATGTTCTGGTAAGTCCTGAGGAGGAGATCTTCATCTTCATCATCGTTTCCACATACAATGACCTTCTGCTCAGATCTAGTGACCTTCTGAGATCTAGTGACCTTCTGAGATCTGGTGACCTTCTGAGATCTGGTGACCTTCTGAGGTCTGGTGACCTTCTGAGGTCTGGTGACCTTCTGAGGTCTGGTGACCTTCTGCTCAGATCTAGTGACCTTCTGAGATCTGGTGACCTTCTGAGGTCTGGTGACCTTCTGCTCAGATCTAGTGACCTTCTGAGATCTGGTGACCTTCTGAGGTCTGGTGACCTTCTGAGATCTAGTGACCTTCTGAGATCTGGTGACCTTCTGAGGTCTGGTGACCTTCTGAGGTCTAGTGACCTTCTGAGATCTGGTGACCTTCTGCTCAGATCTAGTGACCTTCTGAGATCTGGTGACCTTCTGAGGTCTGGTGACCTTCTGAGATCTAGTGACCTTCTGAGATCTGGTGACCTTCAGCTACGGTCTGAACCAGAACAACCAATCTGATCGGTAAGCAGAGATCCAGCCGACCACCTGAAGTCTCCACCCACACACAGTCCTCTCTAAAGCTTACTCACGACCTCATCACTTCATCACCTCATCACCTCATCACTTCATCACCTCATCACCTCATCACTTCATCACCTCATCACTTCATCACCTCATCACCTCATCACCTCACGGCTGAGAGGGTTAAAATCATGTACATGACAGAATGAAAAGGAACAGAAACTAAAACAACCAAGAAAAAACCTTCATCCTCTTTAACTAACCAGGTGTGTGTGTGTGTGTGTGTGTGTGTGTGTGTGTGTGTGTGTGTGTGTGTGTGTGTGTGTGTGTGTAGGTGTGTGTGTGTAGCCTCCCTCTGACCATGGCGGTGGTGTTACTTCCCTCGGACGCCGACTCGGCTGTGATGAGGTGCTTCCACGAGGCCGGCGTCTCCTTTGCCAGCGTCACCACCGCCGCCAACGTGCTGGCGATCACGGTGGACCGGTACGACATCTCGGTGAGGCCGGCCCACCGCGTGCTGACGGCGGGCCGGGCCACGGCGCTGCTCGCCGCCGTCTGGGCTTCGTCCCTCTGCAGCTTCCTGCTGCCTTTCATGGAGGTGGGGTTCTTCTCCGGCGACGCAACGAACCAGACGGTGACGGAGGCCAACCAGTACTACACCGAGCCGGGGCTGTACTACCACCTCCTGGCACAGATCCCCATCTTCTTCTTCACGGCCGCCGTCATGCTGGCGACGTACTACAAGATCCTCCAGGCGCTCAACATCCGCATCGGGACGCGCCTCCACCACACCGCGCCCAGAAAGAAGCCCAAGAGGAAGAACGCCGTCTCTCTGGGCGCCGCGGCCCGGGCGGAGTCCAACGCCCCGGCCCGGGCGGAGTCCAACGCCCCGGCCCGGGCGGAGTCCAACGCCCCGGCCCGGGCGGAGTCCAACGAGGCCTTGCAGAGCAGCGTGGGGGTCAGGGAAGGCGGCAGCGGTGGCGGCGCCCCCCTGGGAATGAGTGCATCGGTGTCCGTCATCATGGCGCTCCGGCGGGCGGTGAGGCGCCACAGGGAGAAGCGCGAGAGGCAGAAACGGGTGTTCAGGATGTCTCTGCTCATCATCTCCACCTTCCTCCTGTGCTGGACCCCCATCACCCTGCTCAACACCGTCATCCTCAGCACCGGGCCTGGCGACCTGGCGCTGCGCCTGCGCCTGGCCTTCCTGGTGGCGGCCTACGCCACCACCATCTTCCACCCACTGCTCTACGCTTTCACCCGCCAGAAGTTCCAGAATGTGCTGAGGAGCAGGATGAAGACTCGGGTGGAGGCCGAGGCCACCCCCAACAACCTGGTCCTCCACGACTCCTGGATCCACGCCCGCAGGAACAGGCCCCGCCACACGGGGCAGCGCTCTCAAGACGCAGAGTGACTCCGGAGGCGGGTTAAAGATGGCCGACACAGAGTCGCAAAGGTGGAACGCTGGATTGTTTGTAGAAACGGTGGAGTGGAAAGAAAACCTTGTGTACACAAACTTCACGTGAAATAATGCGAGAACATCTACTCCTTGATAACCAGGAAGTACACAGAGAGGACAGGAAGTACACAGAGAGGACAGGAAGTACACAGAGAGGACAGGAAGTACACAGAGAGGACAGGAAGTACACAGAGAAGACATGAAGTACACAGAGAAGACAGGAAGTACACAGAGAAGACAGGAAGTACACAGAGAGGACAGGAAGTACACAGAGAAGACAGGAAGTACACACAGAGTGTAAAGGGGGAAATCAAACAGCTTCATTAAGCAGAAGCTGAAACTTTCTTCATCTCAGTCAGAAGATTATTTATTTCTATTTACTGTGGATTGTTGTGGAGCACATCCTGTGTGTGTGTGTGTGTGTGTGTGTGTGTGTGTGTGTGTGTGTGTGTGTGTGTGTGTGTGTGTGTGTGTGTGTGTGTGTGTGTGTGTGTGTGTGTGTGTGTGTGTGTGTGTGTGTGTGTGTGTGTGTGTGTGTGTGTGTGTGTGTGTGTTGATGGAAGCACACAGTGTGGCTGTACCGTCACCACAACACCTTGATGCTGTTTGTCACTATTTGTAATAAAAACAACCAGAAGCACAACCTGCGTCACTTCACTTCCTTCAGCTTCCTCAGAGCCTGTAACACCAGTCCACCACTAGAACCTGCAGAGACAGGGACAGCCTGTAACACCAGTCCACCACTAGAACCTGCAGAGACAGGGACAGCCTGTAACACCAGTCCACCACTAGAACCTGCAGAGACAGGGACAGCCTGTAACACCAGTCCACCACTAGAACCTGCAGAGACAGGGACAGCCTGTAACACCAGTCCACCACTAGAACCTGCAGAGACAGGGACAGCCTGTAACACCAGTCCACCACTAGAACCTGCAGAGACAGGGACAGCCTGTAACACCAGTCCACCACTAGAACCTGCAGAGACAGGGACAGCCTGTAACACCAGTCCACCACTAGAACCTGCAGAGACAGGGACAGCCTCCTTTAGCTTCATGTGGATTCAACGTCAAGAGCGAATATCAGCAGCGACTCTACTGAGACGAAGAAATGGATCACTGTGTGTGTGTGTGTGTGTGTGTGTGTGTGTGTGTGTGTGTGTGTGTGTGTGTGTGTGTGTGTGTGTGTGTGTGTGTGTGTGTGTGTGTGTGTGTGTGTGTGTGTGTGTGTGTGTGTGTGTGTGTGTGTGTGTGTGTGTGTGTGTGTGTGAAGCTGCTCTGTGTCTCCTGACGCCTGCTGATCAGTGAGCAGCTCTGATAACCTGACGGCCGCCAGACGATATCACTTCTGCTCAGCTGACGGCAGAAGGTCACACACCTTCCGACCCCACCGCTCTACCACCGCTCTATCACCGCTCTACCACCAGGCTACCACCACTCTCCCACCAGGTTACCACCGCTCTACCACCAGGTTACCACCGCTCTCCCACCAGGCTACCACCACTCTACCACCACTCTACCACCAGGCTACCACCAGGCTACCACCAGGCTACCACCAGGCTACCACCACTCTACCACCAGGTTACCACCACTCTACCACCAGGTTACCACCGCTCTACCACCAGGTTACCACCGCTCTACCACCAGGCTACCACCGCTCTACCACCAGGTTACCACCGCTCTACCACCAGGCTACCATAACCCTACCACCGCTCTACCACCGCCCTAACACCACTCTAAAACCAGGTTACCACCGCTCTACCACCACTCTACCACCAGGCTACCATAGCCCTACCACCGCTCTACTACCACTCTACCACCAGTTTACCACCAGGTTACCACCGCTCTACCAGCACTCTACTACCACTCTACCACCAGTTTACCACCAGGTTACCACCGCTCTACCAGCAGGGTACCAGGACCAGGACACAGTGTAACGGTGGTGTAGCAGAGTGACGGTGTAACTGTGAAAAAGTGATGTGTAACAGGGTGATGGTGTAACAGGGTGACGGTGTAACAGGGTGACGGTGTAACGGCGGTGATGGTGTAACAGGGTGACGGTGTAACAGGGTGACGGTGTAACAGGGTGACGGTGTAACGGCGGTGATGGTGTAACAGGGTGAGGGTGTAACAGGGTGGGGGTGTAACAGGGTGATGGTGTAACAGGGTGACGGTGTAACGGCGGTGATGGTGTAACAGGGTGAGGGTGTAACAGGGTGGGGGTGTAACAGGGTGATGGTGTAACAGGGTGAGGGTGTAACAGGGTGATGGTGTAACAGGGTGAGGGTGTAACAGGGTGAGGGTGTAACAGGGTGGGGGTGTAACAGGGTGAGGGTGTAACAGGGTGAGGGTGTAACAGGGTGGGGGTGTTACAGGGTGATGGTGTAACAGGGTGATGGTGTAACAGGGTGAGGGTGTAATGGCGGTGTGGTCCTCACCCAGCTCGTTGAGGCTCTGCGCTGCCTTGCTGATCTCCCTGCTGCCGCCCTGCAGTTGAACCTGCAGCCTCTTGCTCAGGTACAAGATACGAATGATCCTCCGCAGAAGGTCACAGGCCACCTGGAGGACAGGACGGTTCTGAGTGAGTGAACCGTTCACCCTCGGAGAACCGTTCACCCTCGGAGAACCGTTCACTCTCGGAGAACCGTTCACCCTCGGAGAACCGTTCACCCTCGGAGAACCGTTCACTCTCGGAGAACCGTTCACCCTCGGAGAACCGTTCACCCTCGGAGAACCGTTCACCCTCGGAGAACCGTTCATGTGAGGAGATTCAGTAACACCTTGAATTGATTGTCTTTGTCCATACCCTCCACCCTCTCTTCTGATTGGTCCGTTACGTCACAACAAAGCCTCATTCCAGACATTTATTCAGAGGACATGAAGACGGACCTTTAAACTCAACTTTACCTGCAGCCGAGCCAGCTGGCTGATCCGGGCCACCATCTTGTTGTACGGGTCCACGATCTTCACTCGTATCCTGGAGACACAGAGAGGGTGAGGAGAAACATCATCCAACATCTGGAGGAGAAACATCATCCAACATCTGGAGGAGAAACATCATCCAACATCTGGAGGAGAAACGTCATCCAACATCTGGAGGAGAAACGTCATCCAACATCTGGAGGAGAAACATCATCCAACATCTGGAGAAACATCATCCAACATCTGGAGGAGAAACATCATCCAACATCTGGAGGAGAAACATCATCCAACATCTGGAGGAGAAACGTCATCCAACATCTGGAGGAGAAACGTCATCCAACATCTGGAGGAGAAACATCATCCAACATCTGGAGAAACATCATCCAACATCTGGAGGAGAAGCATCATCCAACATCTGGAGGAGAAACATCATCCAACATCTGGAGAAACATCATCCAACATCTGGAGGAGAAACATCATCCAACATCTGGAGGAGAAACATCATCCAACATCTGGAGAAACATCATCCAACATCTGGAGGAGAAACGTCATCCAACATCTGGAGAAACATCATCCAACATCTGGAGAAACATCATCCAACATCTGGAGGAGAAGCATCATCCAACATCTGGAGGAGAAACGTCATCCAACATCTGGAGAAACATCATCCAACATCTGGAGGAGAAGCATCATCCAACATCTGGAGGAGAAGCGCCATCCAACATCTGGAGGAGAAACGTCATCCAACATCTGGAGGAGAAGCGTCATCCAACATCTGGAGGAGAAGCGTCATCCAACATCTGGAGGAGAAACAGCATCCAACATCTGGAGAAGAAGCGTCATCCAACATCTGGAGGAGAAGCGTCATCCAACATCTGGAGGAGAAGCATCATCCAACATCTGGAGGAGAAGCGTCATCCAACATCTGGAGGAGAAACGTCATCCAACATCTGGAGGAGAAGCGTCATCCAACATCTGGAGGAGAAACGTCATCCAACATCTGGAGGAGAAGCGCCATCCAACATCTGGAGGAGAAGCGTCATCCAACATCTGGAGGAGAAACGTCATCCAACATCTGGAGGAGAAACGTCATCCAACATCTGGAGGAGAAACGTCATCCAACATCTGGAGGAGAAACGTCATCCAACATCTGGAGGAGAAACATCATCCAACATCTGGAGGAGAAACATCATCCAACATCTGGAGGAGAAGCGTCAGCTGGAGGACTGGAACCTGGTCCTGGAGGATCTCAGCTCTGCTTTAGAGACGTTTGCAACATGGAGCTGCCAGACATCAACCCCAAACATGGTCACATGATTACCTGGTCACATGTTTACCTGGTCACATGATTACCTGGTCACATGATTACCTGGTCACATGTTTACCTGGTCACATGATTACCTGGTCACATGTTTACCTGGTCACATGATTACCTGGTCAAATGTTTACCTGGTCACATGTTTACCTGGTCACATGATTACCTGGTCACATGATTACCTGGTCACATGTTTACCTGGTCACATGATTACCTGGTCAAATGTTTACCTGGTCACATGATTACCTGGTCACATGTTTACCTGGTCACATGATTACCTGGTCACATGATTACCTGGTCACATGTTTACCTGGTCACATGATTACCTGGTCACATGATTACCTGGTCACATGTTTACCTGGTCACATGATTACCTGGTCACATGTTTACCTGGTCACATGATTACCTGGTCACATGATTCCGTAGGTAGATGAGATCAGTATGATATTTGTAAGGAAAACAACAGTAAACAAGAGTGTAAATATCTGAGTGTAGTTCTTAGTGGTTGTTTGTTTTAAGATGGAAGAGACCTGCTGTGTGTGTGTGTGTGTGTGTGTGTGTGTGTGTGTGTGTGTGTGTGTGTGTGTGTGTGTGTGTGTGTGTGTGTGTGTGTGTGTGTGTGTGTGTGTGTGTGTGTGTGTGTGTGTGTGTGTGTGTGTGTGTGTGTGTGTACCTGTCCACAGCTGCCTGCAGAGCGCTGATCCTGGTCTGCATCATCTGCAGGACTCCTGCAAATAACAACACACTTCATCATCAGACCTACACACACCTTTATGTGTTATGTGGGATTAATGAGGTAGTGGGATTATATGAGGCAGTGGGATTATGTGGGATTACTGAGGTAGGCGGATTATGCGGCATTATATGAGGTAGTGGGATGATGTGGTATTATTGAGGTAGTGGGATTATATGAGGTAGTAGGATTATGTGGGATTACTGAGGCAGGCAGATTATGTGGGATTATGTGAGGTCGTGAGATTATGTGGGATTATTGAGGTAGTGGGATTATATGAGGTAGTGAGATTATGTGGGATTACTGAGGTAAACAGATTATGTGGGATTATATGGGGCAGTGGGATTATGTGAGGTAGTGAGATTATGTGGGATTATTGAAGTAGTGGGATAATCTGTAGTGGGATTATGTGGGATTTATGTGGGATTATTTGCGGTTATGTTGGATCACGTGAGGTAATGAGGGATTAATGAGGTTACATGGGGTAATGTCATGTTATGTGGGACCCCCTGTACAAAAAGACTAACTGTAAGTGTGCATCTTGATTATCCAGGTTTTGTTGAATCTGTTGATGTTGGAACATGAAACTATAAATCAGCTGATTCTTCAGTTTCCAGTTTATCTTCTTACCTTCCAGAGACTCGATGCCGGTGGCCTGAGCCAGCAGGTCTTCATGTCTGGCCACGACCTGAGGAGCAGAAAGCAGCGTCAACAATCCTCCAATCCAGAATTTGACTGGTCTGTCGTTTACAGAGCAGCGCCGATGGAAACACACTGGATGGTTTTATCATGACCTTAGAGATGGAGGAAGCTCCGCCCACGGCCTGTGACCTCAGCCAGGCAGGATGAGAGAAGATCAGCCACAAGAACCCAGAAAACCTTGACTGTTTTAAACCATTCCAGACAAGCGGAGTTCAAAAGTTTGTCTGTTGCTGCTCTCTGCTGCTCTCTGGTGGTCAGAACCTGGCTGTGCTGCTCTCTGGTGGTCAGTACCTGGGTGTGCAGCTCCTTGTCCAGCTGGCTGATGCCCTGGGCCAACCTGGCCAGCTGCTCTGCGATGACGGCGTGATGGATGGACTGAGCCGTGTAGGTCTTCACATCGAAGTCCTGGGCCAGGAAGTCCAGGTAGCATTCTGCAACACATGGGGAGGAGTCACCATGAACAGCCACAATGAAGGGTCAGGATGAAGAGTCAGGATGAAGAGTCACCATGAAGTGTCACAGTGAAGGGTCACGATGAAGAGTCACGATGAAGAGTCACAGTGAAGGGTCACGATGAAGAGTCATGATGAAGAGTCACAGTGAAGGGTCACGATGAAGAGTCATGATGAAGAGTCACGATGAAGAGTCACGATGAAGTGTCAGGATGAAGAGTCAGGATGAAGAGTCAGGATGAAGAGTCAGGATGAAGTGTCACGATGAAGTGTCACGATGAAGAGTCACAGTGAAGGGTCACGATGAAGAGTCACAGTGAAGAGTCACGATGAAGAGTCAGGATGAAGAGTCACGATGAAGAGTCACGAAGAGGCGAGATGAGGAGTCACTCCTTCACTACAGAAACGGCTACTCTTCTGCTCCTCCTCCACAGACACTCCTCCTTCACTGCTCCTCTTCTGCACCTCCTCTACAGACACTGCTCCTCCTCTGCTCCTCTACTACTCCTCTGCTCCTCCACCGCTCCTGCTCTACTCCTCTGCTCCTCCATTGCACCTCCTCTACAGACACTGCTCCTCCTCTGCTCCTCCACTGCACCTCCTCTACAGACACTGCTCCTCCACCGCTCCTCTGCTCCTCCACCGCTCCTCTACCGCTCCTGCTCTACTCCTCTGCTCCTCCACTGCACCTCCTCTACAGACACTGCTCCTCCACCGCTCCTCTGCTCCTCCACTGCACCTCCTCTACAGACACTGCTCCTCCTCTGCTCCTCTACTACTCCTCTGCTCCTCCACTGCACCTCCTCTACAGACACTGCTCCTCCTCTGCTCCTCTACTACTCCTCTGCTCCTCCACCGCTCCTGCTCTACTCCTCTGCTCCTCCACTGCACCTCCTCTACAGACACTGCTCCTCCACCGCTCCTGCTCTACAGACACCACATCGGAGGATATTGCGGAGTTCGCGGTTTAATATTCGTGCTTTAAAAGTGTTTTACCATCTTTTAGAAGTGAAGTCGTGGAAGATTCTCTGCCGTCCGCCATAATGGACCTTCCGCATGTGACGTGCAGAAGTATGGGATGACGTCACCTTAAAGGGCCCGAGCACAAATTCAAGGCAATGAGCGATCTTTTTGACAGAACCCAATAAATCCTGGTCACTGAGCTTGAAGGATGTTCTTGTTCTGGTTCTGGTTCTTGTTCTGGTTCTGGTTCTTGACTTGTTCCAAGTCTGTTTGGCTCCAGGAGGGTTGATCTGGAATAATGATCTTAATAATAATGCTGACGCTGACAGAACTGCAGAACCATGAATTAATGGAAGCAGAACTTCTCCTGTCGTCACGGTGATGAATTAATATTCCAACAGGAAACCCACTGACACGGAGGAACCTCCCCCTCAGAACCTCCGCCTCAGAACCAGTGGAGGTCAAATGTAAAGTAAAAGCAGAGCAGTGAGGAAGCTCTGCCTGGAACCGTTCTGCTGGAATAAAGTGAAAGTGACTCCGGTTCTATTGTCCCATGAATTAATCTGCTCTAATCTCACCAAGTCAGGATTAACTAGTCAGGAAGGTTCTGGTTCTGGCTGCAGCAGCAGTGTTGCTTTGAGCTGCTGGATGGGTTTCAACAAGCTAAAATAGTTTTTCATTCAGTTTCAGGGGCAGATCGAGAGTCAGGCAGCGTTTGGTAAAACAGACTTTATTCTTTTATCATTCTTCACTTCATTTCCTCCCAAAATAATCCCGTCACAATAAAGAAAGCACAAACATCAAACAGAGAGCCTCTGTAGTCCGACTGTTAGCCCCCCCCCCCAGATCTGTCTGCCAGGCCCCTG
>NC_137644.1:20906470-20946470 GCF_963383615.2 Lipophrys pholis | reverse complement strand
CAAAACGTGATTCGTCACTGATTTCACCAATGTAGCACTGACAGCCTCGTCCAGGAACCAGGAGACGGACTGGACCAGTGGTTTAGTCCGGGTCGCTCCATCTAGTCTGACCTGAACCTCGGATGCACCAAAGAGCCAGAAGACATTACGTCTCTATTGGAGTTTGTTCACGTCCTTCTTGTTTTAGTCCAGAGCCCCAGAGTGGACATAGAGGGGAAATAAATTTAAAAAACCACAAAGCTTTGCACCAGTTTAGCCCCTGATGGGCCCCTGGTGCTAAGTCTGGCCCTGGACCAGAACTAGAACCTGGTTCTTTCGGGTGGAAAAGTCTACATAGATGACATCAATCCTCACTGTGAAGGGAACCCTAACCCTAGCCCCGACCCTAGCCCCGACCCTAGCCCCGACCCCAGCCCCGACCCCAGCCCCGACCCCAGCCCCGACCCTAACCCCGACCCTAGCCCCGACCCTAGCCCCGACCCTAGCCCCGACCCTAGCCCCGACCCTAACCCCGACCCTAGCCCCGACCCTAGCCCCGACCCTAGCCCCGAACCTAGCCCCGACCCTAGCCCCGAACCTAGCCCTGACCCTAGCCCTGACCCTAACCCTGACCCTAACCCCGACCCTAGCCCCGACCCTAGCCCTGACCCTAACCCCGACCCTAGCCCCGACCCTAGCCGACCCTAACCCCGACCCTAGCCCCGACCCTAGCCCCGACCCTAGCCCTAACCCTGACCCTAGCCCCGACCCTAGCCCCGACCCTAGCCCCGACCCTAGCCCCGACCCTAACCCCGACCCTAGCCCTGACCCTAGCCCTAACCCTGACCCTAGCCCTGACCCTAGCCCCGACCCTAGCCCCGACCCTAGCCCCGACCCTAACCCCGACCCTAGCCCTGACCCTAGCCCTAACCCTGAACCTAGCCCTGACCCTAGCCCTGAACCTAGCCCCGACCCTAGCCCTGAACCTGAGTGTTGAAAATGGAACAACCTTGTGTGTGCAGATAAAACAATGTCACTTTATTAAACTTTTCACCTCCACATATTTTTCTAAACAAAAGGCATATCTGCTATGAAGGACTGACTTGTTTTTTTAATCAAGATCCAAGCAGTGTTAACTGATGAAACATTCTGCAGTGAAATGTTAAAAACCCTAAATCCTATATAACCTGTGTCTTGCTGGTTTCCCGGGTTCTGGATTTTGGTCCACGAGCCTCATGTTGGACTGAAGTAAACTTCATAGCAGCTCCATGCTGCAGGAGGCCGTCCCTCATTAAGGTATGTTAAAACCTCTCTGTACTGCTGCAATAGGAACTCTACAATAGGAACTCTACAATAAGAACTCTACAATAAGAACTCTACAATAGGAACGCCACAATAGGAACGCCACAATAGGAACTCTACAATAAGAACTCTACAATAAGAACTCTACAATAAGAACTCTACAATAAGAACTCTACAATAAGAACTCTACTATAGTAACTCTACTATAGTAACTCTACTATAGTAACTCTACTATGGGAACTCCACAATAGGAACTCCACAATAGTAACTCTACTATAGTAACTCTACTATAGTAACTCTACAATAGGAACTCTACAATAGTAACTCTACAATAGTAACTCTACAATTGTAACTCTACAATAAGAACTCTACTATAGTAACTCTACTATAGTAACTCTACTATAGTAACTCTACTATAGTAACTCTACAATAGTAACTCTACAATAGGAACTCTACAATAGGAACGCCACAATTGTAACTTTAATCTGATTACTGGTTTGGAAAGAGTAACACGTTACCGGCATCACTGGTTGCAGTGTGGAGGGTGAATGTGAGGGTGAATGTGTGAATGTGAGGGTGAATGTGTGAATGTGATGACCAGATGGATATGTAGTTTAGTCAGAAGACGACTCACCGGAACAGACTTTCTCTGGAGAGCCAGACCTTGTTCTGCTGGACGGTTTTCCAGGAGAAGAACAGCAGCAGCAGCAGCATGGAGGCCCTGGGGACCGTGGAGCTCCAACGACTCCCCCCAGGGCAGAGACGGCCCCCTACCGAGCACAGCCAGTCCAGACCGTGAGCCACCAGGATGCAGTAACCCATACTGGAAGATAAGATCAGACCGTGACCACCAGGGGGCAGTAACCTATACTGGAAGATAAGATCAGACCGTGACCACCAGGGGGCAGTAACCTATACTGGAAGATAAGATCAGACCGTGACCACCAGGGGGCAGTAACCTATACTGGAAGATAAGATCAGACCGTGACCACCAGGGGGCAGTAACCTATACTGGAAGATAAGATCAGACCGTGACCACCAGGGGGCAGTAACCTATACTGGAAGATAAGATCAGACCGTGACCACCAGGGGGCAGTAACCTATACTGGAAGATAAGATAATCTCCGCCCCGTTGGTTTGTTGTATCCACCCTCTGGTTCATCATCACCATGTCCTCCAGGACCTGGACCATGTGTCCATGTGACTCCTCCACCTGTCTAAGTGGATCCGCCCTTCATGTAGACGAAATCAAGAGAAACTGGAAACATCCGAACCCCGTGGGAAGTGTTTTCTGATCATAGTCTGAGTGGGTTGATGATCCGGTTGTCATGGCAGCAGCTACCTCGGGAGTGAGGGTGTGGCTTTGGTCTCACCTGGGCATGTAGAGAACCCGCTCGGCCACCACGAAGCCGACCCTGAAGAACAGGTTACTGGCTGGAACGAAGGGAAACACCAGGAACAACAAGCCCACCAGCACCTCGCGGCCCTGCTGCGCCTGCAGAGACAGAACATCAAGCCACCAACAGACAGTCCATCGTATCCTCAGCAGCCCAGTGGCCACGGCGACCACGGACCGCATCCTACCCATCAGCTGTAAAACCCTCCACCCCAACTGAGCCTGAACGAGGAAACAGAGAAATGCTGATGCTTTGTGCTCCGGCAGCCGAACAAATCTCCAGTCCGAGAAAAGAAAAGTGCTGACTCGGCGTTAGCGAGCTGACTGAACGCGACGCTGCTCTCTGGAGCTGGATGTTAACGCTCAGTCGTTCAGATACGCTGGAACACAAACGCTGTCCTCCTGGAGTGGAGGTAGCGCCGTTTCCACGCACTTGCTAAACGTGTGTGTGTGTGTGTGTGGGGGGGGGGGGGGGTCTGGCATGGAACTGTAGGCGGTACCCTGAGGAACTGGTAGGTTCCACCAACAGAGAGGGAGCGCATGCGCGCTGCCCGTCTCTTGACCTGGAACACTGGTGCCCTCTAGTGTGCCAGCAAGGAACTGGAATGTTGTGCATTCTATTAAATTAGTATTTTTCATTTGCGGCAACTCTGAAATAAAAGGAACCTTTATTGGAGAACTGAATGAAAGAAAAACATTGGGAACATTTGTCCTGGTCACCGTGGAAACATGAAGCCCCCAGAGAGGCTGGAACTCTGCTGGTCCCTCCACCTGCTCCGTGTGTCGGCCCTGCCAGCAGCGGGGACTTGGACCTGGAGCCCCTTGTTGGGGCGTGATTTCCCTACGATACCGGGTCAATCGACAGAGCTGTGACGACGTTACCTGCAGCGAGGCGACGCAGCGAGCGCACAGAGCCAACAGGACCACGGCGAGCAGCAGCGTGGCGAGGTTACGAAGGTCGTCCAGCGACTCCACCAGGGGGATGCTCCCCACCTGCCAGTCGTAGCACAACACGGCGGGGGCCAGCAGCAGCCAGGCGTTAAAGGACAACAGGTAGGAGTAGGTCAGGGTCCTGGGGGGGGAATGGATGGGGGGGGGACCTTATCAGTACCTGTAGGGAGATTCGCCTCCAGTGACACAGTTAAAAACACAGGACAGTAAAAACTGTGTAAGTGATGTGTTTACATGTGTGTGTGTGTGTGTGTGTGTGTGTGTGTGTGTGTGTGTGTAGGTGAGTGAGAGGGTGTGTGTGTAGGTGTGTGTGTGTGTGTGTGTGTGTGTGTGTGTGTGTGTGTGTGTGTGTGTGTGTGTAGGTGTGTGTGTGTAGGTGTGTGTGTGTGTGTGGGTAAGTGAGAGGGTGTGTGCGGACATGAGTGACTTCTTGTTGTGCATCTATGAGGGTCGGTGGTGGTTTTTTGGGGGGGTGTCAGGGGGTAGGTGGGGGCAGGGGGCGAGGATGCAGGGCTTCTGGAGGCGGGTCGATGGCTGTCTTAACCAGGCAGGACCTCAGTTCATCCTGTCCCGGGGGCGGGGCTGGTCAGCAGGGTGGTGGGTGGTGCCCGGTCCAGGGGTGGGGGTGGCCTGCAGGGTGGTGGGTAGTGGGTGGTGCCCGGTCCAGGGGGCGGGGCTGGCCTGCAGGATGGTGGGTAGTGCCCGGTCCAGGGGTGGGGGTGGCCTGCAGGGTGGTGGGTGGTGGGTGGTGCCCGGTCCGGGGGTGGGGCTGGCCTGCAGGGTGGTGGGTGGTGCCGGGTCCTGGGGGTGGGGCTGGCCTTCAGGGTGGTGGGTGGTGCCGGGTCCTGGGGGCGGGGCTGGCCTGCAGGGTGGTGGGTGGTGCCCGGTCCGGGGGTGGGGCTGGCCTTCAGAATGGTGGGTGGTGCCGGGTCCAGGGGTGGGGCTGGCCTGCAGGGTGGTGGGTGGTGCCGGGTCCTGGGGGCGGGGCTGGCCTGCAGGGTGGTGGGTGGTACCTGGTCCGGGCTTCCCCATCCGGCTGCGCTCCGTCCGGCCTCGGCCTGGCGGCTTGTGTCGGGGCCCGGTGCCCTTTTACTTCGGGTTCCTCTGGCTGGATGTTCTCCAGGCCGGATGTTCTCCAGGATGGATGTTCTCCAGGCTGGATGTTCTCCAGGCTGGATGTTCTCCAGGCCGGATGTTCTCCAGGCTGGATGTTCTCCAGGACCTGAACCCTAACCCTGGATAGTTCTGCAGAAAGACTCACCTGGTGAGCAGGTGGGGGGAGAAGGAGGCGGGGTTATCCTGTTCGGAGAACAGAGGCATGGAGCCGCCCATCAGCCACAGCCTCACTGACATGATGATCGCCACCTGCAGGAGGAATCACATCAGTACAGCTCAACCACGAGCGCGACAAGAAGAAGGGTGAAGAAGCAGCGACTCACGTAACCAGACACCAGACAGACCCGCTTGACCAGGGGGGGGCAGAGCTGGACCACGAGTCTGGACCTGTGACTGAGACACCAACGCTCCGAGTCAGAACCCCAAGTCAGAATGAAACACCCTCCGTCAGTATGAAACACCCTCCGTCAGTATGAAACACCCTCCGTCAGAATGAAACACCCTCCGTCAGAATGAAACACCCTCCGTTAATATGAAACACCCTCCGTCAGTATGAAACACCCTCCGTCAGAATGAAACACCCTCCGTTAATATGAAACACCCTCCGTCAGTATGAAACACCCTCCGTCAGTATGAAACACCCTCCGTCACTATGAAGCACCCTCCGTCAGAATGAAACACCCTCCGTCAGAATGAAACACCCTCCGTCAGAATGAAACACCCTCCGTTAATATGAAACACCCTCCGTCAGTATGAAACACCCTCCGTCAGAATGAAACACCCTCCGTCAGAATGAAACACCCTCCGTTAATATGAAACACCCTCCGTCAGTATGAAACACCCTCCGTCAGTATGAAACACCCTCCGTTAATATGAAGCACCCTCCGTCAGTATGAAACACCCTCCGTCAGAATGAAGCACCCTCCGTCAGAATGAAGCACCCTCCGTCAGAATGAAACACCCTCCGTCACTATGAAACACCCTCCGTCAGAATGAAACACCCTCCGTCAGAATGAAACACCCTCCGTCAGAATGAAACACCCTCCGTTAATATGAAACACCCTCCGTCAGTATGAAACACCCTCCGTCAGAATGAAACACCCTCCGTCAGAATGAAACACCCTCCGTCAGAATGAAACACCCTCCGTTAATATGAAACACCCTCCATCAGTATGAAACACCCTCCGTCACTATGAAACACCCTCCGTCACTATGAAACACCCTCCGTCAGAATGAAACACCCTCCGTCAATATGAAACACCCTCCGTCAGAATGAAACACCCTCCGTCAGTATGAAACACCCTCCGTTAATATGAAACACCCTCCGTTAATATGAAACACCCTCCGTCACTATGAAACACCCTCCGTCAGAATGAAACACCCTCTGTCACTATGAAACACCCTCCGTCAGAATGAAACACCCTCCGTCAGAATGAAACACCCTCCGTCACTATGAAACACCCTCCGTCACTATGAAACACCCTCCGTCAGAATGAAACACCCTCCGTCAGAATGAAACACCCTCCGTCAGAATGAAACACCCTCCGTCAGAATGAAACACCCTCCGTCACTATGAAACACCCCGAGCCAAACATCCCCCTCACTTGGTGGTCTCAGACCGACCGGAGCCGGTCCACCAGGACTTCATTCTCTGGCAGGAAGTCTTGTAGATCTTTAATGTTTCAAAACAACCATGTGACGGTGGTTCCATCTTCAGGACACTTGTGGTCCCTCATGGAGCTGGAAGAAGTATTGATCAATTGTTCTCTCAGGTGACCCGACTGGACGGAGCTCACCTGACCGGCGGCCGGCGGCAGAGGACCAGGGCGTCGTACAGCAGACACACCCCGAACACGGTGACGCCCGTCTCCTTCACCAGCATGGCACAGGTGCCCAGAAACATGGCCGCCAGCAGGGAGCAGGCCGACACGGTGGAGGGCGGCGAGTCCCGGGAGACGCTCCTGCAGAGAGACAGACAGAGCTGTGATCGCCAACATGGTGGAGAGAGACGCCCCTGCAGAGAGACATGGTGGAGAGAGACGCCCCTGCAGAGAGACATGGTGGAGAGAGACGCTTCTGCAGAGAGACATGGTGGAGGGAGATGCTCCTGCAAAGAGACATGGTGGAGGGAGACGCTCCTGCAGAGAGACATGGTGGAGGGAGACGCTTCTGCAGAGAGACATGGTGGAGAGAGACGCCCCCGCAGAGAGACATGGTGGAGGGAGATGCTCCTGCAGAGAGACATGGTGGAGAGAGACGCTTCTGCAGAGAGACATGGTGGAGAGAGACGCCCCCGCAGAGAGACATGGTGGAGGGAGATGCTCCTGCAGAGAGACATGGTGGAGAGAGACGCTTCTGCAGAGAGACATGGTGGAGGGAGACGCTTCTGCAGAGAGACATGGTGGAGGGAGATGCTCCTGCAAAGAGACATGGTGGAGGGAGACGCTCCTGCAGAGAGACATGGTGGAGGGAGACGCTCCCGCAGAGAGACATGGTGGAGAGAGACGCTTCTGCAGAGAGACATGGTGGAGGGAGACGCTTCTGCAGAGAGACATGGTGGAGGGAGACGCTCCCGCAGAGAGACATGGTGGAGGGAGACGCTTCTGCAGAGAGACATTGTGGAGGGAGACGGTTCTGCAGAGAGACATGGTGGAGAGAGACGGTTCTGCAGAGAGACATGGTGGAGGGAGACGGTTCTGCAGAGAGACATGGTGGAGAGAGACGCTCCTGCAGAGAGACATGGTGGAGGGAGACGCTTCTGCAGAGAGACATGGTGGAGAGAGACGCTTCTGCAGAGAGACATGGTGGAGGGAGACGCCCCCGCAGAGAGACATGGTGGAGGGAGACGCTCCCGCAGAGAGACATGGTGGAGGGAGACGGAGCAGGTCTGTTACTGCAGGTTTGTTGAACTGGAGGATTGAGAAGATCGTCTTCTGTTGTCCTTATCACTACCTGGTGGATTCTATACGAGTTCACGTGTGTGTGTGTGTGTGTGTGTGTGTGTGTGTGTGTGTGTGTGTGTGTGTGTGTGTGTGTGTGTGTGTGTGTGTGTGTGTGTGTGTGTGTGTGTGTCTTACCTAGTATAGGAGAGGAATGTCAGTAAAAACAGCAAACAGGCCAAGACGTCGGCCCGGCCCACGATACCAGAGACCTGCAACACAGAAAACCACTGTGACCTCCTGACCTGTGAACTTTGGAGGAGGAGGAGGAAGATGAGGAAGAGGGTGGTGGACTTTTCTCTGTATGAGTAAAAGTGAAGTGATGCAAAGGTTCAGAATGATACTCTCACAAAGAGACACACGGATTACACGTGTGTGTGTGTGTGTGTGTGTGTGTGTGTGTGTGTGTGTGTGTGTGTGTGTGTGTGTGTGTGTGTGTGTGTGTGTGTGTGTGTGTGTGTGTGGGTACTCACAGCCTCGGTGTGTACCGGGTGAACAGCGAACATCAGTGCGGTGACGAAGGCCAGTCGAGGGCTCTGGAAGACGCAGCGTTCACAGGTGTACATGAGCAGGCAGGTGACGGCGGCGTGGAGACACACGTTGACCAGGTGGAAGTAGAGTGGCGTCATCCCGCCCAGCACCACGTTCAACCTGAGAGACGAGACGCAGGGTTAAACATCAGCCGGGGTCAGTTGGTGACCACCGCTGATTGTAGGGACTAACACCTGCAGAAAGTGTGTGAAGGTCCAGGTGAGTTGGTCCAGGTGAGTCGGTCCAGGTGAGTCAGTCCAGGTGAGTCAGTCCAAGTGAGTCAATCCAGGTGAGATGGTGCAGGTGAGTCAGTCCAAGTGAGTCAGTCCAAGTGAGTCAGTCCAGGTGATGTGGTCCAGGTGAGTCAGTCCAAGTGAGTCAGTCCAAGTGAGTCAGTCCAGGTGAGTCGGTCCAAAGGTGAGTCGGACCAGGTGAGTCGGACCAGGTGAGTCGGACCAAAGGTGAGTCGGACCAGGTGAGTCGGACCAGGTGGGTCGGTCCAAGTGAGTCAGTCCAGGTGAGATGGTGCAGGTGAGTCGGACCAGGTGATGTGGTCCAGGTGAGTCGGACCAGGTGAGTCGGTGCAGGTGAGTCGGACCAGGTGAGTCGGTGCAGGTGAGTCGGACCAGGTGAGTCGGTGCAGGTGAGTCGGTGCAGGTGAGTCGGTCCAGGTGAGTCGGTCCAGGTGAGTCGGACAGCTCCAGGAGGCACTCACTTGAAGGTGAGGATGCAGAGCGGCCGGTAGGACTTGTGGCTGCTGTTGTCCGCCATCCTCTTGCCCCAGAAGTCGTTGCTGAAGATGCTCCGCAGGCCGGAAGCCGCTCGGACGTCCGGGTTGTTGACGATTGCCCACACGTCGTCGTGCACCAGCTCTCCACGCACCGAGTTCCCGTAGCAGAGCGCGCAGAGCGCGGCCAGCACGGCGCAGCGGCCCGCAGCCCGTACCGCCACCGGACCGAGCGGCGGCAGGCGGCGGGCCGCCCCGTCCCGAGCCGGGGCCTGCGGCTGGGCCGGGGCCGGGGCCGGGGCCGTCATGTCGGCTCCGCCAGGCTGAGGATGCAGCGGGGAGCTCCGGCAGAAGCGTCCATTCCGCTCGGCAGTAGCGGCGCAGTGAGCCGAGCGGCGGCGCGGCGCGGCGCGCGCAGACAACGGGACCGACCAGAGCGCGAGTTGCCTTCAGGCGCAGGCGGTAGAGTCGGACATCCGGCTTCCAGAGCACCGTGCGGCTTTCAGGCCGTTCTTTATTTTTTTTCTACTTTTATTTTTATTTATTTTAGCAAATGGACAAACAATATTTCCAACCCTGGCAGAAACAACAACCTTGCCTTTGTTTGGAGTGAGAGAGCCCCCTAGTGGTGAAACATTATAGTTTATTCAACAGCGCGTGAATAGAGAGAATTAATTAAGACACTTTTATTAACAGGATTGTAAACAAACACAAGCAGAAGCTTCATTAGTCCATTCTTTCAAAATTAAAGTGTTTTATTGCTTTTTTACTGGAAATGAACAAAAGGTACAGCAGGTATATTTTCAAACAACAATTCATCTTTCAAAGCATTTTAGAATGATTTGAAAGAAACCTCAAATAAACAGCTTTCTTTAAGCTCTTAGATTTCCAGTCCTTAATAAATATGATCATATCAAAACATTTATAAACATTAACAAACCTCAACACCTTTGATAAATTAACACATTTCTGTTTGTGTGAATTTAGAAATAACTCTGATGGTTGAACGGAGAAAAGTTACTGAAAAGCTGCAGGTTTCAAACAGTGAATTAGAAGAGAAGTGACCGAGTTGAAGGGGGTCAGGGGGGTCGGGGGTGTCGGGGGTCAGTCAGGGACAGCCTGGTGGTTCGAGGGTTAAACTCAGCAGCTAAAACTAAAGTAGGATCAGCCTCTTAAACAAGAACCTGACAGAAGGGCACACACTTCCTGTTCCTCTGTGATTTCCTGTCGGTTCAGGAGGCTGCAGAGAGCAGCAGGGTTTCATCCAGGCAACATGGGGCCCTCGGCGAAGCTGGTTCTGGTTCTGATCCTGTGGGCCGGGCTGGGCCTGCTGGACTCGGGTGTGTGTTCTCTGGAGCTGCCTGACATCTACGACAGGAGCTTCATGGAGGAGTGTGTGAAGGAGCATAACGCAGCCCGTTCGTCTGCCAGGCCGCCGGCCAGCAACATGCTGTTCATGGTGAGACTCTGGTCTGCGTCCTACAGGAAGTGAAGCTGCTCCTTTATTCTGGAGGGATTGTTCTGATGGATCCTTCAGTTCAATGAGGTTCAGTCGAGGAGCGAGACTCTGCTGTGGGACATTCTTGGTTCAGGCTGTGTTCTTGTGTTTCGTGGCGAATGTGGAGCGATCTCTGTTTTCTATTGGTGACATGGTTTAGACTCTGGGCTTTTATTTTGTCACATTGAATTCTAAGAAAACAACATGTAAACACAATGTAGTTTATTTCTAAACTCATGATTTGTCACTGAATTCTTTCTGTATGTATATGTTGGCAAAGCACGGATGATATTTTACTTTCAGGTGTTGCTGACGGATCTTAAAGAGGAACGATAGATTACTTTATTGTCATTTGGACAATGTCCATCAGAGACACACTGCAGAATGACATTTTGAAAAATCCAAACCAAAGACTAAATCAAACAAATCAGAAGGAAGAGCCAGGATGTGACTCTGCAATACGTCTCTGGTGCACCACTGAGGGTCACGTAGTCTTCTGGGTCAAAAAGAAATAAAAAAACCAAGATCATTTATCGAGGTTTGATCGACAGAAGAAACAAAATGGCCTCGAAAAAACCATCAATGTGAACGTCTCTGGTGGAATTGATGTTTTTTTCTCTATAAAAGAGTTTTAAAAAGACTGAAAAGAGAAATCAATCAATCAACCAGTCACATTTCCTGACCTGCCACACAGACCTGGGACGAGGGCCTGGCCATCACAGCGAGAGCCTGGGCCCGACACTGCCAGTTCCAACACAACATCTACCTGGACGAGGCCCGGCGGGTTCACCCCGACTTCTCCTCGGTCGGGGAGAACCTGTGGATCGGCTCGCCACCGTCCTTCTTCACCGTGAAGCGAGCGATGGAGCGCTGGCTGAACGAGGAGCGGGACTACAACTACCTGAACAACACCTGCAGCAAAGTCTGTGGCCACTACACCCAGGTACAGGAACCGTGTGGAACGATCCTCCACAACAGGTACAGGAACCGTGTGGAACGATCCTCCAGAACAGGTACAGGAACCGTGCGGAACGATCCTCCACAACAGGTACAGGAACCGTGTGGAACGATCCTCCAGAACAGGTACAGGAACCATGTGGAACGATCCTCCACAACAGGTACAGGAACCGTGTGGAACGATCCTCCACAACAGGTACAGGAACCGTGTGGAACGATCCTCCACAACAGGTACAGGAACCGTGCGGAACGATCCTCCAGAACAGGTACAGGAACCGTGCGGAACGATCCTCCACAACAGGTACAGGAACCGTGTGGAACGATCCTCCACAACAGGTACAGGAACCGTGTGGAACCATCCTCCAGAACAGGTACAGGAACCGTGCGGAACCATCCTCCAGAACAGGTACAGGAACCGTGCGGAACCATCCTCCAGAACAGGTACAGGAACCGTGCGGAACCATCCTCCAGAACAGGTACAGGAACCGTGCGGAACCATCCTCCAGAACAGGTACAGGAACCGTGCGGAACGATCCTCCACAACAGGTACAGGAACCGTGTGGAACGATCCTCCACAACAGGTACAGGAACCGTGTGGAACGATCCTCCAGAACAGGTACAGGAACCGTGTGGAACGATCCTCCACAACAGGTACAGGAACCGTGTGGAACGATCCTCCAGAACAGGTACAGGAACCGTGTGGAACGATCCTCCAGAACAGGAAACCCTGGAGGACTGTAGTGTGGGTGTTGTCTCGTCAGGTGGTGTGGGCCAGGAGCTACAAGGTCGGCTGTGCCGTTCATGTTTGTCCGAACGGCATCAGGAGCTCCCGCCTTCAGGACGGCGCCATCTTTGTGTGCAACTACGCCACAGCGTGAGTGAAGAGGTTTGAAATATGGTGGCTGTGTTTCCTCATCCACGACAAAAAGCACAAGAAAAGATTTTATTATAAATATCTAAACTTGTTAAAAGAAGTCAAACCTCCGGATAAAGTGAAAATAAATGATTCAATTACTTTAAGCAGGAAAGTAAAAACCCATTGAGCTCCTGATGTTACACGAGGTGACCTGGCAAATAAACAAAACTAACAGAAAAACTGAGAATCAAAACAGAAATACACAAAATAGGCTAAAACGTCTTAGATTATAAATTAGACCAAAACAAAGTTAATGACTACAACTTAAACTAGTTAATGTGAGTAAAGCAAAACTAGTGAACAACTTTCAGAGCTGCATCGTTTTCATTTAAACACGAGTGTCTGTCTATCGGTGGTTCTAATGTTTAGGCTGATGGGTAGTAATAATAATAAGGTTGAAGGAGCAAACAAACAAACAAACAAACGATGGAACCTGATGCCGTTTCCAGAGGGAACGTGGTGGGAAGTCGTCCGTTCCAGTCGGGCGGCGCTCCGTGTTCCAGCTGTGGAGGAACCTGCGAGGAGAACCTCTGCCGTGAGTCTGCGTCTCCTCACCGACAGCTACCAATACCACTAACCAGTACTAACCTGCCGATACTGAGTACCGATACCACTAACCAGTACTAACCGGCCGATACTGAGTACCAGTACCACTAACCAGTACTAACCTGCCGATACTGAGTACCAGTACCACTAACCAGTACTAACCTGCCGATACTGAGTACCAATACCACTAACCAGTACTAACCTGCCGATACTGAGTACCAGTACCACTAACCAGTACTAACCTGCCGATACTGAGTACCAATACCACTAACCAGTACTAACCTGCCGATACTGAGTACCGATACCACTAACCAGTACTAACCTGCCGATGCTGAGTACCAGTACCACTAACCAGTACTAACCTGCCGATACTGAGTACCAGTACCACTAACCAGTACTAACCTGCCGATACTGAGTACCGATACCAAGTACTCGTTAAATGCCAGTATGTGACGGCTTCGCAATGCTACGACCCGCCTCCTCCGGGTTGTACCAGGAAGCTTTTACGAGTATAAGTACTCTGTTCAACACTGGTATCGGTGTCGGTATCGGTACATCCCTTGTTACTACCAGATATTTTCTTCAGAGTAATGGTTCCTGTCACGGGGGAAACAAACCTCCTGTCCAGTCAATCTAAAGCGTCTCCATGTGTTTCACAGGAAACAAAGAACGAGACGTACAGAAGAGTAAGTCTGAAGCCGATAACAGTTCAGGGATGTTCTCAGTTTTGACCTTCAAGTCTCACGAGCAGAAGTGACGTTTGTGTTTCAGGCTACAACTGGACTCCAGACTGGGACTCGTCTTCAACCAGCAGCTCAGCAGGAAGCTCCAGCTTCGTTTCCATAGTAACCGTCCGACCCGTCGCCCTCATCCTCACCTTCATCGCTGCGTACACAGTCCACTACTTCTACCCCGACATCTTCTGTTATGAATGAGCTTCAGTCCCTTCACAATAAAAGCTTTTAAACGTGTCTGCACTGATCTCTTCATCAAAATCACGCCACTGTTCAAAACCGGTCCACGTTTCTGGACGTGGTTCAAAACTGCGACCTTCCATCAGCTGCAGTTCCAGTAAACGTCAGGGTTTGATTTCCAGTCGCGGTCAGAACTTCCACACTTCCTGTGCTGCAGAGATCCGGAGCTTTTCAAAACAAGCACTTCAGATAAAACAACGGAAAAACGTCATCTCTTCATGTTTCATCTAAAACCTTCAACATGCGGCCGATGACCAGCAGGAGGCGCCAGACCAAGAGCAGAGTGACTCAGCTGACCGAACTCCCAGAATGCAACGGGAGGTTATTTGGACATTTCACTGCTTTTTGCAGGTTTGATTAAATCGGCTTCATGTTGGGATTAAGTTCATAAAACCACGTTATCGATTCCGTTTCATCCAAGAAAAAAGAAAAGTTTTGTTTCTCGCTCAGTTTCACTTCAAAGTCACGTCGTTATAAAAACTTTTATTTTACATAAATACAAAACAGGAACAGGAAACATCGAGGAAGATCGTTGGTCTGGAGTCTTCAGGGCCTCATCTGATCCAAACTCCTGTGCAGTCTTTACTCTGCACACACACACACACACACACACAATGCAGCCGTGTGTGTGTGTGTGTGTGTGTGTGTGTGTGTGTGTGTGTGTGTGTGTGTTTATCCTCTGTTTTTCTTGCTTTTCTTGTTGTTGCTGCTGCTGGATGGAGGAGGAAGAGGAGGAGGAGGAGGAGGGGCTCCCAGTTTCTTGGTCTTGGCCTTTTTCACTTTGTCCTTGATGGCGTCGATGTCCAGCTGACCGTCTGAAGGGGCTGTGACAGAGAGGTCAGAGGTCAGAGGTCAGACAGACCCAACACACGAGTCCTGCTGGTCGACTCAGCATGAGAGAGGGGAAACTGCTGCAGTGTTGAGGAGGTCTGGGGGGGGGGGGGGGGGGCTCACCTCTCTGGCTCTTCTTCTTCAGCGGTTTCTCTTTGGGGGGGATGAAGGCTTGGTTGCGCTGCTCCTGCTTCCTGCTCAGAGCTTCTGCTTGTTTGACCTGAGAAACAAGCAGAAGTGAGACTCGTCCCGGTTCCAGGAAGTTGAGCCAGAATGAAAGATGTGGTTTCCTGCTCTGAAGACATCGGCTCGGTGAAGCAACACGTCTCATGATCACGTCACTTTGACAACCTGCAGCTGCAGCAGTAACGTGGAGGATTCACCTGCTTCACTTTGAAATAAATGTATGTAATATAATGATAAACAGATATCATCATTTCATGTTAAAAGGCTCCTGGTCGGCTTCAGACCACTAAAATCCTTCAAACCTTCAGTCTGATCAACTTTTATCTCCTGGAGTCTCTAATGAATCTCACTGCTGCCCCCTGCTGGAGAAGGAACGCTCTGCACCGTGAAGCAGCAGGAGCCAACCCACCTTGATCTCCTCCATCTTCTTCCTCTTCTTCACATTCTGTCGCAGGAAGAACTCTCCTGTAGCCAGCTCCTGGTCCACCTGCAGGGGGCGCACACACGGAGGTCAGCATGGAGAGGGAGGAGGGGGGGGGGGGGGGGTGGACACACAGAGGTCAGCATGGAGAGGGAGGGGGGTGCACACACAGAGGTCAGCATGGAGAGGGAGGAGGGGGGGGGGGTGGACACACAGAGGTCAGCATGGAGAGGGAGGGGGGTGCACACACAGAGGTCAGCATGGAGAGGGAGGGGGGGGGGGGTGGACACACAGAGGTCAGCATGGAGAGGGAGGGGGGTGCACACACAGAGGTCAGCATGGAGAGGGAGGAGGGGGGGGGGGGTGGACACACAGAGGTCAGCATGGAGAGGGAGGGGGGTGCACACACAGAGGTCAGCATGGAGAGGGAGGAGAGGGGGACACACACACACACACACACACACACACACACACACACACACACACACACACACACACACACACACACACACACACACACACACACACACACACACACACACACACACACACACACACACACACACACACACACACACACACACACACACACACACACACACACACACACACACACACACACACACACACACACACAGAGTGGGGTCGTGACCTTGTTCTCTGGCTGAGGGGGGGGGAACGGTGTGTACTCCTTCTTCACGCTCTTCTTCTTGGGTTCTTTACGTTTGCTGAGGTTCTTGTGACGGAAGCTCGGCAGGAAACGTTCCCAACTCTGCTGCCGGAGCTCCGGGTCTCTGGACAACTCTCGCTTGATCATCAGCGTCTGGAGGGAAACAGTTCAAACTGATTTCAACACCACCTAGAGCAGCTTTCTGGGTGGAGGCTGGATAGTGTTCAGACCTGATCCTGAGAATGAAGAGCGGGTGTCGAACCCTTTTCCATTGAATTCTCTCTATTCATCAATATAATCTACTTTAAATCTCAATAATCCAAATTCCTTCATTAAATCATTAAACTTCCAGCAGAACTGAAGCAGAAGCTCCAATCAGGAGGATCTCCTGGTCGATGCCCTCAGCTCCGGGCGTCACACCCAGAGAGAACCGTCGTCTGTCAGGAGGTCCAGAACAAGGATGGAAATCATCTTCATCGGGCACGACCACAGAACCCCCCGTCCCCCCCATGTCCCCCCCCACGTCCCTCCCCACGTCTTACCTTGATGTTGTAGATGGGGTGGATGTTCCTCATGGTGTCCATCACCACTTTACGAACCTGCAGCAGGAGGCCGAGTTGAGAGTTAAAAGCCGTTCCCGAGGTTAAACACGCCGTCGCTGGAAGAAAACTGAAGCATTCTGGGAAATTATTCAAAACGGATTCACTGATAAATGATGTTTCCATGGAAACTCCTCAGCCGGTGAGTTATTCTGAACTGCTCCGACTAGAAATGTAGATTATTATTCCAGCTTTCATTGACCAGGTGGGCGAGGAGCCGCGGGGCAGCGAGGAGCAACGGAGAGAAACTGAGGCACAACGGTTCAAGTGGAAATGTAGAGTTTGTGCTTTTGTTTCAGGAAAGTTTCACTTTTACAAGAAAGTTTTCACAATGTTTGACTTTTCCACATTTTGTTCGGTTACAGAATTATTCCAACGTGGATTCACTTCCTGTTTCCTCAAAACTCTCGATTCGATTGAGACGACCAACAGGATTGTTGTTACGGTGACTGTCAAAATAAAACTAAAAGTGTAGGAATCAATGAGCAACAACAAGCAAAGAGCTGCAGACCCATAATAATAATAATAATAATAATAATAATAACAGTAATAATAATAATAATAGTAATAACAGTAATAATAATAATAACAATAATAATAATAATAATAGTAATAATAGTAATAATAGTAACAATAATAATAGTAATAACAGTAATAATAATAACAATAATAATAATAATAATAATATTACTATTATTGTTATTACTAATAGTAATAATAATAACAATAATAATAATAATAATAATAATAATAGTAATAATAATAATAACAGTAATAATAATAATAACAGTAATAATAATAGTAATAACAGTAATAATAATAACAATAATAATAATAATAGTAACAATAATAATAATAGTAATAACAGTAATAATAATAACAATAATAATAATAATATTACTATTACTATTATTACTAATAGTAATAATAATAATAACAATAATAATAGTAGTAATAATAATAACAATAATAATAATATTACTATTATTGTTATTACTAATAGTAATATAATAATAACAATAATAATAGTAGTAATAATAATAACAATAATAATAGTAATAATAATAATAGTAGTAATAATAATAATGGTAATAACAATAATAATAGTAGTAATAATAATAATAGTAGTAATAATAATAATGGTAATAACAATAATACACTATACGTTTCCGTTTCCCGGCTCTCACCTCCTTCAGGCCGCCGTGTGGCCCGAGCACCGACACCGTGTTGCCCTGCACCATCACGTAGCAGTTAGTGAGCAGTTCCAGCGCCTGCAGGAGGAACAGCAGGAAGTCATTAAACACAGGCAACCACACTGCAGCCCCTGAGCACAAACACTGCCACCTAGTGGCCACACTCCGGTACAGACCGGTGTGACGCTACCAGAGAAGCAGCAGCAGCAGGTGAACTGGACTGTGGATGGAACCCTGCAGGGTTCTGGTCGCTCTGGGTCCACTTCAGGTTTGTACTCAACAAAAACCCATTACTGCGTTCTGTTACAGTAGTTGTGTATTAAAACTACACACTATCATCTGCTCAGGCTTTCCATTAAACTATAGATTCTATTTCATTACCTTTATCTTAATAAAGCTTTTCCCTCCGTTCTTAAAGGTTTTAATCATCTGAATCTGAGGATTTTCATTGTAAAGCAAAGAAATGAAGGAATGTCTCATTTCTGAAAGCAGCTAGAGAAAGAAATCTTATAAAAAAACTATAAACTAAAACCTAAACTCCTCCTCATCTTGTTCTCCTCCTCCTCCTGTTCTCCTCCTCATCTTGTTCTCCTCCTCCTCCTGTTCTCCTCCTCCTCCTGTTCTCCTCCTCCTCCTCCTGTTCTCCTCCTCCTCCTGTTCTCCTCCTCCTCCTCCTGTTCTCCTCATCTTGTTCTCCTCCTCATCTTGTTCTCCTCCTCATCTTGTTCTCCTCCTCCTCCTGTTCTCCTCCTCCTCCTGTTCTCCTCCTCCTCCTGTTCTCCTCCTCCTGTTCACCTCCTCCTGTTCTCCTCCTCCTCCTCCTCCTGTTCTCCTCCTCCTCCTCCTCCTGGTCTCCTCCTCCTCCTCCCGTTCCTCCTCCTCCTCCTTCTGTTCACCTCCTCCTCCTGTTCACCTCCTCCTGTTCTCCTCCTCCTCCTCCTGTTCACCTCCTCCTGTTCTCCTCCTCCTCCTGTTCTCCTCCTCCTCCTGTTCTCCTCCTCCTCCTGTTCACCTCCTCCTGTTCTCCACCTCCTCCTGTTCTCCTCCTCCTCCTCCTGGTCTGGTCGGTCCAGAAACCTTCAGTATTCTAAGGTTCTAGCTCCTCCTTGATTTTCCTCATTTGAATATTGGATCTTAGGAGCTACATTCAGAATCTGCTGTGTCTGTGTGAGCTGGACTGGCTCCGCCCACACATGCTCATATTGGGACAAAAACAATCTACACTAGTAGGTTTTCTTATTATTTTGTACTTCAGAAACTCATGTTATTCAAACAACTTTTGGTTTTCCTGATTATTTTTTAGCTTCAAACATTCAAACAGAACAGAAAGTTTAGAGAGACGACACTGAACCAACATGGAGGACACCTCCTGTCCTCTGGATAATCTGACTGCGGGAAAATACTAACAGTCCTTCAGAACCCCGCTCCACACAGGAGGACGGTAAATCACCACCAGGTGGCGCAGCTTCACCTTCAGCGTGGATCCTTTGGGTCCGATGAGCCGCTGCCTTCTCTTCACAAAGCGCTCCCTGTTCCTCACCAGCGTCCCAATCTTGATGATGTCACAGGCCATGTCGTCCTGTAGGATCCGCACAGCCTGGGGGGGGGGGGGGGGGGGGGGGGCACGACACATCTGCATCACTCCAGGAGCTGGACACCAGGTTGACAGAGTCTCTACCTTAAAGGTTAAGGCTGCGTCAGGGAATATTTTCTAGAGAACCCCCCACCCCACCCCACCCCCCACCCCACCCCCACCCCCCAGGAAGCAGGGACACACTGCGCCCCCCCCAGGAAGCAGAGACACACTGCGCCCCCCCCAGGAAGCAGGGACACACTGCGCCCCCCCCCAGGAAGCAGGGACACACTGCGCCCCCCCCCCTCCTGACCTGTTCAAACGGGACGCTTCGAGCCAGCAGCTTGATGAGGTCTCTGGCCCGGACGATGGCGTAGGGGTCAAAGGTCTTCTTGCTGGTGCTGACGGTGACGCTGCCCTCGATCAGGTCCAGAGACGCTTTGATGTGCTGAGGACAACAACAACAACAACAACAACGTTCCAGTAAACAAAGACTCCGGTTCCATTCTGGACGTCAGAAGATTCACACAAACTCAACAGGTCTCAACTAGTCACAGTAACTAGTTACACTATAATACATTATTAAACTAGTCACAGTAACTAGTTACACTATAATACATTATTAAACTAGTCACAGTAACTAGTTACACTATAATACATTATTAAACTAGTCACAGTAACTAGTTACACTATAATACATTATTAAACTAGTCACAGTAACTAGTTACACTATAATACATTATTAAACTAGTCACAGTAACTAGTTACACTATAATACATTATTAAACTAGTCACAGTAACTAGTTACACTATAATACATTATTAAACTAGTCACAGTAACTAGTTACACTATAATACATTATTAAAGTATACTCGGATACAAATCTCTAGTGAAGGTTAAATCATCTTCAGGAGGTAAATGAGAAACAAACTTAGAGAATGTAGGATTTCTTCTTATCAGCATCTTGGTCACCAGCAGTTTGGACTGCAGTTCAATTCCCTTCTCCACCTGTCCTCATGTCCAAGTGTCCTTGAGCAAGACGCTGAACCCCAAACTGCTCCAGCGGATGAACTGAGCTCCTTGTCACTAGTGAGTGGTTGTGAGCAGCAGTGAGAATTCTGCAGCTGAAGCAGCTGAAGTGACAGACGTCAGTGTGATCATCTATTTCCTCTGTTTGGTCTCATTAAAGATCAGAGAGACAACGCCGCTATCAGGCGCTGCAGGAGCTCAGTCCCTCCACCGGGGGCAGTCTGGGGCTCGAGGACACGGCCTGTGGACCGGTGGAAATAGGGAATAGAACTTTCTGATTGAGTCAAGATAATCTACCAACCGAGACACAAACTCAAAGCAGCTTGAGGCAGAATATTAATTATTTTATGTAGAGAATTCACTTCAAGCTGAGATCAAATGAAACAAAAAGTATTGAAATGATTCAGTGAGTGAGTCAGTGAGTCAGTGAGTGAGTCAGTGAGTCAGTGAGTGAGTCAGTGAGTCAGTGAGTGAGTCAGTGGGTCAGTCAGTGAGTCAGTGGGTCAATCAGTGAGTCAGTGAGTGAGTCAGTGGGTCAGTGAGTGAGTCAGTGGGTCAGTGAGTGAGTCAGTGGGTCAGTGAGTCAGTGAGTGAGTCAGTGAGTGAGTCAGTGGGTCAGTCAGTGAGTCAGTGGGTCAGTCAGTGAGTCAGTGAGTGAGTCAGTGGGTCAGTCAGTGAGTCAGTGGGTGGAGCCTCTGGTTCCCAGAGTGACGGTGCTGGACTCACCACCTCCCTCAGAGCCTTCTCCACCAGCGGCCAGCACTCCTTCAGGTAGGCTTCTCTGTATTTGGGGAAGAGCGTGGCGAAGCTGCTCTCCTCCAGCAGCCCGCGGGGGTTGTCCTCTCTGGAGAACGGAGCCTCCTTCCACCCATCGGGGACGGTCAGCAGCTCAGATTCATCCACTGCAGGGGAACACGGGTCAATCACAGTGCTGGGGCAGTTAATCGGAGGACCAAACACTGAGGTTCTGAACATCCTCCGTCTGCAGGACGAAGCCGCCGCAGAACGAGGTCGAAAGGACATTTCCTGCCGAGTGTCTTTCTAGAGCATCCTTTAAAGACAATCCACAGCGCTTCCTCCGACAAAGGAACTAGAACCAGTGGAACCTCTTGTTTAATGAACAGCCTGGGCAGAGGGTTAGTTCTGAGACCAGCAGAACGTCTCCTGTGACTCTGGTACTGCAGGTTTGTTCCCCTGGACAGGAGGATTCCTTCTTCCCACCGTCCTCCTGCTTGCTGATGTGGAATCATTAGTTTTTCACTATAAAAGCGCTTCGTGGGTGTGTGTGTGTGTGTGTGTGTGTGTGTGTGTGTGTGTGTGTGTGTGTGTGTGTGTGTGTGTGTGTGTGAGGTAAATAAAGAATGGAAGGTGTTGCTACGGAATGATTGTAGAGAAGAAACCCTGTAACTTTCAGCAGACTTGTGAACGTAAATCATCTGGATTTGAAGCAAACAGCTGGAAGTCTCCAGACCAACCCTCCGTTCACACGCTGGCTCCAGTCCGCAGCGTGCACCGCGGCAGACACCTTAAAACACCTTCCAACAACAACATTCACCTCCGTTTGTCAACTCAACGAGGATTTAAATGTTCCTTAACAGTCCTCGACTTTACTAAACACATATCTTACCTTGATTTTTGGTCTTTTTCGTTTTTTTCCCCGTTTGTGTTTCACTCGCGTCTCCGTTGACGGAGGCCGCCATTTTGGATGAACGGAAGTGACGTACCCTCTTCTTCGTGGGTCTTTGCTGTCCTTCTGCTTCAACAGCGCCGTTGCGAGCACAACACGTGCATTACGTTATTCTCTCTCAAGTCGTTTTTTAATGTCAATAACAATGAAACTATTTGAATTAATTCCTTCTTTTTCTAACTGAAACATTAAACCTTGAATATTTAAATATAAAACAAAATGAGGTTCAGGTTCAGATGTCGGCCATTTCTGTTTACACGTTCTCCCTTCGTGTCCGAGTTTCATCCCACAGTCCAATATTGTGCAGATGAAATTAACTGGTGACCCAACACGGCCTGAGAGAGAGAGTGTGTGTGTGTGTGTGTGTGTGTGTGTGTGTGTGTGTGTGTGTGTGTGTGTGTGTGTGTGTGTGTGTGTGTGTGTGTGTGTGTGTGTGTGTGTGTGTGTGTGGACTGTCCAGTAGTACCTGCCCTCGCTCACAGCCAGCTGGAAGTGAAATACACCAGACAGGCAGCAACATCAAATTAAATCCCAAAACATAATACATTCATGCTATTAAAGTAGGTATTTTATAATAAATTTACAAATTGAGGAAATCATACAAAAGCAACTTCTACCTCAGTGTATCACTAGTACTACCAGAATTATATTCCTTAAGAACAGCAGATACTTCAAATATGAAGTCTCAATATCTCAGTAGTCCTTCCTGTACTTGAGTCTGTCCTGCATCCAGGTAGAGAGAATTCACGTCACCTCAGAGGGATCGAACCAGGAACCCTGGCCGGTGTCACCGCACCCCGGTTGGTTCTGCACTAGAACTTACAGCTTGAGGTAAAATAAAAAGAATAGTCACCATCCTTTAATGGAGTAACAAGAATAGAAGTATAATATGAATGATTAAAATATGCTTGTATTGTAATATTTTTACATTTAAGCTTGAATCTTGATTTTATTCAGATTTGATTTGATCACTAAATAAAAACCATGTAAGTTTGCAGAAACATTTTTAAAACCTTTAAGATGAACTTTTCAGTTCATCCACCAGGTGAGTTCAAATAAACGAACCTAAATGAGGTCAGAACAACAAACGTCTTAATTCAACAGAAAACTAAAAACTTTTATTTCAAATCCTGCGACTTGATTTGCTGCAGATAAAGACACTTTACGTTCCTGTTTGAAGTTTAATATCAGAAATTCAACCAAATATTTAACAAACTCTTCAAACAATATGGATTCTCCTCAGAACTTCCTGATCCAGACACCAGGCGGCGCTCACACTCAGAACCAATTAAAAAATGATTCATTTAACTAAATCCAGTTTGCAGCCGTTTCAACATTCACTTGTTTCCACAGCGTTTTAGAGCCTCGCGCCGCCGCCGCCGCTCAGCACACACCACGATGGCCTTCGCTGCGCTGACGGAGAGAACGGCGACGCACAGGAAGCCCACCGATCCCGCCATGATGGACGCCATTGTCACCTGCTCCCTCCCTGCAACACCAGAGGAGTCTTCATCAGCATCTTCGTCATGTCAAAGCTCCAATCACTGACAGAGTCGCACTTTTCTTTCACCTTGTTCTGATCGTTTTCTCCCCGGTTACTGATCGGTTATAAACTAGAGCTACGCTCGGTAGAGCGCAGACCTTCGCCAACGCCACGTTTCTTTGTAGAGCCGACTTAGCATCACTAGCATGCTAACCAGGTAGCTAGGTCACTGGAGCAGGGAGCGTCTCCATGGCAACATGAGGAGCCTCTCATCACTTTGTATTGGAAAGTTTCTCCGTTTTTCGGGATTTATTCAGAAACAGTCGTTAACGTCCCAAAATCTAACGGATGAATCCTTGATGACAAATCTTCCTTGTAGATTTCATGTAAATCTGCTTAATCATTTTTGCAAAAAGTTGGTAAAACCAATAAATGAATTAGAGACTTGCTCCGACTTCATTGGCAAAGTTAAAAATCTGCTCTCCAAGCGTTATAGATATATAAGATATATCAGTGGTGTCTTCATATTGTAGAATTTAGTCTCCATAATACTCCTAGAATAAAATAATAAAACCTGATTTATTATTTGATATTAAAGGATTTCTTCTGGATCCACAAGGAGCTCCAGACCTCGGTCATAATTAAAGTTCTCTCTTCCAGAGACTGACACTGAAGGAGACACAGACTGAGGGAACCTAGTCACCGGAGAGTTCAGACGTGTTCCCACCTCAGTGACCAGAGAGGGAACCTAGTCACCGGAGAGTTCAGACGTGTTCCCACCTCAGTGACCAGAGAGGGAACCTAGTCACCGGAGAGTTCAGACGTGTTCCCACCTCAGTGACCAGAGAGGGAACCTAGTCACCGGAGAGTTCAGACGTGTTCCCACCTCAGTGACCAGAGAGGGAACCTAGTCACCGGAGACTTCAGACGTGTTCCCACCTCAGTGACCAGAGAGGGAACCTAGTCACCGGAGACTTCAGACGTGTTCCCACCTCAGTGACCAGAGAGGGAACCTAGTCACCGGAGAGTTCAGACGTGTTCCCACCTCAGTGACCAGAGAGGGAACCTAGTCACCGGAGAGTTCAGACGTGTTCCCACCTCAGTGACCAGAGAGGGAACCTAGTCACCGGAGACTTCAGACGTGTTCCCACCTCAGTGACCAGAGAGGGAACCTAGTCACCGGAGAGTTCAGACGTGTTCCCACCTCAGTGACCAGAGAGGGAACCTGAGGAACTCACAAGCCGGTCGGACGGACTTCATCCTGGGAGAGACGACCAGAGGACCTGCTGACACCACCGAGCCTCTTCTCCCTGCAGACCGTCTGCTGCGCTGCTCGCCGCCGCCGCCGCAGTCCTGGAACCAGAAGGAGACGTCCATCAGGAGAGCAGATCAGAGGACCAAAGCAAACATTCATTCAGCCAATAGAAAAGCTGCAGGTCACATTTTGATACGATTCAGCACTTTTATGAGTTAATAAAATACTAAGGTCTGTTCAACACAAACAACTGAAGTACCGTAAAGTTCCTAATAGAGGCGCAGTGTGTCTACTGGGGACATGCAGAGTTTAGGCAGCGAGCCTCCAGCCGTCATGTGGACAGTCGGTTTTGAAAAAGACGGGCGAAGAAATGGTGGCGGGTTTAAAGTCGTCTAATATAGATGTAGAGTGGAACCTCGAGCAGAGACCTGAACCCGAGGAGTTTAATCCTCCAGGTGTTACAGACTGCAGTACAGTATTACAGTGGAGATGAGGATGGACACTGACATGTCCTCAGGTGTCTCCATTAACCCTTGCAGCCGCCGCTGGCCTCACCTGAGTGCAGGAGTCCAGGTGTCCACACACGTTGGCCAGGCAGTGGAAGTAGAGCGGCAGCTTCTGGGGCAGAGAGAACATCTGGACGGAGAACCGGCTGCTCTGCTGCTCCCCGTTAACGGACAGCCACTGGAAGGTGCTGTCCACCGGACACCTGCATGGCAGGAGGTGGTTATACTGCAACAACAACAACAACTACCCCACAGGGGCAACAACACCTACCCCACAGGGGCAACAACAACTACCCCACAGGGGCAACAGGTCCTGCAGGGACTGGAAGAGCCAGTAAACCTACCGGTCCTGCTGCAGCTGGTAAACCGACCGGTCCTAGTAAACCTACTGGTCCTGCAGCAGCTGGTAAACCGACCGGTCCTAGTAAACCGACCGGTCCTAGTAAACCTACTGGTCCTAGTAAACCTACTGGTCCTGCAGCAGCTGGTAAACCGACCGGTCCTGCAGCAGCTGGTAAACCGACCGGTCCTAGTAAACCGACCGGTCCTAGTAAACCAACCGGTCCTGCAGCAGCTGGTAAACCTACCGGTCCTAGTAAACCTACCGGTCCTAGTAAACCTACCGGTCCTAGTAAACCTACTGGTCCTGCAGCAGCTGGTAAACCGACCGGTCCTAGTAAACCGACCGGTCCTAGTAAACCTACCGGTCCTAGTAAACCTACTGGTCCTGCAGCAGCTGGTAAACCGACCGGTCCTAGTAAACCTACCGGTCCTGCAGCAGCTGGTAAACCTACCGGTCCTAGTAAACCTACCGGTCCTAGTAAACCTACCGGTCCTGCAGCAGCTGGTAAACCGACCGGTCCTAGTAAACCTACCGGTCCTGCAGCAGGACGCCCTGCAGGCGGTCCTGGGGGTCGGGGCTCTCCGTGGCCCAGCAGCCCTCCACCTGCAGCAGCACGTCGGAGGCGAAGGAGCTGTTGCTCTGCAGCGCCACCTGGAAGAAGAGCACGTCGTCGTGGGCCAGGGCGGCGGCGCCGCTGTAGCTGCTGGTGAAGGTCTGGTCCTTGAACAGCTTCATGCTGAGGCCCAGCTGCAGGGAGGAGTTGAACTCCACCAGAGAGACGGAGGAGAGCCTGTCGACACCACAACCTGCTCTGAAACACCTTCCTGCGTCGGCGCTTTAATGGTGGCGAATGTGGCGTCCGTGGTCTCACCACTCCATGTCCACGCTGACTTGGGCGTTGCGGACGTAATGGCGAGGGTAGACACACCTCCACACCACCTTCAGGTCTCTGCGGCTGATGGTTCGGTCTTGGCTCAGCGACACGGTCAGAGTGTTCTGGAACTTGATGTGGCTTTGATTGACCTGCAGAGAGAAAGAAACACCTTCAAGCACCAGCGACGTCAGAAGACCTCAGGTTTCAGGTTAAAGGGTGAAACAGCGCCACCTGCCGCTGCGTTCCACACACGGACGTTCTCCTGGAGGTGCGGAAGAAGAACAGGGACTCGCTCTGGTTGACGGCGCAGCGGCCGTCGTTCAGCTTCACCTCCACGTCTCCGCCGACGTACGAGGACAGGTAGGACCTGGAGATTCCTCCGGTCATCAGCTTGTTCAGGCACTGGCTGAAAAGACCCTTTTCTGTTGGAGAGCAGGTCAGACTGAGGACGAGCTTCGTTTGGACGTAGAAAACCAAGTAAAAGATCAAGTAGAAGAGACTTTAATCTGCTCAGTGGATCCCTGCTCAGTGGATCCCTGCTCAGTGGATCCCTGCTCAGTGGAGCTCTGCTCAGTGGATCTCTGCTCAGTGGATCTCTGTTCAGTGGATCCCTGCTCAGTGGATCTCTGCTCAGATCCACTGGAAGGTTGAGAGTTTTCTTCTCTACATGTTGAACAGACTGAATCCCAAGTTGCTTTCAATGTGAAGGCAACTTGTCTGGCAACTGATTCTGAGTTCTGCCAAAGGGCAGACGAGGAGGGATTAAACTGGACCCATGGCTCACCAGAGTTTTTAGAGTTTAGACGTAGAACATCACTTCCTGATCATAACGCTCGTTAGATTTTCAAAATCATAAAGTGGTGGAACTGTAATAAAGCAGAACGTCTGGATCAAGAGGAGGAGCGATTCAATTCTGTTCTAAAGACATCGAAGGAAAAACAATTAGATCCAAGAGCCATAAAAATGGCCGCCATTTCCAAAGGAACAGATCTAGGGATAGTGAGCCGTACTGAGCCCGGGACAAATGGGACAGAACCTTATCGGACCCTTTTTTAAATGTATCACAATAAAAGGAACTGGGCTGAATATCAATGAGAGTAATCCAGACGGCTTCCTGTACCTTTACAGAGCGGCGGCGAGGCTGCAGGAGGCGCGATGGCGCCGCTCACGTCGTAGAAACTCTGCTGACAGACGCAGGAGGAGGAGCCCAGAGTGGTGATGCACAGAGAGTGGGCGGGGCAAAGCGCTCCTCTGGAGGCGCACAGGTCCGGCCCTGGCAGCGAAAACACCAGATATGAAAAGCTGGACAGAGAAGTATCGGCCCGGCGAGGGCGGCGGGTCGGAGGAGTACCTTCCCAGTATATGACTCCATCTTTAACGCTCACGTCGGCGCCGCTGAGCGAGCGAACGTGAGCCAACTGGTCGTCCAGAGGCAGCGGAACGCCGCCGTCGCTCTCAGAAGCATCAAAACACAGAAAAACAATCTGGGTCTTGTTGGTTTCCTCTGCAGGCTGGAAGCTGACGAGTTCAACTCGAGTCGGGGGGGCGGAGCCTTTCAACATCTGCTGCAGCTGGGGGGGGGGGGGGGAGGGGGGGGGGGGGGGGGAGAACGAGGCTTCAACAAGAGAAAACAAGCTGAACTACAGTCAGAAGGAAAAAAACCTCCCTGAAGAAGAAAATGGGGAGAAACAGACACGGTGCCCCTCCAGATCCTCGACTCTGGAAATGACTTTGTTCTATGTTGTTCTCTAGTTCATCTGGATAAACATCTGGATAAACATCTGGATAAACATCTGGATAAACATCTGGATAAACATCTGGATAAACATCTGGATATTTGGAAGTGGCAGAACAGACACAGAAGTTTAAATGAAGATTGAGGAGGTTATTGAATAACTGGGAATAGAAACAAAATCTACTGCAAATCACTAATAAGAGGTATTTAGTGGAACATGGCGAGCAGTACTGCAAAGTACTCCAGCTTGTTTGATCAGATCTGAGCTGTGTGGCGGAGGACTGGGGGAGACGGGCAAACTGATGCAGCAGATGTGTAGAAAGTTGGTCTGAAACAGGAAGTGAGGTCAGAAGTCCCTCCCACCTCTTGCTTGAGGATCAACTTTACTTCAGCTGCAGGTTCTGAGGCGTCGTCCAGCAGCTCCTCCGGCAGCGACCAGGGAACCACCAGAACCAGACCCAGAGGGGCGGAGTCTACCGGGATCTCTGCAGGACACACACGTCATCAACACACACGTCAACAAGCTGGCCTGCTGGCGGTGCGTCACACTGACCGGAGTCCTGGGACAACCCGGCGGCTCGGGCCCGCTGCCTGGTCCAGTTGGCTGCCTGGAAGGTCAGCCGCGAGGCTTCGGACCGCCAGCGGCCGCCGCACTGCTCCCACACCTCCAGGACGTAGCTCCGCCCCTCCTCCAGCCCCGGCAGCCGCAGCTCGTCGCCGCCCAGCCGGCCGCTCCGGATTATGGCCCCGCCCTCCAGGGTCAGCTCGTAGAGCAAGGCCAGGGCGGGCTGTGGCGGCGTGCCGGGGGTCCACAGGGCGGTGGAGTCAACGTAGCGGAACCGGAGCTCCGACACCCCCCGGGGACCTGGACACACCGAGGTGGGGGGGGGTAGGGGGGGGGATGGGAGAGAAAACTTGCTCTGCAACAGGTCAAACTTCCAAAAGTCAAAGGTCAACTCACTTCAATATGTTTAACTTATTTTCCCTCTGAAAGACTTTCTAGTGCAGCACAAACAACTGGACGGCACAGAAGACATGGATTTATCCTGAGGACTATGGAGGACTCCTCCATGAGGTGGTTTATCCTGAGGACTATGGTGGACCCCTCCTGAGGACTATGGAGGACCCCTCCATGAGGTGGTTTATCCTGAGGACTATGGAGGACCCCTCCTGAGGACTATGGAGGACCCCTCCATGAGGTGGTTTATCCTGAGGACTATGGAGGACCCCTCCATGAGGACTATGGAGGACCCCTCCTGAGGACTATGGAGGACCCCTCCATGAGGTGGTTTATCCTGAGGACTATGGAGGACCCCTCCATGAGGACTATGGAGGACCCCTCCATGAGGACTATGGTGGACCCCTCCTGAGGACTATGGAGGACCCCTCCATGAGGACTATGGTGGACCCCTCCTGAGGACTATGGAGGACCCCTCCATGAGGTGTCACGGTGAGTTCTGCCTCTGTTTCTCCAGCTCTTTGATTCCTGGTTCTCTGTATGTTATTCTTCCAAACACTGACGGAAGGAGAACAACCTGACTGATAGAAAACTACGTCCATTATCTCCACTTCCTTCTGTATGTTAGTAGTGAGTAGTAATTAGTGATCACTAGGTTACAGACACAAGATGTGCTGGAATACTTGATAGGATACTGCACAAAGTATTTGCTCAGTAGTCATAGAAACATGATACAGAAAAGGGACCAGAGACCTAAAACCAGCTTTAAATACGAACCAAACCAACTACAACGTATGGAGTTTACATGTCGCTCTTCTGGCACGTGACCTCAGACCTCAGACCTCTGACCTCTGACCTTTGACCTCTGACCTTTGACCTCTGACTGTGCGTTACCTGTGTGAGCTGCGACCGTCTTGCTGCTCATCACCACACTGTGTCCACACAGCGCCGCCACCTGGGCCTGGTAGCGCTGGCAGGGCAGCAGCCCCGTCACGGTGAAGCTGGTGGTGAGCGTGGTGCCCTGCAGCGCCCCCTGGTGGAACACCTGGAACATGGAGATGGACGAGCTGTTGCCCACTGCCCAGCTCAGGGTGTAGTTATCAGGACCGGCCGCCGTCTGATGCAAGGCTCTGATGTCGGAGTGGACTGAGGAGCAGAAACAGACTTTACAGAGAATCTGTGACAAACAAGATAAGTTGCACTCGTGACGCTGCTCGAAACTTCTTTTAGCAAAGTTTGGATCAGCAGAACCCGAGCCTCACATCACGGTGCGAGGCTGGAGTGTTCTGAAGGAACCAGTCACGCTTCTCCGTCTGGAAGTCTAGAGAACAAAAGGCCAGTCTGACTGGGAAGTTTAAAACCAGGATGAAATAACAGGAAGCTGAACAAGATCAGAGTTTTTAATCCAACAAAACTATTCAACTATTTAAAAAAAACTTCATTTCATAATATATATGTAATAAATACTCATATCTGTACTCTATCTGCTAGTAGCTGAAGGTCAGTACTCGTCCTTTAAAAAAGTAATATCGGTAGAACCGTGTTTGAGCAGAATCCTGGACTGTCCTAGTGTGAGCGCCCCCTGGTGTCCAGGAGGATGTTTGCGGCACGTCACTCACAGGAGTTGCCGTCACTCAGGACCATGCTGCTGTAGCGGGACTCCTCCCCGGCCTGACACACCGTCTGCAGGCCGAACCTCAGCCTGCTGCAGGGCTGCAGCTCCGGCAGGCTGAAGGCGAACACGCCGCCTCGCAGCCACACGCTGGTCTCCTGGGTCACCTGGTCGGAGCCGTTCAGGTGGAACGCCGTCAGCAGGAAGAGCGAGTACTGGTGGTTTCTGGGACATTCCCAGGCCAGAGAGATGCTGCTGCTGTTCCAGGAAGTGACCTCGAAGTGCTGAGGAACGTCTGGGTCTGGGAGGAGAGGACGAGCTGCAGCAGGACGCTCAGAGGGTCAAACTACACGCCGCCGGCGTTCCGTACCTGTTAGCGTAGCGAGGCAGGTGAAGGAGTGGCGGCCGGCGAGCTCCACGCAAACCACATATCTGCTGCAGGCGTCCAGGGCTGAGAGGCGGTGGTGGGCGAGGGTGGTGCTGGTGGTGCTGCGCCGGGCGAACGAGCCCAGCTCGCTGTGGTAGAGCGTCACCGTGTGCCCGCCCTCCGGCCCGCCCTCCGGCCAGGACAGCAGCAGCATGGAGGGACTCCTGGACTCCAGCCTGACCGGGAGCCTCGCCGTGTGTCCTGCAGAGACAAGAAGCTCCACATCAAGCGGCTGCAGCTTCAGATTCACCTGCTGAGGTTTTAACCGCCGTTCTCACCAACTGCCAGGAAGAAGTGCTCCTCCTGGTGGAAGAACAAGGTACTACGCTCACAAGCAAACACCTCGGAGGGGCTCAGGGAGTCGAGAAAGGCCTGGAGGAGGTGAGAACATGAAGCGCCGTGGACAGAGTGTGTGTGGTCTGTGGTGGGCGTGGTCTGTGGTGTGTGTGGTCTGTGGTGGGTGTGGTCTGTGGTGGGCGTGGTCTGTGGTGGGCGTGGTCTGCGGTGGGCGTGGTCAGACGTACCCTGGTGGAGTTGGTGGGATGCGGCCGAGGCTTCAGACGGCCGGTGATCTTGGTGAACTTGGTCCCTTCAGGTGAGAACGTTCTTCAGTTACAGTTTCAGGTTGAAGCCTGTTAAAGTGACGTCACACCGACCGTACGCGACCTTACGTGGGACGATGGTGAGGATCCACTCCTGCACCGAGCCTCCGGACTGCAGACTCAGCTTGTTCTCCACAAACGGCGAGATGGTGACGGAGGTCACTTTGCCCGCCGTCCCGATGAGCTTCAGTGACGTGATGTTGAGCCAAATGTTGACATTTTCTCTGGAATTAGACATTAAAGTGATTCACCTCATTTCCTGCTCTGATCAAACGGTTTCACCTTAAATCTTACCGGGAAATAAAATGTGTTGTTTGATCATGTTGTTTATTGTGTAACATTGAATTTAAATAGGTCTTTATTTACTTTAGTCAGTTTTTTCTTATTGTGCTTTATAAATAAACTTCATCTGATTATGTCATCGATTCAGGTTTTCTAATTATTTTCATTTTAGTTGTGAGCTTTGTCTAGAAAAGATGAAATAAAAAGTTAAATCACGAGAGAAAACTTTCTCATTATATCTTAATTTATATACAAATATATTGAAATAGATCAGATAAAACAATTTGCAAACGCAGTTCCAATCTGAAAAAGAACCGTTTAAAAACTAATCCATGGTTAAATCATGAATCTAAATGTTGCTTCTGCAGCTTGAATCTGATTTCATTTATTAAAACTAACGTCACTCAACATCCTGCCTGTTCCACAAAGGTTCTTCTCCCTCCATCTCCTAGAACTCCATTAGAACATGTTCATGATCAGTTTCCTTTATTCCACAAGGATTACTCTTCTACCAAACAGTAATCCACGAGGATTACTCTCCTACCAAACAGTAATCCACGAGGATTACTCTCCTACCAAACAGTATTGAGGATTTTAGGGTTTCCAGCTACAGATGTTCGAGTCCATCTGAACCTCTGATCCTGGTGGAGAAACGATCTCTGGTTTCTTTTCACCAAACAAACTCAGATTGATTCAGTCGGAGTTAAAAAACTTCCCAGGACTTTTCAAATCCTGAATCATTAGTTGAACCGTCAGATGGAGGATCTGGACCCTGGTCAAAACCTCAAAATGAATCGTCTCCTTTAAAAACTGCAAATAAAGTTTTATTCTTGGTCTAAATTCCCAGCGACACTCTAGACTCTAGAGTCTAGACCCTAGAGTCTAGACTCTAGAGTCTAGAGTCTAGACTCTAGAGTCTAGACTCTAGACTCTAGAGTGATTTAGTTAATGGAGCCAAATAACTGGAGGACAATCAAGACTTTCCAGGTTTTACCTTTCCAAGATGTCGTCTCTGCTCATCCAACATATTGAGAAGGAAACATCTTCACACAGTCCTGAAGGGAAAGTCAGAGGGGCTCAGAGCAAAGCCACCAAACCACAAGAGAACAATCACTCCCTCCCTCCCTCCCTCCTTCCTTCACCCCTCCTCCCTCCTTCCTTCCTTACCCCCTCCTCCTTCCTTCCTTCCTCCTTCCCTCCCTCCCTCCCTCCTTCCTTACCCCCTCCTCCCTCCCTCCTTCCTTCCTTCCTTCCTCCTTCCCTCCCTCCCTCCCTCCTTCCTTACCCCCTCCTCCCTCCCTCCTTCCTTCCCTCCTTCCTTCCTCCCTCCCTCCCTCCCTCCTTCCTTCCTTACCCCCTCCTCCCTCCCTCCCTCCTTCCTTCCCTCCTTCCTCCCTCCCTCCCTCCCTTCCTTCCTTACCCCCTCCTCCCTCCCTCCTTCCTTCCCTCCTTCCTTCCTTCCTCCCTCCCTCCCTCCTTCCTTCCCTCCTTCCTTCCTCCCTCCCTCCCTCCTTCCTTCCTTCCTCCCTCCCTCCTTCCTTCCTTCCTCCCTCCCTCCCCCCCTCCTCCCTCCTTCCTTCCTTCCTCCCTCCCTCCCTCCTTCCTTCCTTCCTCCCTCCCTCCTTCCTTCCCCCCTCCTGCCTGCCTGCCTCCCTCCCTCCTTCCTTCCTTCCCCCCTCCTGCCTGCCTCCCTCCCTCCCTCCTTCCCTCTCTTCCTTCCTCCCTCCCTCCTTCCTTCACCCCTCCTCCCTCCTTCCTTCCTTACCCCCTCCTCCTTCCTTCCTTCCTCCTTCCCTCCCTCCCTCCCTCCTTCCTTACCCCCTCCTCCCTCCCTCCTTCCTTCCTTCCTTCCTCCTTCCCTCCCTCCCTCCCTCCTTCCTTACCCCCTCCTCCCTCCCTCCTTCCTTCCCTCCTTCCTTCCTCCCTCCCTCCCTCCCTCCTTCCTTCCTTACCCCCTCCTCCCTCCCTCCCTCCTTCCTTCCCTCCTTCCTCCCTCCCTCCCTCCCTTCCTTCCTTACCCCCTCCTCCCTCCCTCCTTCCTTCCCTCCTTCCTTCCTCCCTCCCTCCCTCCCTCCTTCCTTCCCTCCTTCCTTCCTCCCTCCCTCCCTCCTTCCTTCCTTCCTCCCTCCCTCCTTCCTTCCCCCCTCCTTCCTTCCTTCCTCCCTCCCTCCCCCCCTCCTCCCTCCTTCCTTCCTTCCTTCCTCCCTCCCTCCCTCCTTCCTTCCTCCCTCCCTCCTTCCTTCCCCCCTCCTGCCTGCCTGCCTCCCTCCCTCCTTCCTTCCTTCCCCCCTCCTGCCTGCCTCCCTCCCTCCCTCCTTCCCTCTCTTCCTTCCTCCCTCCCTCCTTCCTTCACCCCTCCTCCCTCCTTCCTTCCTTACCCCCTCCTCCTTCCTTCCTTCCTCCTTCCCTCCCTCCCTCCCTCCTTCCTTACCCCCTCCTCCCTCCCTCCTTCCTTCCTTCCTTCCTCCTTCCCTCCCTCCCTCCCTCCTTCCTTACCCCCTCCTCCCTCCCTCCTTCCTTCCCTCCTTCCTTCCTCCCTCCCTCCTTCCTTCCCCCCTCCTTCCTTCCTTCCTTCCTCCCTCCCTCCCCCCCTCCTCCCTCCCTCCTCCCTCCTTCCTTCTCTCCTTCCTTCCTTCCTCCCTCCCTCCTTCCTTCCTTCCTCCCTCCCTCCTTCCTTCCTTCCCCCCTCCTTCCTTCCTTCCTCCCTCCCTCCCCCCCCTCCTCCCTCCTCCCTCCTTCCTTCCTCCCTCCCTCCCTCCTTCCTTCCCCCCTCCTGCCTGCCTGCCTCCCCCCCTCCTCCCTTCCTTCCTTCCCCCTCCTTCCCTCTCTTCCTTCCTTCCTCCCTCCCTCCTCCTTCCCTCCCTCCCTCCGTCCTCCCTCCCTCCTTCCTCACCCAGAGAGATGCTGTGCGGCGTCAGGACAATCAGGAGGAAGAGACGCTGCAGCGAGTTCCTGCAAAACAAGCAGCCACATTAAATCCTCCTCATGAGAGTGAAGCTGCGGGGGTCCGACCTCCTCACATTGTCAATGTTACTCCGTCACAGGAAGGAGGTTCTGTGTTTCTACAGCCGCGCGCTGCTTCCGGAGATTTAATAAGCAGCAGGTGTGCGACTCACCTGCTCAGGTGGGAGGAGCCAACCAACAACTCGGAAATGTACCCATTGCATGTCCCACTTCCGAGTTTCCTGCTCTGACACACAATAACACACACATTGTCGGAAGTGGGAAATTCCCAGGGGCGTTCCTAAATATTCTGCTTTTTTTTCTTCTATTTTCAAAAATATTAATTTCTTCTCTTTTAGAAATTGTTTCAACATTCTAACAATCATCAGTGAATTAAAAGTGAATAAACAGATAATAGTATTTCAGGAAAACGTTTTCTGGACTGTTCCGAAGATGCGCCGCTCGCAGCACAACTTTCTGAAAACAAACTCTGCTCATGTTTAACCGGTTAAGTTGCTGATCGAAGGATTTCCAACATGTTGCTGCTGCTGCAAATGTTGTGCAGCTCAGTTCTGTTCAGTTCTGTTCAGTTCTGTTGAAGGAACTTTACAGAGAAATAAAGTCAACGATTCCTCTTCAGTCTGGTTCTGCAGGAAGGAACCAGCAGAACCAGGATCAGAGTCCCAAATGAAGAAACAACAGATTAAATCCTGAACTGCTGACTTCAGTCTAATAGATCATATAATACATGCTGGTTGGAATAGTTCTGTCAGAGATGGAGGAGAGAACAGAGGAAGAGGAGGAAGAGGAGGAAGAACAGAGTTAGAGGAAGACGAGGAAGAGGAAGAAGTGGAAGAAGAGGAAGAAGAACAGAGTTAGAGGAAGATTAGGAAGAGGAGGAAGAGGAAGAAGTGGAAGAAGAGGAAGAAGAACAGAGTTAGAGGAAGAGGAAGAACAGAGTTAGAGGAAGAGGAAGAACAGAGTTAGAGGAAGAGGAGGAAGAGGAAGAAGAACAGAGTTAGAGGAAGAGGAGGAAGAGGAAGAAGAACAGAGTTAGAGGAAGAGGAAGAACAGAGTTAGAGGAAGAGGAGGAAGAGGAAGAAGAACAGAGTTAGAGGAAGAGGAAGAACAGAGTTAGAGGAAGAGGAGGAAGAGGAAGAAGAACAGAGTTAGAGGAAGAGGAGGAAGAGGAAGAAGAACAGAGTTAGAGGAAGAGGAAGAACAGAGTTAGAGGAAGAGGAGGAAGAGGAAGAAGAACAGAGTTAGAGGAAGAGGAGGAACGAAGAGGAAGAAAGACGTTTGTAAGGAAAATAAAAGCTGTGAAATAACAGACTCAACTTTACTTTCATGTATCATTTGCATTTGGAGTATAAGTTAGTCTTACTGGTATTTAATAAGTACTCGTATCAGTACATCTGTACTTTACAGATTAATATACTTTCATATTTTTCTACATGAATCTGTTAAACAAATTCATTTATACACAAAACTACGGAATATTCAGTAATTTTCAGGATATTTAAACCATTAACTCAGTGTGATTACTGGATATCACCAAAATAAAACACATACCAAATAGTGATGGTGGGAAATGAGTGTTTTTAAACGCTTGGCTTCGATGTATCATAAGTTTTACCATCTTCTTCAACGTCTGAACAAGGAACTGATGTATTTCTACCTTGTTTCTACCTGCTGGAGGTGAGCACGCACTTCCTGTGCTGCACGCTGTGCCGCACCAGGCCTGCAGGTGGCAGCATGCACCTTGAAGCAGCAGCTCTGTCTTCTATCTTCACCACATCAGCAGAGGAAGAAACGTGATGAGTCAGCAGAGGAAGCTACAATCAGTCGGAGCCACATGAAGCTGATCAATCACCTCCTTCCTCCTCTGGCAAACTGCCATCCTGCTTTGTTTCAGGTTGGCCTCTTGGCCCCTCCCCTCAGCCCTTCCTCTTGGCCCCTCCCCTCAGCACTTCCTCTTGGCCCCTCCCCTCAGCACTTCCTCTTGGCCCCTCCCCTCAGCCCTTCCTCTTGGCCCCTCCCCTCGACACTTCCTCTTGGCCCCTCCCCTCAACCCTTCCCCTCCCCTCGGCCCCTCCCCTCGGCTCTTCCTCTTGGCCCCTCCCCTCAGCCCTTCCTCTTGGCCCCTCAGCCCTTCCTCTTGGCCCCTCCCCTCAGCCCTTCCTCTTGGCCCCTCAGCCCTTCCTCTTGGCCCCTCCCCTCGGCTCTTCCTCTTGGCCCCTCCCCTCGGCCCTTCCTCTTGGCCCCTCCCTTCAGCCCTTCCTCTTGGCCCCTCCCCTCGGCCCTTCCTCTTGGCCCCTCCCCTCGGCCCTTCCCCTCCCCTCGGCCCCTCCCCTCGGCTCTTCCTCTTGGCCCCTCCCCTCAGCCCTTCCCCTCGGCCCTTCCCCTCCCCTCGGCTCCTCCCCTCAGCCCTTCCTCTTGGCCCCTCCCCTCAGCCCTTCCTCTTGGCCCCTCCCCTCGGCTCCTCCCCTCAGCCCTTCCTCTTGGCCCCTCCCCTCAGCCCTTCCTCTTGGCCCCTCCCCTCAGCTCCTCCCCTTTCCAGGTCACTGTCACATTCATCCCTTCAGAAAAGTTGAATAACCTCGTCTGGATTTGTTTCTGTCTGATTCAGTTTCTCATGAAGCAGAAAGTTGAAAGACTCTTGTGTTGCTCATTCTCATCTTCCTCCATCTCCCTCCATCTTCCTCCATCTCCCTCAATCTCCCTCCAACTTCCTCCATCTTCCTCCATCTTCCTCCATCTCCCTCCATCTTCCTCCATCTTCCTCCATCTCCCTCCATCTCCCTCCATCTTCCTCCATCTTCCTCCATCTCCCTCCATCTCCCTCCATCTTCCTCCATCTCCCTCCATCTTCCTCCATCTCCCTCCATCTTCCTCCATCTCCCTCCATCTCCCTCCATCTCCCTCCATCTTCCTCCATCTCCCTCCATCTCCCTCCATCTCCCTCCATCTTCCTCCATCTCCCTCCATCTTCCTCCATCTTCCTCCATCTCCCTCCATCTCCCTCCATCTTCCTCCATCTTCCTCCATCTCCCTCCAAGTCTCAGGATGAAGAAGTAGAAGTGACGTTACTGTTCAGTTCTCTGATCTTGTTGTAGCAGAACAATGTGTGATTACATCTTCATCTTCATCTTCATCTTCATCATCTCCTCCAGTTTGACCCGAGGAGCATCAGGAGAACAAACCTCCACTTCTTCTCTGGTTAAATCACTTCAACTCGTTTGTTGTTGAAACTCAAGATCTTGTTTTCTTGACACTTTTCTTTGTATTATTTATCCTCTGATCCTGTAGTAACTGTGGGTGTAGTAACTGTGGGTGTAGTAACTGTGGGTGTAGTAGCTGTGGATGTAGTAACTGTGGGTGTAGTAACTGTGGGTGTAGTAGCTGTGGATGTAGTAACTGTGGGTGTAGTAACTGTGGGTGTAGTAACTGTGGGTGTAGTAGCTGTGGGTGTAGTAACTGTGGGTGTAGTAGCTGTGGATGTAGTAACTGTGGGTGTAGTAACTGTGGGTGTAGTAACTGTGGGTGTAGTAGCTGTGGGTGTAGTAACTGTGGGTGTAATAACTGTGGGTGTAGTAACTGTGGGTGTAATAACTGTGGGTGTAGTAACTGTGGGTGTAGTAACTGTGGGTGTAGTAGCTGTGGATGTAGTAACTGTGGGTGTAGTAACTGTGGGTGTAGTAGCTGTGGATGTAGTAACTGTGGGTGTAGTAACTGTGGGTGTAGTAACTGTGGGTGTAGTAGCTGTGGGTGTAGTAACTGTGGGTGTAATAACTGTGGGTGTAGTAACTGTGGGTGTAGTAACTGTGGATGTAGTAGCTGTGGGTGTAGTAGCTGTGGATGTAGTAGCTGTGGGTGTAGTAGCTGTGGATGTAGTAACTGTGGGTGTAGTAGCTGTGGGTGTAGTAACTGTGGGTGTAGTAGCTGTGGGTGTAGTAACTGTGGGTGTAGTAGCTGTGGATGTAGTAGCTGTGGGTGTAGTAGCTGTGGGTGTAGTAACTGTGGGTGTAATAACTGTGGGTGTAGTAACTGTGGGTGTAGTAACTGTGGATGTAGTAGCTGTGGGTGTAGTAGCTGTGGATGTAGTAGCTGTGGGTGTAGTAGCTGTGGGTGTAGTAACTGTGGGTGTAGTAACTGTGGGTGTAGTAGCTGTGGGTGTAGTAGCTGTGGGCGTACATACAGGTCCACTTCACCTCATCTCTCTGTTGACGCCCCCTGCTGGACGACCACCAGCGTTGACAGCGACTCTGAGGCTGTGAGAAGCAGAGCAGCAGCGACTCGTCTCCTATTAGAAGTTTCTCTCTCGGCGTCACAAAGAAGCTTTTGTCTGACCGACGTTAACCAAACGAGCTGAACTGGAGTCACGAGGAGGGAGGGTGGAGGAGGAGCTCCACTCTCCACCCTCCTGCCTCCAGCCTCCAGCCTCCAGCCTCCAGGTCAGAAGGTGGAGGACGTTCCTACTGGACATGGAGGGCTGGCAGGGTCTGCTGCTTCTGCTGCTGCTGACGCTCAGGGTTTGTTCTAGAGACGTGATGGAGGACGATGGAGACGTGATGGAGGACGATGGAGACGTGATGGAGGACAATGGAGACGTCTTCCTCACCAGCTTCCTGAGAAAAGTCTTCCAGAGGCTGCAGGAGAGACGCCAGCCGGTGGTGGAGTCTGGGAGAACCTCCCCCAGGGAGCCGGGAGGCCCGGGGGAGCTCGGCCAGGACGGACCGGCCCGGCGGGACCCGGATCAGAGCCCTGGACCGCTGGTGCTGACCAAAGGCGGTCAGGTCAGGGGGGTCACCCTGGACCAGGCCCATGTTTTCTACGGGCTTCGCTATGCAGACCCTCCCGTCGGTGCTTATCGCTGGAAACCCCCCAGACCGGTGAGCCCCTGGTCCGGGGTCTACGACGGCTCCTTCCCCAGAGCGGCGTGCATGCAGGTCTGCAGC
>NC_137644.1:20824999-20906270 GCF_963383615.2 Lipophrys pholis | reverse complement strand
AGACCAACTCCAGGCGTTTCCTTGTCCTGCAGGAACCACGTCAGAAGAAGGGGTTCTGTTTGCTTACGGGTTCTTCAACCAGCCGGTGTCTGCAGTGGAGTCCAGCGTGTACGTGACGGCCATCTTTAAACAGCACGCCCTGCCGGTCCTGCACAAGTACCTGCCCCTGTACCGCCACGCCGACCGCAGGGCCATGTTGGCTCAGGTAGGAGCGTCAAGGTGTGAAAAGAGTCAGTCCTGGTACCGGTACCGGTACCAGTACCAGTACCAGTACCAGTACGACTGTAGGTCAGCAAGGCTGAGAGCAGGTAAGACCTGGTTCTGCCCTCAGATCCGCCTCCATAGATCCAACAAGAGCAGCCACAGAGGGTCGACGGAGGAAAAAACACATAATCCAGATTAACTGACTTTATTCTTTGATTCAGTTTGTTGATCCAGGATCGGATTTCTTCATTAAAGGAACAAGACGAGACGATATTCTCACCTTCGTCCAGGTTAACATCTGAACCGGAGTTGAGAATCCTGGCTGATAATAGTTTCACTCTAACTGGTGTCTGCTGCCGGAGCAGCCGGACACAAAACAAGCTCCACTACATTTCCCACAATGCACTGCTCATCTAGAGTGACAGGCTCCTTATCGTGATCTGGATCAATACCAACTTTAATGAGCTCTTCTTTTGATCAAAATGCTCATAGTTGTAGAGTTTTCTTGTTAACAGACAAACGCAGGTGATTTTATAAGTTGGTAGCGCCAACTTGTGGCCTGGCGCAGTAAGTACATCGTTTTCAAAAGGTCTTCAGAAAGGAAAATGGAAAAAGCAAAGGTTTTCACAGGAAACTTGAGTTCAGTTTGAGCATTAGCTCCTGAGCTCCTTGCTTATTTGTGTTGTTGAATTCAAGTCGTAGACAAAGCTGGTTCTCCAGCGGTGGAACGCAGAGCTGCTGTTTGGCCGGAGATGTTAAGATTCGGCTCACAGCTCCTAGAACCAGCGACGGTTTGATCAAGTTTATCTTGGGAGTCGATGTGAGCTGCTGATAACGGCAGAGCGAAGCTCCGGCGGCTCGGCGAGCAGCAGGGGGCGCCACCTTTTATTTAGTATTCAGTCACAGTAGACTGCAGCGTGGAGGTCCAGCGTCTCTGGATGAAGGACGACGCTCCGGAGGACCAGAGGACCAGAGGACCAGAGGACCAGAGGACCAGAGGACCATCAGCTGGAAAGACTCGACACCGTCTTAAAAATCACTGCTGCTTCCAGGATTTTATCAGCTGGAACCAAACCAACCCTGAAGACGCCTGGCTGACAGCTCTGAGGACACAACAGACTAATTATCCTCCGTCCCTTTAAAAGCCTCTTGTCTGCTTCACTCCAGCTGAGGGACGGAGACATTTCTGAGACATTTCTGAGACATTTCTGAGACATTTTCACTGAAGCTGATCTGACAAATCCTCTATGATTCTCATCCTGCAGTGGAAATCGGAGTCGGTTCCACCGCCTGTGTTCAGAAACACACCGAGAACGTTTCACCTGAACGGGGACACACACACACACACACACACACACACACACACACACACACACACACACGCACGCAGCACACACACACACACACACACACACACACACACACACACACACACACACACACACACACACACACACACACACGCACACACGCACGCAGCACACACACACACGCACGCAGCACACACACACACACACACACACACACACACACACACACACACACACACACACACACACGCACGCAGCACACACACACACACACACACACACACACACACACACACACACACACCACCAGCCAGCAGCACAGTGTTGCCTGCAGGGGGCGCTGTGGCTCTCCCTCTCCTGGCCTCCATCATCTGTATGGGTGAAGCAGGAGGAGGAGTTTGCCTGCTTGAGATGCAGCCTGGCGGCTCCACTCAGAGACGACTGGTCTGAACCTCCAGGGACCGACGGAGCGGCTGAGGAATCCAGATGAAGCCGCCAGACGCAGGACCACACAATGATGGGATGGACTGACATGGCATCAGCATTGATGAGGAGGTGGTGAATGATGAAAACCTCTCCCAGAAAGATGGAGCACAGTCGTAGAAATGTGTCACGTAGTTCAGGCTTGTTGTTTTGTCTGCAATAATCCGAGCAGGAAGGTGGAAGTCATTTAATCATCAAGGTGAAGGACTCAGGACGTTTCTCTGCTAAAGAGGCTGAATATCTAAAAAGTGAAGGGGGTGGAGGTCTGATCCATGGACAGACGGAGACTCCTCGTCCTCCAACACACCAGCTCAGTGGTTTGGTCCTGTCTGTGGCTGGAACCTACTGGTTTCCATGGTAACCGTTGATGCTCTCCGGTTCAGAGAAAGACGTGTAGTGGATGGGCGGCGGCTCGGTTGGTGGATTGGCTCGTCTCAGTCAGGACGTTGCAGGTTGGAGGTTCAATTCCCCTGTCTGCACGTCCGAGTGTCCTTGAGCAAGACGCTGAAGCCCAAACTGCTCCAATTGGACAGACTGAACGTCTCGCATGGCCGCGCCTCCACTGGAGTGTGAGTGTGTGTGAATGGGTGAATGTGATGAAGAGTGTGAAGCACGTCAGGAGCTCAAGCAGTGAACAAGTCAACATAATGAAAACTATTTATTATTTATATCTTCTTCAGTTTATCAAGAAGTTACACGATGGTGTGTGGACATGAAACCTGGTCTACTGGCTGGATATTATTATTATTATTATTATTATTATTATTATTATTATTATTATTATTATTATTACTATTATTACTATTATTATTATTATTATTATTATTATTACTATTATTAATTATTATTATTATTATTATTATTACTATTATTATTATTACTATTATTATTATTACTATTATTATTATTATTACTATTATTATTATTACTATTATTATTATTATTATGCTCTTGTTGTTATTATTATAATTATTGCCTTTGCCAATGAAAGTTGGCTGAAGTTTCTTTTTTGTTTTAATGTATTTATTTATTTATTTATATTCATGGAAGATGTTTCACATAATCAGCTTTTTATACATTTATCAGGTTTTTATGACAAAACCAAGAGATGGAGAAATAGACTAGAATAGAATAGAAAGAAGTACTTTGATATTGCCAGAGGCCTTGCTCAGCACAGAATAAAGACAGGATAGAACATATATAATATTAAATATTGATATGTAGAAGGCTTAATGCTGACTAATAAAAAGCCCAGAAAGGATGAAATGAACTAAAACACAGCAGATTCTATTTACAGGGAGAGGTTTTGATAGATGGCCACAGGACGGAGATTTGAACCATTTCAACCTTTAATAAACAGCTTTGCTTGTTTTTTTCTTCCATTTTGAAGCTTTTTCTCGTCTTTGACAAATTGGTTATTGTGCCTTTTTCAAAATGAGTCTGGTATCAAATGTAAGCCATCCCATAAACAGTGTGGTGTAAATAAAATGATAATAAGATCCTGGGACTTTTATTTTGACAGTCAACTTGGTGGTCTGTCCACTAGAATGTCTGTGTTCTGCCATTATGTTAATGTTTGCATATAAAGTGCTGCTGTTTGCAGCGATGAGCACATAAGGTACACGGGGGCTGTTTGGTTCGGTGGTCCGACACTGTGAAACAAAGAAAGTAGATCCACTGCAGGAGATTCAGGGGCGGATCGGGAGCCTCTATTTTTACCTGCTGACCTGCAGCTGTTGCATAACCTGGCTCTACCTGTGAGTGTTCAGGTTCAGTGTGAAGCTCGGAGGGAGGAGGAGGCTCGTGTGCGTCGTCTCATCGTGAGCGGTGGAGAGTTTGTTGGTTTGTTTTCTGGTGTCAGATGTGTGCAGATGTGTGCAGATGTGTGCAGATGTGTGGGCGATGCTGAAACAGAGCAACTGGTTTCCAGGTAACAGGCAGAGGAAGACAGGCTGGCTTCAGCCAGAGCTCCTCCTCCTCTATGTCAGGAGGGAACAGTGTGTGTGTGTGTGTGTGTGTGTGTGTGTGTGTGTGTGTGTGTGTGTGTGTGTGTGTGTGTGTGTGTGTGTGTGTGTGTGTGTGTGTGTGTGTGTGTGTGTGTGTGTGTGTGTGTGTGTGGTTCAGATTCATGGAGATTTTGGAGTTGATGAAATGCAGTAAAGGTGAATCATTAGTTTGATGTGAACTCTGTAGGTAAGGTCATCAGGAGAGTCAGTGTGAAGGTCGGTAAGTGAACTCACGTTGTACAGTTCAGTCAGGACGTCATTCTGACGGTGGATTATTGTTCAGAGAAGATTCAGTGGATTATTGTTCAGAGAAGATTCAGTGGATTATTGTTCAGAGAAGATTCAGTGGATTATTGTTCAGAGAAGATTCAGAACTTTCCCACTTGGTTTTCCTCCATAAGCCTCGTCAGGTGTGGAGCCATACTGGATTGTTGACGATAATAAGAATATGTGTAAATGATCCTGCTAAATGCTTCAGTCCCTGACGGGACCTCGATACCTGCGTTCATGGATTTAGAGTGTAAAACTGCATCGAGCACAAATGTTCAAGGTTTGAAGTGTTGAGAGATTTAGACGGAGCCTTTATCTCTGAGAGGCGTTCAAGGACCGTCGGTGTGTTGATCGTCTGCGCTTCAGGAAACGTCCCGGCCGCTAGGTTTGTTAAAGGAAAGGCTGAAAGTGAAAAAGCTGATTGGAGTCTGGAGAACATAGTGGAAGCTTTCTCTTGATATCCAGCAGACTCAGGTTTGGGTTTGATTCCTCAAACAGAAGAGAAGAGTTCTGATTGTGTCAGAGAAGGAAATGAACTGAAGATCCGTTGGTTTGTCTTCCTGCAGATCGTCACAGACTTCGTCTTCCTGTGTCCGTCCCGGAGGTCGGCGCGCGCCGGCGCGGCGGCGGGCAGCGGGGTGTGGCTGTACGTGTTCGACCACGTGCCTTCGGACCACCGCGTCTGGTCGGGCCTCACGTTCTGCTACCGCCACGCCTGCCACGGCGCCGAGCTGCCCTTCCTCTTCCACTCGGCCTCGGTGGCCAACCTGACCTTCTCGCCGGCGGAGAAGCTGCTGTCCAATCGGATGCTGTGCCACTGGGGCGCCTTCGCCCACGCCGGGGACCCTTCGTCCAGGAGCCAGCAGACCGCCTTCTGCAGGGAGCAGCGGCTGCCGCCGTGGCCGCGCTACTCCGACAGCAGCGGCTGGCTGGTCCTGAACCTGACCCGGCGCTCACACGCACAAGTCGGAACCAGAAACCAAATCTGTGACTTCTGGGACCAACTGGGCATTTATGAGTGAGCGTCAGGAAATCTGTCAAGATTGTTGGATGAAATGAATAAATCCCACGATGAAGACGAGACGCCAGATTATCAGGATTATTTCAAACCGTTAAACAATCATGACTTGTTTCCTACTAAAATTAGCACTGATAAGAATTTTCATCATCTCAAACCTAAAACTTCTTCATTAATCTTCTCATCTTCATAATGGAATAGAATTATCATGATTTCATTCATTCAACGCTGCAACTCCGTCTCCATGGAAACGGTGAAACCACAACTTTTCTGAAACGCGCTGCTGAAGATCTTCTGAACCAGCCAGGCAATAAAATCCAAGGTGGTTTAATCTTTAGAACCAGTAGAACCTTTCCTTCTGAGCCCAAATCTTCTGGACTCATTTAAGTCGGTGGCAAATATTGCAAAGCTACTTAGCTTAGCATGAAAAATAAAAGTCTTGTGTTTGATCAAACGTATGAAGGGGAAGTTGTAGATGAAATGCTCGCCAGGTGCTGCTGTTCTGATCATGTTGAAGTTACCAGGTAGTTCATGCTACGTTTGTCTTTATGCTAAGCTAAGCTAAGCTAAGCTAACAGTGTGCTTGTTGTAGTTTTATTCAGCTGAAGTGAGAAAAGAAGAAGAAGATGATGAATCAGGAGATTTTTCAATGTGGAAAATAAATGAAACTGTCATGATAAGATCCTGTTGTAAAAGAATGAAGCTGAAAAGTTTCAAAGATTAATGAGCTAAATAAAAAGCAGCTGAGAGACGTGTGGACGTGTGGACGTTTGGACGTGTGGACGTGTGGACGTTTGGACGTGTGGACGTGTGGACGTTTGGACGTGTGGTCGTTTGGACGTGTGGACGTGTGGACGTGTGGACGTGTGGTCGTTTGGACGTGTGGACATGTGGACGTGTGGACGTTTGGACGTGTGGACGTTTGGACGTGTGGACGTGTGGACGTGTGGACGTGTGGTCGTGTGGACGTGTGGACGTTTGGACATGTGGACGTGTGGATGTGTGGTCGTGTGGACGTGTGGACGTGTGGACGTTTGGACATGTGGACGTGTGGACGTGTGGTCGTTTGGTCGTGTGGACGTGTGGTCGTGTGGACGTGTGGACGTGTGGTCGTGTGGACGTGTGGACGTTTGGACGTGTGGACGTGTGGACGTTTGGACGTTTGGACGTGTGGACGTGTGGTCGTTTGGACGTGTGGACGTGTGGACGTTTGGACGTTTGGACATGTGGACGTGTGGACGTGTGGTCGTGTGGACGTGTGGACGTGTGGACGTTTGGACGTGTGGACGTTTGGACGTGTGGACGTGTGGTCGTGTGGTCGTGTGGACGTTTGGACGTGTGGTCGTGTGGACGTGTGGACGTGTGCAGAGCTCCGGGCAGACATGACATGTTCAGCTCGCAGATTAAGAACCAAGCAAAAGGCCTCATCACCCTCCAGTGCAGTTCAGCTTTCAATGTGTGACTCTTTGTTTATCTCACATTTCAGCGCCGCAGGCGAATCTGATGGACGACGGAATGTTTGAAGACGTTTTCATCTTTCTGTGGTTCTGCTGACTCAGCAAATAGTTCACAGAATCCAAGAGCCAAGTGTTCACTTCACATGTGGCTGCTTGAGGAATAAAGGTTAGTACTGGTACCAGTACTAGTACCAGTACTAGTACTAGTAGTCTTTTAAAGTAGTGCTGTTGGTGAATCCTTAACGTTTAGTTCCAAACCCTAAACAGAAAGTCTTTGCATTCATGTCCTTTTACAACATTTCAAGTAGAAACAAAACGTCGTTTTGACATTTTAGTTTCAGAGAAGTTTGTCTTCTACTGAGCAACTTTATGAAAGGAATGTGTGTTTATGCAGAAACGCTGAAAACAAATAAAACCACCAAGCTGGATGTTATTACGGTGACTGTCAAAATAAAAGTACCAAATCCAGGAGAATGTGGACCGGGAGTCATGACATCACGAAGGAAACTTTGTTCTGATTGGCTCTACTGAGCATGTGCAGAACTACTGGTAACTAAGTAGTTAACCACTAGTGAAACCTTAAAGTTTAAAGTTTAAACTAAAACCTGAGGAGAGTGGTGTTAAAGCTACAGAGGGTTCATGGAGGAGCGGTTCCATCAGCAGCAGCCTTCCAGAGCAACAGTCCCGCTTCAGCTGACAAACACACCGATCAATGACATGATCAGCTTATTGATCAGGCTGATCGGCCCCCCGCTGATCGGCCCCCTGCTGACCGGCCCCCCGCTGATCGGCCCCCCCGCTGATCGGCCCCCCGCTGATCGGCCCCCCGCTGATCGGCCCCCCCGCTGATCGGCCCCCCGCTGATCGGCCCCCCGCTGATCGGCCCCCCGCTGATCGGCCCCCCGCTGATCGGCCCCCCGCTGATCGGCCCCCCGCTGATCGGCCCCCCGCTGATCGGCCCCCCGCTGAGCCCCGAGCTGCAAAGGAAACGGCTCAGCCACCAGGTTACATCTACTCTCTGGAGCCAAACGTGACACATGGTATTCTAGTTTCTTTCAGCTTGTCACCCCACGGTGAGCAAGGAAACAAACGCAGTAATAAAGTACTGCCAGTACACGGTTCTCAGGTAAACTGGTCCAAATGCAGACAAAACACAACCTGAAGATAGAACCAAGAGCAGGATGATAGAATGACAGAGTTTATGATCAGACTGAGCTGGTGAGAGTGTGATAGGAGGAGGTTCCTGAGCTGAATCCCGCTCTAACGTCCTGACAGGAAGGATTCCGTCTCTCCATTCTGTTCTGCTTTACTCCGCCTGTTACTGCGAGAGACCACTTCCACCTTCACGTTGCACTGATGCATGGCCTCGCTTATCTTTACATCTGTTTTCTCATGAATCCAGCCTCCTTCACCAGAGTCACAGCAAACACTCCTGTGGGTGTGCAGCAATATATTCTATATAAAGGTATATTGGCTTGGTGCCTGCAGAGGCTCAAATCCTGTGTTTATGTTCCGTCTCCCAGCTCCTCCTCAACACCGACTCTATGAACGAAGACTGGAAACATGGCGCTCACCTGACGGCTTCTCTCTGTCCACGCTCCGCCGCTTTAACCTTCATTTGCAGTGTGAAGCAGCTTCCTGTGGTGGTTGAGGAGCTCAGGACGGGTCACCGTGAAACTGCTCTGGAACCAAAAATATGCAAATCTTTTTCAGTAAACGAGGCCTAATACTTGAAGATGTAAAGTTGTAACAAGCATATAGTGTAATAACTGCCAATAAAGTAATAATCTGGTTATTCTAAATGGAATAAAGCCAATATTGTAATAAATAAGCACGATAGTAAGATTGAGTTTGGTCCCTTAGTGAGTGAATAGAAGGACAATCCCATTGAAACTTATATTTTCCAGAATAAACCTGCACGGTTCTTACTGTGATGATTGTTGGCAAAATGTTATAATGACAAATATCTTATTACACTCCATTATATCTAGAACATTACTGGCCAGTTTGACATTATTTGTTCATTTAAGTGTTTTTCTTCAATACAATATTGGTGAAATATATGATCATGTGTATTTGAATTCATTTGATCAGACATGTCTTATCAAACCAAGTGAACATAGAGTCGTTTAACTGTCTGAAAGTGTTTACTGGTGATGTGAGAAGCTCAGACAATCAATAGATAGAAACACACAGTACTATCTACTCTGTAAACAGAGGTACATTTTATAGTTTTCCCCCCAAAGCATTAGACGTCTCCGGTTCCCAGATGAGGACATTGGTGACCTTCCTCCTCCTATTAGCCCCTCCCCCTTCCTCAGTAGACAGCTGCTGGGCTGCGCTGCCTGTTTGACAGAAAGTCAAAGAGACGAGTGTCTCACGTCCTGGCTGAGTGTGTTGGCGGCGTTTTCCACCCACTGCTGGTCGGCTTCCTGTTTCGCCCTGAGCCGCCGTCACAACACGTTACCCCTGATGGTCAACGCCGCCGCAGGCCGCAAGAGTGACCCTGTGTGTGTGTGTGTGTGTGTGTGTGTGTGTGTGTGTGTGTGTGTGTGTGTGTGTGTGTGTGTGTGTGTGTGTGTCCATTCCTCCCATGTATTTCACCTCCTCTCTATACCCTCCTCCTCCTCCTCCTCCTCCTCCTCCTCCTCCTCCTCCTCCTCCTCCTCGTGTTCTCCTCCTCCTCCTCCTCCTCCTCCTCCTCATGTTCTCCTCCTCCTCCTCCTCGTGTTCTCCTCCTCCTCCTCCTCCTCCTCATGTTCTCCTCCTCCTCCTCCTCCTCCTCCTCATGTTCTCCTCCTCCTCCTCCTCCTCCTCATGTTTCTGTCTCTCATCACTTCAGATTTCTGTCATTGAGGAATCTTCTGCAATAAACTGTGTTGAACCTCATCCTGCCTTAAACTTCTCCTGTCCTCCTGCTCACCTCCTCCTCCTGTTAACCTCCTCCTCCTGTCCTCCTGTCCTCTGACCCTCCTGTCCTCTGGTCCTCTGACCCTCCTGTCCTCCTGTCCTCTGGTCCTCTGACCCTCCTGTCCTCCTGTCCTCTGACCCTCCTGTCCTCTGGTCCTCTGACCCTCCTGTCCTCCGGTCCTCTGACCCTCATGTCCTCTGATCCTCCTGTCCTCTGACCCTCCTGTCCTCCTGTCCTCTGACCCTCCTGTCCTCTGACCCTCCTGTCCTCCTGTCCTCTGACCCTCCAGGTCTGCTGACACTCAACCAAACCCAAGTTGTGGAAGATGGATGGAAGATATAATTGAAACTATCTTATATTTACGACCACACTTGTTTGATTTTTCCCCAAAGATTTCGGTTCCCCGAGATGATGAAGATCAATAGAAGCAGAACTACAAGGTTCCTGGTCGGTGGATCAGCGTCGGTCTGTTTCTGGATCATTAAACTTTTCTACTGAGAGGCTGAGAGGCTGAGACTCTGAGAGGCTGAGAGGCTGAGAGGCTGAGACTCTGAGAGGCTGAGACTCTGAGACGCTGAGAGGCTGAGACGCTGAGACGCTGAGAGGCTGAGACTCTGAGAGGCTGAGAGGCTGAGAGGCTGAGACTCTGAGAGGCTGAGAGGCTGAGAGGCTGAGAGGCTGAGACTCTGAGAGGCTGAGAGGCTGAGAGGCTGAGACTCTGAGAGGCTGAGAGGCTGAGACTCTGAGAGGCTGAGAGGCTGAGAGGCTGAGACTCTGAGAGGCTGAGAGGCTGAGAGGCTGAGACTCTGAGACTCTGAGAGGCTGAGACTCTGAGACGAGCAGGTGAAGCCGACGCGTCTCGACTGAGAATCTAAAGCAGCTTCTGCGTTCCATCCAGCAGCAGGAGGCAGCGTGTTGCTGTAAGAGAGGCTTGGTTCGGTTTGTCTTTCTGTCCCTTTCAAGGTCAAAAGAAAATCCCTTATTTCTTCAGATCTGCAAAACAGAGAAATAAGTGGACTTAAGTGATTTTCAATGTATTTTTGGAGCCTTAAACTTCTTACCAAGGACACTCACACACAGAACCGGGATCAGACCAGATGATTAGAAGATGTGAGGACGAGCCGCTCCGCCTGCGGCTCCACGTCCTCATTAAGAATTCCTTTTCAACGTCCTCCCAGATTCTACTTCAATTCTTCATGCTGGTTTGAGCTCCGGTTCTCTCTTCAGAGGAGAGTCATTCCTTAAAGCTGCTTTTCCACATGAATAAATCATTATCTCATTAATTTGACATCAAAAGATGAATGTGTGAAGTAATTTCATTGATCAATGACACTTAATGATAACGAGGGACTAATCATGAAGGGAAGTTCCCTTCCAAAGCTTTTAAACTGAAATCCGTCTTTGACATGTTGGATGATGAAACTCAAGCCGGAGAGGGAAAGTGGATCCTGATGTTCAGCAAACTGTTCCTCAGTCCGCCTCCGGTGGAACCTCATGGAACCTCATGGAACCTCATGGGACCTCATGGGACCTCATGGGACCTCATGGAACCTCATGGAATCTCATGGAATCTCATGTAGTGAAAAATATCCATAGAAATTGAAATTTAGTAGAAAATGATTAAAAGGAACAATCCTGCTGCTCCTTCTCTTTCTCCTCCGACCTTCCCCATCATCAGATATTGGATTGACTGTGTGTGTGTGTGTGTGTGTGTGTGTGTGTGTGTGTGTGTGTGTGTGTGTGTGTGTGTGTGTGTGTGTGTGTGTGTGTGTGTGTGTGTGTGTGTGTGTGTGTGTGTGTGTGTGTGTGTGTGTGTGTGTGTGTGTGTGTGTGGCCGTCAGACGGAGGATAGAAACAGTGAAGCGGGCCTGAGTCTGCACGCTGCACACATCACCAACAAAAGACGCCCAGAACACTGACAGGTCCAGTAATTGTGTTCAGCGACTCATAACATTACTGGAATGGCATCATTCTTGCCCCGATGATGGAGGAGGAAGAGGAGGGAGAGGAGGGAGAGGAGGAAGAGGAGGGAGAGGAAGGAGAGGAGGGAGAGGAAGGAGATGAAGGAGAGGAGGAAGAGGAAGGAGAGGAAGGAGAGGAGGAAGAGGAGGGAGAGGATGGAGAGGAAGGAGAGGAGGGAGAGGAGGAAGAGGAGGGAGAGGAGGAAGAGGAGGGAGAGGAAGGAGAGGAAGGAGAGGAGGAAGAGGAGGAAGAGGAGGGAGAGGAAGGAGAGGAGGAAGAGGAAGGAGAGGAAGGAGAGGAGGGAGAGGAGGGAGAGGAGGGAGAGGAAGGAGAGGAGGGAGAGGAGGAAGAGGAAGGAGAGGAGGGAGAGGAGGGAGAGGAGGGAGAGGAGGAAGAGGAAGGAGAGGAGGGAGAGGAGGGAGAGGAGGGAGAGGAGGGAGAGGAAGGAGAGGAGGGAGAGGAGGAAGAGGAGGAAGAAGAAGGAGAGGAGGGAGAGGAGCGCCATGAGCGCCGCCTCACTGTGACCTCTATGAGCGCCGCCTCACTGTGACCCTCTATGAGCGCCGCCTCACTGTGACCCTCTATGAGCGCCGCCTCACTGTGACCCTCTATGAGCTGCGCTTCACTGTGACCCTCTATGAGCGCCGCCACACTGTGACCCTCTATGAGCGCCGCCTCACTGTGACCCTCTATGAGCGCCGCCTCACTGTGACCCTCTATGAGCTGCGCTTCACTGTGACCCTCTATGAGCGCCGCCTCACTGTGACCCTCTATGAGCGCCGCCTCACTGTGACCCTCTATGAGCTGCGCTTCACTGTGACCCTCTATGAGCGCCGCCTCACTGTGACCCTCTATGAGCGCCGCCTCACTGTGACCCTCTATGAGCTGCGCTTCACTGTGACCCTCTATGAGCGCCGCCACACTGTGACCCTCTATGAGCGGCGGGCTGCGTTCACCAAGCCTACAGCCGCTGTGCATGCGGTTGCCATGGAAACAGTCCTGGTTTCAGCAGAGCCTTTGTTCCATTGAACACGGGGGCGTCTGGCATGAAGGCTGTCCGATCAGGTTTGGGTTTATCTGCCGAGGCCTCCTGCTCTTTTCTCTTTCATGGAGACACACTGCTGAGAACAAGGTTGCTGTCGACTCCGTCTCCCCGAGGCGGCCGCAGCCTCCATCACCTCCATCACCTCCATCACCTCCATCACCTCCATCACCTCCATCACCCCCTAACGCTGCCACCTTTCATGGCGGCTGCCAGACGCTTCCTGTAAAACCATAGAAGCAGGAGCAGCAGAGGAGCAGCTCCTCTCTCTCAGCCTGTCTGGATAAAGAAAGACGTTTCTGTTGTAGAGCAGCAGTAGAGCAGCTCCTCTCTCTCAGCCTGTCTGGATAAAGAAGGAAGTTTCTGTTGTAGAGCAGCGATGCTCGTTTTCTTTCAGCTCGGTGGGAAAAGGAGGAAACATCGTTCTTCCATCGTTCCTCCATCGTTCCTCCATCGTTCCTCCATCGTTCTTCCATCGTTCATCCATCGTTCATCCATCGTTCTTCCATCGTTCCTCCATCGTTCCTCCATCGTTCTTCCATCGTTCCTCCATCGTTCCTCCATCGTTCATCCATCGTTCTTCCATCGTTCCTCCATCGTTCCTCCATCGTTCCTCCATCGTTCATCCATCGTTCTTCCATCGTTCCTCCATCGTTCCTCCATCGTTCCTCCATCGTTCCTCCATCGTTCTTCCATCGTTCCTCCATCGTTCCTCCATCGTTCATCCATCGTTCTTCCATCGTTCTTCCATCGTTCCTCCATCGTTCATCCATCGTTCATCCATCGTTCTTCCATCGTTCCTCCATCGTTCCTCCATCGTTCCTCCATCGTTCCTCCATCGTTCTTCCATCGTTCATCCATCGTTCTTCCATCGTTCTTCCATCGTTCTTCCATCGTTCATCCATCGTTCATCCATCGTTCCTCCATCGTTCCTCCATCGTTCCTCCATCGTTCATCCATCGTTCCTCCATCGTTCCTCCATCGTTCCTCCATCGTTCCTCCATCGTTCTTCCATCGTTCCTCCATCGTTCCTCCATCGTTCATCCATCGTTCCTCCATCGTTCCTCCATCGTTCATCCATCGTTCCTCCATCGTTCCTCCATCGTTCTTCCATCGTTCCTCCATCGTTCCTCCATCGTTCCTCCATCGTTCCTCCATCGTTCCTCCATCGTTCCTCCATCGTTCTTCCATCGTTCTTCCATCGTTCCTCCATCGTTCCTCCATCGTTCCTCCATCGTTCCTCCATCGTTCATCCATCGTTCCTCCATCGTTCCTCCATCGTCCCTCCATCGTTCCTCCATCGTTCCTCCATCGTTCCTCCATCGTTCTTCCATCGTTCATCCATCGTTCATCCATCGTTCTTCCATCGTTCCTCCATCGTTCCTCCATCGTTCTTCCATCGTTCCTCCATCGTTCCTCCATCGTTCATCCATCGTTCTTCCATCGTTCCTCCATCGTTCCTCCATCGTTCCTCCATCGTTCATCCATCGTTCTTCCATCGTTCCTCCATCGTTCCTCCATCGTTCCTCCATCGTTCCTCCATCGTTCTTCCATCGTTCCTCCATCGTTCCTCCATCGTTCATCCATCGTTCTTCCATCGTTCTTCCATCGTTCCTCCATCGTTCATCCATCGTTCATCCATCGTTCTTCCATCGTTCCTCCATCGTTCCTCCATCGTTCCTCCATCGTTCCTCCATCGTTCTTCCATCGTTCATCCATCGTTCTTCCATCGTTCTTCCATCGTTCTTCCATCGTTCATCCATCGTTCCTCCATCGTTCATCCATCGTTCCTCCATCGTTCCTCCATCGTTCCTCCATCGTTCTTCCATCGTTCTTCCATCGTTCCTCCATCGTTCCTCCATCGTTCATCCATCGTTCCTCCATCGTTCCTCCATCGTTCCTCCATCGTTCCTCCATCGTTCCTCCATCGTTCATCCATCGTTCCTCCATCGTTCCTCCATCGTTCCTCCATCGTTCCTCCATCGTTCCTCCATCGTTCTTCCATCGTTCTTCCATCGTTCCTCCATCGTTCATCCATCGTTCTTCCATCGTTCCTCCATCGTTCCTCCATCGTTCCTCCATCGTTCCTCCATCGTTCTTCCATCGTTCTTCCATCGTTCCTCCATCGTTCATCCATCGTTCCTCCATCGTTCCTCCATCGTTCATCCATCGTTCCTCCATCGTTCCTCCATCGTTCTTCCATCGTTCCTCCATCGTTCCTCCATCGTTCTTCCATCGTTCCTCCATCGTTCCTCCATCGTTCCTCCATCGTTCCTCCATCGTTCCTCCATCGTTCCTCCATCAGCCAGCCTAGCGTGTCACATGATACTACAGATAACCAGTCTTTTCCATGTGTCTCACAGCTGAACTGTTCCAATAAGACGACTGCATTTAAAATGGATGTAGTTCAGCTGGATCACCAACACCAGCGCTGAATAAAACATGGAGCTCATGCTGGGGTTGCCGGTACGAACGCAGGTAGCTCTCATTAAAACCTGCTTCACATGAATCCACATATTCACTGGGAGCAGCACAACAATCACATTTCTCCGTTTACTGATTAAAGAACTCGATAAATATTTCATTCATATTTTCTTCTGCCTCAGCAAGTCTACCCTGCTTTCTGTTTGTGTGACTAAGAAAAAGAAATTAATAATTAGTAATTATCTGTAATTAGTCTGACTGATGGAGGCGGCTGCCACGCAGCGCTCAGTCCCTCCACTGGCAGCAGCTTGGGTTTGGTGCCTTGCTCAAGGACACTTCCACATGTAGACAGAAAGGGAATTGAACCTGCTCCACCAGCTGAGCCACAGACGGACGGTTACAGCGGATGGTTCTCTTCTGCATATAAAACGAACTACAGCGCCAACTCATGGCCCGGCAGGATAACTACATGGTTTTCAGAAGGTTCCCGTTGAAACACAAAACTTTACTGAAACCAAAACACAGAAATATCCCCGTGACAGGATAACTGGGCGGGGCGGGGGGCGGAGCCTGACTGACGTCTACCAACAGAATGTTTTTACCTTTTAAATTTCAAGAAGAAATCCTGATCAGGTGATTTAAGTGGCGGCTGAAAGTAGAAAGTAGATCTTTAGCAGTAGAACGGAGATAAAAATGGTAGAATGGTGGATAACTGGAGTCAGCTGAATAAAGAGAACCTTTGTCCTGATAATCAATCGTCCGTCTGATCATGAACAGGAAGTTTAACGTGAAGGAAACATGTTTCTCCAGCTCTGCGCTGGTGAAACTCTCATGGGTACTTTTACACAAAGTACTTCAAGGTAGCACACGGAGAGAAGCTTTGTTTTATTTTGAAAGAAGCTAAAACGTCTGCAGGTCGCGGCTTCATCTCCTCTGGTAGAAAACAAGCAGCTGCAGGGTTCTACCTCCAGCAGCTGCAGGGTTCTACCTCCAGCAGCTGCAGGGTTCTACCTCCAGCAGCTGCAGGGTTCTACCTCCAACAGCTGCAGGGTTCTACCTCCAGCAGCTGCAGGGTTCTACCTCCAGCAGCTGCAGGGTTCTACCTCCAGCAGCTGCAGGGTTCTACCTCCAATAGCTGCAGGGTTCTACCTCCAGCAACTGCAGGGTTCTACCTCCAGCAGCTGCAGGGTTCTACCTCCAATAGCTGCAGGGTTCTACCTCCAGCAGCTGCTGGGTTCTACCTCCAATAGCTGCAGGGTTCTACCTCCAACAGCTGCAGGGTTCTACCTCCAGCAGCTGCAGGGTTCTACCTCCAATAGCTGCAGGGTTCTACCTCCAACAGCTGCAGGGTTCTACCTCCAGCAGCTGCAGGGTTCTACCTCCAGCAGCTGCAGGGTTCTACCTCCAGCAGCTGCAGGGTTCTACCTCCAATAGCTGCAGGGTTCTACCTCCAGCTGCTGCAGGGTTCTACCTCCAGCAGCGGCAGGGTTCTACCTCCAGCCCTCCTCTTCCACTACAACCTGAACATCCTGTGTGACCAGCAGGAGCGGAGTACTGCATCTGGCCTCGTTAACAGTACAGGGATATTTGGAGAGAAAAGGAGGAGAAGAATGAAGTGATGTGCTGGAGGATGGACAGAACCACAGACGGGTGAAGGTGGAGCGACCAGCAGAGTCCCACTGTTTCATCCAGCCCAGGTTCTGGGGTACACAGCATCTCTCACTCCGTCACATTCACCCGTTCACACAACCTCCAGGCACACTGACTCATGGAAACCGATCAGAACCAGAACCTGAGCTCAGAGGACGACCTGCTCCTCCAGATCATCTCTTCCAGACCAAAGCAAATACTGCGTTTCCTTCTCCAAAGGCTCTGAAAACTTTATTTCTGCTCCTCTTGTACTCTCCTGCTACCAGGTACTCCCCCGGTACCAGGTACTCCCCCGGTACCAGGTACTCCCCCGGTACCAGGTACTCCCCCGGTACCAGGTACTCCCCCGCTACCAGGTACTCCCCCGGTACCAGGTACTCCCCCGCTACCAGGTACTCCCCCGGTACCAGGTACTCTCCCGGTACCAGGTACTCTCCCGCTACCAGGTACTCTCCCGCTACCAGGTACTCCCCCAGTACCAGGTACTCTCCCAGTACCAGGTACTCTCCCAGTACCAGGTACTCTCCCAGTACCAGGTACTGTCCTGGTTCTTCCTCCAGGTTCCCAGCCAGCTGAGGCCAGTATACGATGTGACGGCAGCAGACGGTAGCCTCTGATTGGTCGGCACGTCATGACACAGGTGAGTCAGACGGCGTCTCGGTCAGCCGCCATTTTAAAACCGATGACCTGGAGAACGCTCAGGAACAGTCGTGACGTTTTTTGACATCTGAATTAAGGAATCTCACCAATATTAGTAGCAATTATCAGCTAATCTTTAATTCTATGGTAATTTCTTACAGAATGTAATTCTATGATCATTAACATCAGACTGTTTGTTTGTTTGTTTCAGCCGTCTGCTGCCGTCAACATGTCAGAGAAGTAAAACTAGTGGAAGCTGGTGTTGAAGGGACTGACTAATCATTCACTGTCCTGGGCAGTGGACATCCAACATGGCTGCCAGGAGGCCCGTTCCACCGCCACACAGCCTGATCATTGCTGCCATCAGGTCAGGAAGGGAATGTTTCTCCGAGTTAACAGGCTGGCGGGTTCCATTACCTTGTCAAGGTGTTCTGACAGCTGCTTGCTCTGCGGCTCCACAGCCCCGGAACATGAATGAACGTAGCAGTGTGGAACTATTGACAGGCTGGGGGTTCTTCCCCCGGAGGCGCTCGTCGTGTTTTGCCTGCAGCAAACAAACGCTGGGAGACTGACGCGTACTGGGCATGCTCCGTAACCTCCCGGCGGGGAAAGACTGCGAGAAAGACGAGGGGAGGGAAATATAGAAAGTGGAGCAGAAAAGTGGTGCCAGAATGACGAAGACACAATGAAGACGATCGTCCTCTTAAATCTTTAATCATCTCTGCAGAAGCAGCAGCCGGGGAGCTGTACTGCACCACGGCGCTCGCCAGTTCTAAACATTTGAAGTTTTCTTCCTTTCATGCAAAGAGAATATTTGATTTCCAAACACTGTGAGCTGTAATGAGGGACGAGTCGGCGTCTCCTCTCAGGGAAACAAGAAGTTCCTCTTCACAGGGAGGAACCATCTCTTTGTTTGGGGCTGATTCCTGCAGAGTCGTGGTGAAGTCTCTGACCCTGGTGAGTCACTTAGAACAGCTGAAACGGTTTGACTGATTGACTTCAGTCTGCAGAAGGCCTCTGGAAGCTGGTGGAGGACAGCGCCCCCTGGGGGCAAATAGACAAACAACATGCAGCCTAGCTGGGACCCATAAAGGTCCTTGTTTCTACCGCGCAGCATGCTACGCTATGCTACGCTATGCTACGGTCAGCTATCGTACGGTATGGATGGTACAGGGTAGTATGGTACGGTATGGTACGGTATGGTACGGTATGGATGGTACAGGGTAGTATGGTACGCTATGCTACGGTCAGCTATCGTACGGTATGGATGGTACAGGGTAGTATGGTACGGTATGGTAGAGTATGGCACAGTAAGGTCTCATGCAGCCCAGACATGTTCATTTAATGTTATGAGGCTGGAACAGCTTCATGAGCTCCAAGTACAAGTTTAATCTAAAAACACAAATACTTTCTTTAATCTCAACATGAGGAGAATTTAAAAAAACCTTCTGGTGCAAAATATAGTGAAATGTGCCAAAAATATTCTCCTATAGCTGCTGCATTCTGGGAGTTTTTACAATCTCCCCCTGATTCTGGTTCTTCATCGAGTTACTGTGGAGGTCCAGTGGGTTCTTCTTAGATTTGGTCCAAACCATCTGAACGTGTTTCCTTTAGCAGTCAAACTGATGAAACACCTTGGAGTTCTGAGCCTCTAATGTCAGTCTGGAGCAGTGGAGCTCCGAACGCTCTTCATCTCAAGCACTTTTCAAACCCGAAGCACCACATTGGCCAACGTTCTGCTCAGCGCCGACCACCGGACTGTCGACCACCGACCGGCGGACCGCTGGACCGCCGACCGCCGGAGGAACAAACGGAGCTGCAGACCAGGCTTTTCGCCGCCTCAGCAGAACGTCTGTTGAACAGGAGGCTGCTAATGCACTTCCAGTGTGTGCAGTGTACGGTGAGAGTGCAGTGGTAATCTGAATATTTCTAGAACTGTGAAACATAAAAAGCACTTCACACACCGAGCGACACTCCAAACCCGGCGAGGCGGAAATAGTCAAGCAGGAGATAAACGTGATCCATTATTTATAAAAGATCTGAGGACCGAGGCAGAGAAACAGGACCGTGTTCTTAGGCCTCGGTGTGGAATCCTGCGGTGGAGGTTCTGACACCGCAGCAGAATGCATCCTGCGGTGGAGGTTCTGACACCGCAGCAGAATGCATCCTGCGGTGGAGGTTCTGACACCGCAGGATGCATCCTGCGGTGGAGGTTCTGACACCGCAGCAGAATGTATCCTGCGGTGGAGGTTCTGACACCGCAGCAGAATGCATCCTGCGGTGGAGGTTCTGACACCGCAGCAGAATGTATCCTGCGGTGGAGGTTCTGACACCGCAGCAGAATGTATCCTGCGGTGGAGGTTCTGACACCGCAGCAGAATGCATCCTGCGGTGGAGGTTCTGACACCGCAGCAGAATGTATCCTGCGGTGGAGGTTCTGACACCGCAGCAGAATGCATCCTGCGGTGGAGGTTCTGACACCGCAGCAGAATGCATCCTGCGGTGGAGGTTCTGACACCGCAGCAGAATGCATCCTGCGGTGGAGGTTCTGACACCGCAGCAGAATGTATCCTGCGGTGGAGGTTCTGACACCGCAGCAGAATGCATCCTGCGGTGGAGGTTCTGACACCGCAGTATCCTGCGGTGGAGGTTCTGACACCGCAGCAGAATGTATCCTGCGGTGGAGGTTCTGACACCGCAGCAGAATGCATCCTGCGGTGGAGGTTCTGACACCGCAGCAGAATGTATCCTGCAGTGGAGGTTCTGACACCGCAGCAGAATGCATCCTGCGGTGGAGGTTCTGACACCGCAGCAGTTCTCCCAGAGAGCCCAGTCTATCAGCTCCAGTCCAGTTTATTACCCAGACTGGCTTTATGGCCGAGGAGAGCAACTTATTGGCGTCATAAACAGCATCACTGTCACACTGATTGGGTTTTATCCACTGCCTGAGCGTCCCGGGCCGCCGCCACCGCCATCCATCAGACCGGCGGCGCCCGGAGGAGAAGCGCTGGCCAAGCCAGCAGACTGCAGCTCCTGGCAGCAGGTGAGTGGAGAAGGTTCCTTTATCTCCTGGAGGTGAAGCGATGGCGTGCTGCTCTTCAGCGATGGCGTGCTGCTCTTCAGCGATGGCGTGCTGCTCTTCAGCGATGGCGTGCTGCTCTTCAGCGATGGCGTACTGTTCTTCAGCGATGGCGTGTTGTTCTTCAGCGATGGCGTGTTGTTCTTCAGCGATGGCGTGCTGCTCTTCAGCGATGGCGTACTGCTCTTCAGCGAGCGATGGCGTGCTGTTCTTCAGCGATGGCGTGTTGTTCTTCAGCGAGCGATGGCGTGCTGCTCTTCAGCGATGGCGTGCTGCTCTTCAGCGATGGCGTGGTTTCCTCTCCGCTCACCTTGGTCTCATCGTCACACTAACGAGCCTCATCAAATCCAGACTTTGCTCCCTGGTGTTCAGGCTGCTGCCCCTCTGGTTGCTCTGCACACTGACAACTTCTCACTCGTCTTTTCCTCCTCAGTCACAAACACTTGAGGGGTTTGGAAAGAGAAGATTATTTTCCTTCAGATGCTTCAGAGCAAATAATAAAACTGGAGGAGCTCCAGAGGAGCTTCAGAGGAGCAACAGAGCAGCAGTTAGCAGAGCAGCAGCAGTAGAGCAGCAGCAGCAGAGCAGCGGCAACAGAGCAGCAGCAGCAGCAACAGAGCAGCAGCAGCAGAGCAGCAGCAGCAGGAGAGCAGCAGGAGAGCAGCAGTTAGCAGAGCAGCAATTAGCAGAGCAGCAGCAGTAGAGCAGCAGCAGCAACAGAGCAGCAGTTAGCAGAGCAGCAGCAGTAGAGCAGCAGCAGGAGAGCAGCAGCCTCACTCAGACCATGATGCATTGCTGCAGCGGCACATCAGACTGAAGATCCTGATTATTGTTGGTGAAGAGAAGCTTCTGGAACTGCCTGAGGCAACACACACACACACACACACACACACACACACACACACACACACACACACACACACACACACACACACACACACACACACACACACACACACACACACACACACACACACACACACCAGCAGTTAATTATATCAGTGAATGAAACTTATCTTCTCTGTGTTTAACTGCAGATCTTCAGTCTTTGTTCAGGCGGAGCTACAATGAGCAGACTGTGTACTCTGTCATGTACACACACTGTGTACTCTGTCATGTACACAGTCTGTGTACTCTGTCATGTACACACACTGTGTACTCTGTCATGTACACACACTGTGTACTCTGTCATGTACACACACTGTGTACTCTGTCATGTACACAGTCTGTGTACTCTGTCATGTACACACACTGTGTACTCTGTCATGTACACACACTGTGTACTCTGTCATGTACACACACTGCGTACTCTGTCATGTACACACACTGTGTACTCTGTCATGTACCCACACTGCATACTCTGTCATGTACACAGACTGTGTACTCTGTCATGTACACAGACTGTGTACTCTGTCATGTACACAGACTGTGTACTCTGTCATGTACTTTATTACCTTCCCTGGTTGACTCCTGACTGCTGGACCCAGAGTGCAGCGGCGCTACGCTGAAGGTTAAACTGAAGGTTAAGCTGAAGGTTAAACTGAAGGTTAAGCTGAAGGTTAAGCTGAAGGTTAAACTAAAGGTTAAGCTGAAGGTTAAGCTGAAGGTTAAGCTGAAGGTTAAACTGAAGGTTAAACTAAAGGTTAAGCTGAAGGTTAAGCTGAAGGTTAAGCTGAAGGTTAAGCTGAAGGTTAAGCTGAAGGTTAAACTGAAGGTTAAGCTGAAGGTTAAGCTGAAGGTTAGGCTGAAGGTTAGGCTGAAGGTTAAACTGAAGGTTAAACTGAAGGTTAGGCTGAAGGTTAAACTGAAGGTTAAGCTGAAGGTTAAACTGAAGGTTAAGCTGAAGGTTAAGCTGAAGGTTAGGCTGAAGGTTAGGCTGAAGGTTAAACTGAAGGTTAAACTGAAGGTTAGGCTGAAGGTTAAGCTGAAGGTTAAGCTGAAGGTTAAACTGAAGGTTAAACTGAAGGTTAAGCTGAAGGTTAAGCTGAAGGTTAAGCTGAAGGTTAGGCTGAAGGTTAGGCTGAAGGTTAGGCTGAAGGTTAAACTGAAGGTTAAACTGAAGGTTAAACTGAAGGTTAAACTGAAGGTTAGGCTGAAGGTTAAACTGAAGGTTAAACTGAAGGTTAAACTGAAGGTTAAACTGAAGGTTAGGCTGAAGGTTAAGCTGAAGGTTAAACTGAAGGTTAAACTGAAGGTTAAACTAAAGGTTAAACTGAAGGTTAAGCTGAAGGTTAAACTAAAGGTTAAACTGAAGGTTAAACTGAAGGTTAAGCTGAAGGTTAAGCTGAAGGTTAAACTGAAGGTTAAGCTGAAGGTTAAACTGAAGGTTAAACTGAAGGTTAAGCTGAAGGTCACAGTGAGAACATCAGGTCACGTTTAAACTGCGTTTCAAGTGAAAACAGAAAAGTTTCCCAGAGCAGCAGATACAGAAAACCAGGCGCAGTGGAGGTGCAGGCTGCTTGAGCCCCATACTACTAATATTAAGTACCTTGAATGCCAAGGTGTATTTTTCATATATATTTATTTTGCCTTTAATTCACTTCAGAAATTCTTCTGATCTTTGAAATGTAACTGTAATTGAATTCATTTCAGGATACGTCCAAATAACACTTTTGACAGTAATGACTTATAAGCCAAAAAGTACTGTATATATGTACAACAGAGTTGCAGCCACATCAGGATTCAAACCTGCAAGTCTCAAACCTCGAGGCCAAAGGTGGACCTTCGCTCCAGTCAGACTATATGTGGACAGGATGTCCTGCAGGACTGAACTTATCTAAAGTTACATGTAGTGTCTATGTGCAGCAGGACCAGAGTGCAGAAACTCCAAAGGTTTTGGGTGAAAGAACTAAAGAGTATTCTCCTCCTCCTCCTCCTCCTCCTCCTCCTCCTCCTCCTCCTCCTCCTCCTCCTCCTCCTCCTCCTCCTCCTCCTCCTCCTCACTGCCTGCTTCCTGTAGAAAACCATCCATGGATATCAGCCTCCTATATACCATCCTATACACCATCCTATACACCATCCTATATACCATCCTATACACCATCCTATATACCATCCTATATACCATCCTATATACATCCTATATACCATCCTATACACCATCCTATACACCATCCTATATACCATCCTATATACCATCCTATACACCATCCTATACACCATCCTATATACATCCTATACACCATCCTATACACCATCCTATATACATCCTATACACCATCCTATACACCATCCTATATACATCCTATATACCATCCTATATACATCCTATACACCATCCTATATACCATCCTATACACCATCCTATATACCATCCTATATACCATCCTATATACCATCCTATACACCATCCTATACACATCCTATACACCATCCTATATACATCCTATATACCATCCTATATACATCCTATACACCATCCTATATACCATCCTATACACCATCCTATATACCATCCTATATACCATCCTATACACCATCCTATATACATCCTATACACCATCCTATACACCATCCTATATACCATCCTATACACCATCCTATACACATCCTATACACCATCCTATACACCATCCTATATACCATCCTATACACCATCCTATATACATCCTATACACCATCCTATACACCATCCTATACACCATCCTATACACATCCTATACACCATCCTATATACATCCTATACACCATCCTATACACCATCCTATACACCATCCTATATACATCCTATATACCATCCTATATACATCCTATACACCATCCTATATACCATCCTATACACCATCCTATATACCATCCTATATACCATCCTATACACCATCCTATACACCATCCTATACACATCCTATACACATCCTATACACCATCCTATATACCATCCTATATACCATCCTATACACCATCCTATACACCATCCTATATACATCCTATATACCATCCTATATACATCCTATACACCATCCTATATACCATCCTATATACATCCTATACACCATCCTATATACCATCCTATACACCATCCTATATACATCCTATACACCATCCTATATACCATCCTATATACATCCTATACACCATCCTATATACCATCCTATATACATCCTATACACCATCCTATATACCATCCTATACACCATCCTATATACATCCTATACACCATCCTATACACCATCCTATACACCATCCTATATACATCCTATACACCATCCTATATACCATCCTATACACCATCCTATATACATCCTATATACCATCCTATATACATCCTATACACCATCCTATATACATCCTATATACCATCCTATATACATCCTATATACCATCCTATATACCATCCTATATACCATCCTATATACATCCTATACACCATCCTATATACCATCCTATATACATCCTATATACATCCTATACACCATCCTATATACCATCCTATATACCATCCTATACACCATCCTATATACATCCTATACACCATCCTATACACCATCCTATATACCATCCTATACACCATCCTATATACATCCTATACACCATCCTATATACCATCCTATACACCATCCTATACACCATCCTATATACATCCTATATACCATCCTATATACCATCCTATATACATCCTATACACCATCCTATATACCATCCTATATACATCCTATATACCATCCTATATACATCCTATATACCATCCTATATACATCCTATACACCATCCTATATACCATCCTATACACCATCCTATATACCATCCTATATACCATCCTATACACCATCCTATACACCATCCTATATACATCCTATATACCATCCTATATACCATCCTATATACATCCTATACACCATCCTATATACCATCCTATATACATCCTATATACCATCCTATATACATCCTATATACCATCCTATATACATCCTATACACCATCCTATACACCATCCTATATACCATCCTATATACCATCCTATATACATCCTATACACCATCCTATATACATCCTGTATACCATCCTATATACCATCCTAAATACATCCTATACACCATCCTATATACCATCCTATACACCATCCTATATACCCCACCGGGGTAATAATACTGCCTCCATAGAGGGGTTCCTCAGTCTCTGCGGTCAGTTTAATCAGTTGCTCTATGAGGAGTCGCTCCCTGTTGCTCCAATAATAATTCAGTCTTATTGCTTAAAAACAGATCATAACTTAAATATGGTTTTAAAACTGATCAAAGTCTGTCGGTATAAATTTAAATAGAATAAATACAGAATATATTAAAACAGGACATGGCCTGACGAGGATGAGACGTTCCCTCATGTCTGCTATTAAAGCTTTAAGTAGTTTTTATCATGTGAATCAGGCGTGATGGAGAAAATGTCCACATTGTTCTGTTTGTCCAAAACAACTCGAAAGTCTTCAGTCCCCCTCTGGTCTGTGAGGACAGACACCCCCTCTGGTCTGTGAGGACAGACAGTCCCTGTGAGGACAGACACCCCCTCTGGTCTGTGAGGACAGACACTCCCTGTGAGGACAGACACTCCCTCTGGTCTGTGAGGACAGACACCCCCTCTGGTCTGTGAGGACAGACACTCCCTGTGAGGACAGACACCCCCTCTGGTCTGTGAGGACAGACACCCCCTGTGAGGACAGACACCCCCTCTGGTCTGTGAGGACAGACACTCCCTCTGGTCGGTGAGGACAGACACTCCCTGTGAGGACAGACACCCCCTCTGGTCTGTGAGGACAGACAGTCCCTGTGAGGACAGACAGTCCCTGTGAGGACAGACACCCCCTCTGGTCGGTGAGGACAGACACTCCCTGTGAGGACAGACACCCCCTCTGGTCTGTGAGGACAGACAGTCCCTGTGAGGACAGACACCCCCTCTGGTCGGTGAGGACAGACACTCCCTCTGGTCTGTGAGGACAGACACTCCCTCTGGTCGGTGAGGACAGACACTGTATGTGAGGACAGACACTCCCTGTGAGGACAGACACCCCCTCTGGTCGGTGAGGACAGACACTGTATGTGAGGACAGACACCCCCTGTGAGGACAGACACCCCCTCTGCTCTGTGAGGACAGACACCCCCTCTGGTCTGGGTCCAGCTCTTCATGGATCTCAGCTCTTTGAAAAGCAGATTTCTACCAACATCTATTTTTAGCCGTCTCTATTCACTCGTCCATCCAAACATCCTCAGTTATTAAACTCTGCCAAGACAAAATCTAATAAATAATCCATACGCTACCAAAGATGATTATTCCTGCATGTCTGAAGAATAAACACAGTCGCTCTCTCACACGGCCTGAAATGAAACAAAAGGGACAAAAGGGACAAAAGGGACAAATCCAATCGGTCGCAGCTGAAGTTTGATTGATGCTCGTCTTATTTAATTATTTAATTCTGTCTCATTTCTTTTCTCCTTGGCAGGACGCCAGGTCTGAGCTACTGGATCCTCAGCAACAACACAGCATTGTGGGAGAGCGCTTCCATACGCGTGTCTCTGAGGGGGCGGGGCCAACTGGAAAACAGCACAGAGGGAGGGGCGGAGTCAGGGGGCGGAGTCAGGGGGCGGGGCTCTGGAGGTTTAACTGAAGCTCAATGTGAGTGAAATGATGGAAAGTTGTTTCTGACCCCTGAGACGTTTTAACAAACGACTGCAGACTCGTGTTCTGATCTCTGGAACTGAACGCAGTACTTCTAGAAGTACCAACCTATTTCTGTCAGTACTACCAAGTACCGATTCATGTAAAATCAGAGGGTACCATGTTCCGGTACCTGAACCTCCATGTAGAGGAGGAGGTTTTCTGAACGGCGTCCGGAGCTGCAGCTGCAGAAAACGTTCCGCTTTTCAAAAGGCGATGCAGATTACGCTCCCTGCAGTACTGCAGTACTGCAGTATTTCAGTGTTTCAGTGTTTGATGTTTGAAAATCTCTCTGCTCACATTCCCAGCCTCAGATAAAAGGTCGCCCACTCGCCGTAACTTTCCAAACATTGGCTCTGCCCTGAGAAGCAGCTGGAGCCTCGGTCTGCTTAGAACGTCTCCATATCGGTACTGCTCGTATCAGGACACGTTCTGGAGTAACATTACTCTACATTCTGAATAGACTGTTTCTCCTGTCGCTCAATCTCAGTAAAACTACAAGTTGCACGTGAGTGCTGTACAGTAATGATCAGGATACATGTTTGTAGTATGATCAGAACTACAACATGAAGGAGTTTTCAAATAGAAAAAGAAAAATACTATCTGCACTCTCTTCTTTTAAATCAAACAGATGATGGAATAACTTTCCAGGAACCAAATAAAATATTCAAGCCAATTGTTGTTTGGTGAGTAAATAAATGAAGTAACATCAAATAATTCTTTCTAATTACTGCAGCCAGTAAGTTTTTATGAAAACAACCCAAACAAATCAAAACAGCAGTGAACGGTGTCGTCGGCATAGTACTGCAGTATTCCTTCAACTACAGTAGTAAGTTTGTTTACAAGTTCCAGGCCGGAAGGTTGAAGGACCTGAACATCAAACCATTTAGAACATGAATAGAACCCATGTAATTTATATTGTTTTCCACATCTGACTACTCTGACTGGATTTACAACCAAAGGAGGGATTCTGAGCTTCAACTGAGGAACGCTGCTCTCGTCTCGCCGCTCAGCAGGAACCGGAAGGAACCGGAAGGAACCGGCAGGAACCGGAAGGAACTGACAGGAACCGGCAGGAACCTGCAGAACCAGGTGCAGAGAAGAACTGACAAAAGAGACTGAGTGAAGAATCCTTCAAAGACCTGGAGGCTCTTTAACAACGAAGCACCGCGAAACGCTGATCTGTGATGACGTCACTGTAGACCTGGTTCTACCGCCGCGGCTCTCTCTCTCTCTCTCTCTCTCTCTCTCTCTCTCTCTCTCTCTCTCTCTCTCCTCTCTCTCTCTCTCTCTCTCTCTCCTCTCTCTCTCTCTCTCTCTCTCTCTCTCTCTCTCTCTCTCTCTCTCTCTCTCTCTCTCTCTCTCTCTCTCTCTCTCTCTCTCTCTCTCTCTCTCTCTCTCTCTCTCTCTCTCTCTCTCTCTCTCTCTCTCTCTCTCTCTCTCTCTCTCTCTCTCTCGAACATAAACGCCTGGTGGTAGTGATGGATAGAGACAGCTGTAGTGGAAATACAAAACGTGCGAGCGCGCACGCACACACACACACACACACACACACACACACACACACACACACACACACACACACACACACACACACACACACACAGGAGTGTAACCAAGCTGTGGAGCAGATTAACGACTTTACTTCCAATTAGTCGACTCAGCATGAGAGGAAAAGGCTTCAACTGCCTTCTGCTTCCTTTCTTCTGTGTGTGTGTGTGTGTGTGTGTGTGTGTGTGTGTGTGTGTGTGTGTGTGTGTGTGTGGTCCTGCTCTCTGACTGGCTGCAGGCCGCTGGATGTCACATGTTGCCTCACTTCCTCTTCATGTAAAATCACAAACTGGCCTGGAGGTATTAGGGATAGACGGAGCAAAAGGGACAAGAGAGGCTTCTTTCAATGTCACCCTAAACCACCACACCATCACTTCCTCTCTCTCCATCTCTCTCTCTCCTGCTCTCTCCATCTCTCTCTCCCGCTCTCTTCATCTCTCTCCTTTAGCCTCGTGCTAATGAGCTAGGTAGCTCCTCCTTTAGCCTCGTGCTAATGAGCTAGGTAGCTCCTCCTTTAGTCTCGTGCTAATGAGCTAGGTAGCTCCTCCTTTAGTCTCGTGCTAATGAGCTAGGTAGCTCCTCCTTTAGCCTCGTGCTAATGAGCTAGGTAGCTCCTCCTTTAGTCTCGTGCTAATGAGCTAGGTAGCTCCTCCTTTAGCCTCGTGGCTAATGAGCTAGGTAGCTCCTCCTTTAGTCTCGTGCTAATGAGCTAGGTAGCTCCTCCTTTAGCCTCGTGCTAATGAGCTAGGTAGCTCCTCCTTTAGCCTCGTGCTAATGAGCTAGGTAGCTCCTCCTTTAGCCTCGTGCTAATGAGCTAGGTAGCTCCTCCTTTAGCCTCGTGCTAATGAGCTAGGTAGCTCCTCCTTTAGCCTCGTGCTAATGAGCTAGGTAGCTCCTCCTTTAGCCTCGTGCTAATGAGCTAGGTAGCTCCTCCTTTAGTCTCGTGCTAATGAGCTAGGTAGCTCCTCCTTTAGCCTCGTGCTAATGAGCTAGGTAGCTCCTCCTTTAGCCTCGTGCTAATGAGCTAGGTAGCTCCTCCTTTAGCCTCATGCTAATGAGCTAGGTAGCTCCTCCTTTAGTTGGTCCGTTTCCACAACTTTCTGAAAACGTCCACCAAGGGGGAACTTTTAAAACTCTGTCGTCGTGCCAACAGGAAGACTTTGTGACGACGCTCGTCTCGGGGTTGAAGGTGGAAACGCGGCTGCTGCTCATGCTCTGCACATCTGCGAACAACAATGGCCGCCGCCACGGGCGTTAAACCGACACCTTTCACTGGAAACATCTTTGTGTAATTGAGGATTTAAACATTTGATTATTTGAATGCGAGTGAAGTCCAGCCTCGGTCCCTGAGTGGCGGCTCTGCTAGCTCGCCGTGTGGCGGAGCGATGGCGTCTGTGAGAGCAGGAAGCAGGACGGAGGTTCGGCGCTCGTAAAGCAGGAGTCTGACGGAGCGGCGGCGAGTTGAACGGGTCGATGGCGTGACCCGGCTGAACCCCGACATCCATCAGCAAGACAAACCACACAGACCACCCCGCGTCTTTCCTTTGCTTTTATTAATGGAATGTTTATTTCGAGGTATGAAAATAGATCTCGGGTGGAAATAAGAAATCAGGCGGCGGCGGCGGCGGCGGCGTGGTGGTGATGGCGACAGGAAGGCGTGTCAGAGAAGCATCGCGCCGTTAGATGAAGGCCGGCGCTCCGACCCTGTGGAGGTTCAGCATCGTGGCGGCGCCTCGGCCGGGAGGACGACACAGGAAACAATGTGAGCCCCGGCAAAATAAAAGCCCGGTGATCAGACAGGAAAACGTCCTCAGGTGTGGGGCTCGTTACCGCCGAGGTCCTCCGGGAGGCGCTGTCCTTCAGGTCTCATTTCCTTCCAGGCCTCATGAATCCAGAGTGAATCTGTGACGGAGGATTTTATGTTTCTGAGGCGGAGCGGCTGAAACATATTTAGTTTCCATTGTGTTAAATCATGAACACGTGGGCTACGTAGGAACCGGCTTCAGGATCCGTTTGTAAACCATCACAGGCTTCAGACACGGAGCCGCACGAAGCAGCGCTGCTCTACCGGTACTCTGGTACTCTGGTACTCTGGTACTTCTAAAGATTGTGTGTCCATACTTTAATACTTCGTCAGCTTTAGAAAAGCACGACGGTAAAGCACCGGGTGTTAGCAGGATGGCAGCCGATGGGGCCTCAAAAAGACTTTCAGAATAAAATGGGTACAAAACAACAAAACAGAAAACTTCACAATACTTAGAACTTATTTAAAAACTGGAGTTTGTCGGCGTTTCTTAGCAACATCGAAGTTTTCTAAGCAGTTAGCAGCGAATTAGCTTTGTTGCTAACAAGACAAGAAACTCGATCAGTCGCAGCAAAGCTGGACCCACCGAGGGACCCGGTCTCTCTGGACCCACCGAGGGACCCGGTCTCTCTGGACCCACCGAGGGACCCGGTCTCTCTGGACCCACCGAGGGACCCGGTCTCTCTGGACCCACCGAGGGACCCGGTCTCTCTGGACCCACCGAGGGACCCGGTCTCTCTGGACCCACCGAGGGACCCGGTCTCTCTGGAACCACCGAGGGACCCGGTCTCTCTGGACCCACCGAGGGACCCGGTCTCTCTGGACCCACCGAGGGACCCGGTCTCTCTGGAACCACCGAGGGACCCGGTCTCTCTGGAACCACCGAGGGACCCGGTCTCTCTGGACCCACCGAGGGACCCGGTCTCTCTGGACCCAACGAGGGACCGGTCTCTCTGGACCCACCGAGGGACCTGGTCTGGTCTCCTACAAACTCCGGATCCATTATTGAAATAAAAAATGAAAATGTTGATTAGTCCTGGAGATCTTAACTAATCAAGCACCTAAACCACAGATTGGTCAAACGGACGTCGGCGGCGGCGGAACGCGACCGACGGAACGCCACCGGCGGAACGCGACCGACAGAACGCGACCGGCGGAACGCCACCGACGGAACGCGACCGACGGAACGCGACCGACGGAACGCGACCGACGGAACGCGACCGACGGAACGCGACCGACGGAACGCGACCGACGGAACGCCACCGACGGAACGCGACCGACGGAACGCGACCGACGGAACGCGACCGACGGAACGCGACCGACGGAACGCCACCGACGGAACGCGACCGACGGAACGCGACCGACGGAACGCCACCGACGGAACGCGACCGACGGAACGCGACCGACGGAACGCGACCGACGGAACGCGACCGGCGGAACGCCACCGACGGAACGCGACCGACGGAACGCCACCGACGGAACGCGACCGACGGAACGCCACCGACGGAACGCCACCGACGGAACGCCACCGACGGAACGCCACCGACGGAACGCCACCGACGGAACGGGACCGACGGAACGCCACCGACGGAACGCCACCGACGGAACGGACCGACGGAACGCGACCGACGGAACGCCACCGACGGAACGCCACCGACGGAACGCCACCGACGGAACGCCACCGACGGAACGCCACCGACGGAACGGGACCGACGGAACGCCACCGACGGAACGCCACCGACGGAACGGGACCGACGGAACGCGACCGACGGAACGCCACCGACGGAACGCCATGAAATGAGTCTTTGGTTCAGTTGAGAAATGAAAAACAAACTGGGCGATGACACATTTTCTTTACGTTCGATAAAGTCGTCAGGAAAACTTACAGCAACCGGAGCGGTGGAAGTTTAAACCTGTCAGAGCGAGAACTTCCTGCTCCCCGTCCACGTCTCGGAATAGAAAAAATATATGTACAGGTTGAATAAATAGGGGGCGGAGCTACGGCACGCTGGAACACCGCCGTTTCCTCACAGGCTGTTTGTCCATCAGTCTCGTGTGAAAGTGTCTGTACTGAAAGGAGGCGGGGCACAGGGGGCGGGGCCTCAGCCTGGAGGAGGGGGGGGCTTCGGCGGGGGGGGCTCAGCCTGGAGGAGGGGGGGCTTCGGCGGGGGGGGGCTCAGCCTGGAGGAGGGGGGGCTTCGGCGGGGGGGGGGCTCAGCCTGGAGGAGGGGGGGCTTCGGCGGGGGGGGCTCAGCCTGGAGGAGGGGGGGCTTCAGCGGGGGGGTGGGGGGGGGGGGAGCAGCGGGGGGGATTGCTCAAATCCGTCCTCCAGATCGGCGTCCAATCAACCTGTGGAGGAAATGGATTAATAGAGCGAGGAGATGTGAGACAGGAAGTCTCAGACTTTAGAACGATGGTTTTTCATTTCTCGTGTGAAAATCCAGTGAAAAGTTCAGGAAGTTATTGTTTCAGATTTTGGATGAATTTATCAAGCTATGATGCTAAATGCTAAATGCTAACCTAAACACAGCGTTTACTTGAACAACATTTAAATCCAATAAAGGTTGAATGTTTGAATTACGTAACTTTAACTCATGTTACATTTTAAGTGTTTTCTTTTCCTCTTTAACACTTTTAATGAGTCTAAATGAAAAAGTTCTGTTCAGATGAAACGTAAACAGCCTGAAATGTTCTTTTCCTTTGAGTCCCTCGTGTTTAAAGAGCGTTTAGTTCTGTTTTAATGATCAGGAACTTAAAACGAAGATCACGGCGTTAAAAGACTCTGAGTTCAGTTTAGAGAGAATCTGGGTCGTTAGGCTGAGGAACTCTTTGGTTTAATTGTTTTAGTCTTTGAGTGGAATTTAAAGGGTTAAAGAAGCAGCGGCCACCTCCAGGTGAGGCGTTAAAAGGTGAGATGTTAAAAGGTGAGACGATAAAGGTGAGGTGTTAAAAGGTGCAACTATAAAAGGTGAGATGTTAAAGGTGAGACGTTAAAAGGTGAGATGATAAAGGTGAGATGATAAAGGTGAGGTGTTAAAAGGTGCAACTATAAAAGGTGAGATGTTAAAGGTGAGACGTTAAAAGGTGAGATGTTAAAGGTGAGACGTTAAAAGGTGAGATGATAAAGGTGAGGTGTTAAAAGGTGCAACTATAAAAGGTGAGATGTTAAAGGTGAGACGTTAAAAGGTGAGATGTTAAAGGTGAGACGTTAAAAGGTGAGATGATAAAGGTGAGGTGTTAAAAGGTGAGATGATAAAGGTGAGGTGTTAAAAGGTGTAACTATAAAAGGTGAGATGTTAAAGGTGAGATGTTAAAGGTGAGACGTTAAAAGGTGAGATGATAAAGGTGAGGTGTTAAAAGGTGAGATGATAAAGGTGAGGTGTTAAAAGGTGTAACTATAAAAGGTGAGATGTTAAAGGTGAGATGTTAAAGGTGAGATGTTAAAAGGTGAGATGTTAAAGGTGAGATGTTAAAAGGTGAGATGTTAAAGGTGAGATGTTAAAAGGTGCAACTATAAAAGGTGAGGCGTAAAAGGTGAGATGTTAAAGGTGAGATGTTAAAAGGTGAGATGTTAAAGGTGAGATGTTAAAGGTGAGATGTTAAAGGTGAGACGTTAACCCCTCCCCCTCCCCTCACCGCTGGGGGCGCTCCAGTGTGGGCGGGGCTCTCTGCGGGTCACGCCACGTTGGGCGCGCAGCGGAGGCTCTTGCTCCCGGGCAGCGGGACCACCAGCAGCTGCTGCTTGTGTCTGGTGGAGCGGACGGCCAGGATGGCCTGGCGGTTCTTGTAGCGGACCATCTGCAGGGTGATCTCCGCGTTCCAGCCCTCGTCCTGCGGACACCTGAAGTCGATCTCCCGGCCCTCCGTCATCACCACCGTGAAGTACACGTACTTGCCTTTGCGCTCCACGCAGTCCACGGTCTTCATGTTGGCGAAGTGCAGCTCCTTGACCCTGGAGTCCCCCCCCCCGGTCCTGGAGTCCCCCCCCCCGCCGTGCAGCTGTTTGGGCGGCAGCAGCAGGACGCCGTCCTCCGTCAGGACGCAGCGCTTCTTCTTCCACAGCTGCAGCAGCCCGTCGCTCCGCTTCTCCAGGAGACCCTCCTTCAACACCTTCCTCCCGTTCTCCAGCATCTTCCTCTTCCTCAGCGGCGTTTCCCCGGAGCAGGTGAAGGCATGAGCGGCTGCTCGGAGGAGGCTGCGCGCCCGTCTGCTGCGTCCCGGCTCCGCCGTGTGTGTGTGTGTGTGTGTGTGTGTTGTGTGTGTGTGTGGGAGGGAGGGATCGGCGCGGCGCCCCGCCCCCTCCATGACATCCAGCCTCCTGATTGGATGACATCGGCCACAACTGTGGCAACAAGCCGGACTCTATTATTATTGTTATTATTATCATTACTATTATTATTATTATCATTGTTATTATCATTATTACCATTATTATTATTATTATTATTATTGATCCGGTGTTTAAAAGCCTAAATTTACAAAATAAATAAATAAAAGTTCCTAAAACTTCTGAAGCTCAAATCAGAAATGTTTCCTGCCGAAACGTTTCTTTTCTCCCCAAACGACCAGAACTGTGGTTCTGTTGTCCTCTGGACTGAACAGAATCAGGAGTGAAACATTTCATCTCGTTTGTGTTCAGCTCTTTTCCCTTCAAACGGCTCGATGGCGCCACCTGCTGACAGACATAGCGAGCCGCAGCCACACTGAAGAGGCTTGATTCTCCTGATGCACCAGAAAACTCTGGAACTTCCATTGAGCCTGAACCTTTATTCATCATCAGATCACAGAACCACTGATCAATAACATCAGTCTGGCACGAGGCCAACTCCTCCTGAATGAAGCTCCGAAACTTTCAGGTTATTATACTTCAGGGTTCTATCAGTCACAGATCAATATTTTGTTTTGTTTTATTCAGAACTTTACAAAGTGGATCAGCAAGAGCATCAAACTCATTCACTTCAGGATGAGAGGAGGATGAGGAGGAGGAGGATAGAGGATGAGGAGGATAGAGGATGAGGAGGATAGAGGATGAGAGGAGGATGAGGATAGAGGATGAGAGGAGGAGGAGGATAGAGGATGAGAGGAGGAGGATAGAGGATGAGGAGGATAGAGGATGAGAGGAGGAGGATAGAGGATGAGGAGGATAGAGGAGGAGGAGGATAGAGGATGAGAGGAGGAGGATAGAGGATGAGGAGGATAGAGGATGAGAGGATGAGGAGGATAGAGGATGAGAGGAGGAGGATAGAGGATGAGGAGGATAGAGGATGAGAGGAGGAGGATAGAGGATGAGGAGGATAGAGGATGAGGAAGATAGAGGAGGAGGAGGATAGAGGATGAGAGGAGGAGGAGGATAGAGGATGAGAGGAGGAGGATAGAGGATGAGAGGAGGAGGATAGAGGATGAGAGGAGGAGGATAGAGGATGAGGAGGATAGAGGAGGAGGAGGATAGAGGAGGAGGAGGATAGAGGAGGAGGAGGATAGAGGAGGAGGAGGATAGAGGATGAGAGGAGGAGGAGGATAGAGGATGAGAGGAGGAGGAGGATAGAGGATGAGAGGAGGAGGATAGAGGATGAGAGGAGGAGGAGGATAGAGGATGAGAGGAGGAGGAGGAGGATAGAGGATGAGGAGGATAGAGGATGAGAGGAGGAGGAGGATAGAGGATGAGAGGAGGAGGAGGAGGATAGAGGATGAGAGGAGGAGGATAGAGGATGAGAGGAGGAGGATGAGGAGGATAGAGGATGAGGAGGATAGAGGATGAGGATAGAGGATGAGGAGGATAGAGGATGAGGAGGATAGAGGATGAGAGGAGGAGGAGGATAGAGGATGAGGAGGATAGAGGATGAGGAGGATAGAGGATGAGGAGGATAGAGGATGAGGATGAGAGATGATAGAGGATGAGGATAGAGGATGAGGAGGATAGAGGATGAGAGGAGGAGGAGGATAGAGGATGAGGAGGATAGAGGATGAGGAGGCTAGAGGATGAGGATGAGAGAGGATGAGGATAGAGGATGAGGAGCGTCTCATGGAGATTTATTTGTTTTATATGTTGCTGTTTTATTTCCTACTTTATTTAAATATTTGGAGTTTTTCTCAGGAAACCAGAAATCTGATCTTTGTAACAAAAGTGAGAAAAGATGTTTAAGACGACGTTCCAGAGCGACTTCCTGTTCAGACAGCGTTCCAGTCTCTCTGCTGCAGCGCCACCTACAGGACATGTCCTGGTGATCATAAGGGACCTAGAGGAGGTTCTGGTTCAGACGTCTTGTTGCGGGTTTGTTCATTTCTTCACTTCCAGACGCGCGACAGTGAAAACGATTGTGTAATAATTCATAGAACTTATTGGTAGATAAGTACTTTTCAGAGGTACTGTCATTTTGCTGTCAAGTATTAAAGTTTGTAATATAAATAGTTCAAGCTATCAAACAAGGAATTGTAGCTCCGCCCCTCAGCGCTGCTCGCTCAGGTTCTGGCTCTATGGGTGACATCACTGATCACTGAAGGGGGCTGGTGTCAAATTACAAGCACCGTGCGCTATATGCAGGTTGAATGGTTAAAAAAACCAGCCAATGACGAGCGTTCCTGCTCCTTCCAACAGGACACCTTCACTGACGTAGTAATATTAGAAAAGTACTGCAGCCGTTCAGAAGAAAACCTGAAGTAGTTCCCTCACATGAAGCTCAGACACGACAGGGAACTCCACATGTTTAACCAATTTATTCATGAACAGACACCAAGTTACTGAGTACATTAGTATTTTTGTAGCATAGCATTTTGCCTCAACAACAGCCGCTTCAACCCCCCAGTGAACACATGAATACCGAGACTCCCTGGCTCTCCACAGCGCCACCATGCTGCCGGGCACGGCTCCACAACACAAAAGAAAAGGCATCGCCTTGACTGGAGGGGGAGGGGCTACGGTTCTGGCTCCGCCCCCCTCCTGGCCAGGAAGTTTTGCTCCGACATGCTTCTGGGTAACAGGAAACAGGAGCTGGGTGGTGGTGGGAGGAGGGTGGCGGTCATTGGCCACGCCCCTCATGTTTCACAGTGATAAATTATCCGACACCTCGGGGGTCACATGACTGGTTCCACAACTCGGGGGAGGAACCCACTTCTACTTTGGAGAACCTGAAACAGACTTTTCCCTCATCGCCCCCCGTAAAGCCCAGAGACTCCCGAGCGCCGCTCCGACTCCGCCCCCAACAAAGCGCCGCTCACGCTAAAAGCTCAGGCCCCGCCCACATTTTATAATGCCCAGCTTTCCGTCACTATGAACACGATGTACTGAAGCTGTATTGTTGTGGTTATTAAGCGACGCCACAGATGATGGCGAGGGGGACGATCGGCCAAAAACAATGTCTACGGCGCTCTGGTGTGGGCGGGGCCTCAGACGGCTAACTGACGACGCGTGAGAACAAAGTGCTATTGGACAGACGAGGTGAAGGAACAAGTGGAATGTTCTGGAGCCGATCGGTTACAAGACGTTGGAGGTTTACCGGCGGCGCCGGTCGGTCTGCAGACTGGAATGTTAGGAGCGAGAAGCAGCCGAGTGGCTCCACCTGGTGGATTTAACCGGAACGGCGCCGGTCGTCCAGCCGACCATCTTGGAAATGCTACAGCAATTTTTGAAAAGACCCCCCCCCCCCCCCCCCCCCCCCCTACCCCACACCCCCCCCAGTCGAACCCACAGCTGTTGTCTGAGAGCAAAAACAAGAAAAGACTTCACAAGAACCCAAAACTAGTTTAGCAGTGAGAAACAAGGTCATGCTGTTTGAGGAGTTTCCTTTCTATCTATGGTACAGAGGAGAAAACTGGTCTAGTAAAATACTATGAGTACTGAGCTCCAGTGGAATACCGGGAGTTTCCGTAACAAAAATCTTGAAACCCTTTTTTTTTTTTTCTTCTTCAAATTCTCTACCAAGAAAAATACAAAACATTATAAGGCGTTAAGTAACTATTTTTAATAGATTTTGTTTGTTTTCATTGAGAAGCCGTTACAGTGCAGAGGATCCTGGGGCCGCCGCCGCCGGCTTCACTGCTGCTTACACTCAGCAGGGGGCGCTGCATCCTTCTGGAGGGGGGGAGAGGGGGGGGGGTCATTCTGTGCTTCATGTCATCACATTACACACAAACCACAAGAAGAGAAACAGCTTCTCTCACCTCAATGTTCTGAACATGAGAAACTCTACTGAGCATGTGCAGAACTTCACTACAGCTGCTGCGCGCTGGACTCCGTTTCCACGGAGACCGACTGTTTAGAAAAGGTTGTGCCTCGGGGGCCGTCTGAGCAGCCGAGCCTCCTAAACTCTACCCTACGATATGTTCAGGCTCAGACCCACAATAGGAATATATCAAGTCACCAGTTCAGCGTTAAGGCCACTAGAGGGCGCTGTGCTGAGACGTGTTGACCCGTGATCATGGGAGTCAAACGAGGCCAAAATCAGCTGAACCACAAAGCAAATTATCTAAACTTTCATCACCTGATCAAAGTGACTTTAAATCTGGAGTCTGACAAGTTCTGAAATCAGATTTAAAACATTTTAGTTCAGAAGCCAAATTAAATTAGAACCAATTACTTCAAATTAAAGTACTGCTGAAAGAATGCAGTGAAACGTCTAAAAACCCCCCCAGCTGTTGCATTCTGGGAGTTTTTACAAACAGACAGTGTGGCTCTAACGCTGGTTTGTTATCTTTCATCATGACTGTCGGCGCCGCGACTCGAGAGAAATCGGTTTAAAATGTTTTCTTTGAAATATTTAGTTTGCTTGTTGGTTTGGCGCCTCCTGCTGGCCGCTTCTGGTCGACACCATTAATCCTAAAGCTTAAAACCTAAAACACAATTTCTTTAACTGGAAGTTAAACTTTCTATGTGGTGAAGGAGAGTCAGGTGTCAGGTGAGTGTCAGGTGAGTGTCGGGTCGGAGGAGGGAAGCTGAACTCATGTGAAAATGTAAAACATAAAAATCACAAACCAAACAAAGAAAGAAAGAAGACTTGACGTTTTAATGGGAGAAAAAAGAAAGGAGCGATGCACCTGATGCACCCGATGCACCCGATGCACCTGATGCACCTGATGCACCCGATGCACCCGATGCACCCGAACAGAACCTGAGTTTGTGGAAAAGTTCAAACATGGAGGCGACAAAAGAGGCCGGACTCGTTTCAACATACAGAGATGATCCAGGCGACATGAGCTCAGACGTTAGTGGGGGGGGGGGGGGTAGGGGGGGCGGCGGCGGATGTGAGGGGGGGGGGGGGGGGGTGCAGACGGAGGAAAAGCCAAACTCAAAGGGTGGGGGGGGGGGGGGGGGGGGGGGGGTGTGAGGGGGTAGTAAGCCGACAAGCCAGGAGCCGTTACCTACCAGGACAGGTTATTTTTCTACTGTCACTTAAACCTGGTGAGGAAACATTTAAAGAGGAGCGACAAAAGTGACCGGAGGTGAAGAAACATCAATGAAAAGGAGGAAACAAAAGAAAAACTAGCAGAATACAGAATGTCAAAGAGCCTCGGGGTTCAGGAGGCTCCACACTTAAAGTTGAGGGGATTAAATGAGATTAACAGGGATTACACATCGAACCTCAAACTGATGGAGAACTTCAGGCTGACAGAAGCACCTCCCATTACTTTGATTTTAGATCGTCCAAATTAAACTTTAAAGGGCCCGTCTGCTTTAACATGTAAGATCCATCATCAAACTGCTTCAAATAAACGAGTCAGGAATTCACCGCTTCAATCTGAAACGAGCTCCGGTCGTCATGGAGACCAAACCAGCTCCTCTGCTCTACAGGAGAAACATCCCGAGAGCAGTACTGCCCCCTGCTGGGCAGACAGAGGCGTCTCCCCAGGATGTTAGTTTAACATGCAGTCATTCCAGTGAAGTTGGGTTACATCTTGTTATAAAGGTTTTAAAGTTTGAATCCTGGAAGTAAATCTTACAGCTCAGATCAAACGGGACATTTTCTCTCTCATTTCAACTCGTCAGAAGAACAAAAAGGAAAGATTCTCTGGCGTATCGGACCAGATACGAGTTATTGTCAACCAACTTAATACTAATTTAATACTAATACTAGCTGGACTGTGATTGGTCCAATCCCGACAGACCGGTCACTGTATTGATGAGCTGCATGAGGTCTACTGGTAGAGGAGGAACCCTCCAGGTCTGAGGTCTACTGGTAGAGGAGGAACCCTCCAGGTCTGAGGTCTACTGGTAGAGGAGGAACCCTCCAGGTCTGAGGTCTACTGGTAGAGGAGGAACCCTCCAGGTCTGAGGTCTACTGGTAGAGGAGGAACCCTCCAGGTCTGAGGTCTACTGGTAGAGGAGGAACCCTCCAGGTCTGAGGTCTACTGGGAGAGGAGGAACCCTCCAGGTCTGAGGTCTACTGGTAGAGGAGGAACCCTCCAGGTCTGAGGTCTACTGGGAGAGGAGGAACCCTCCAGGTCTGAGGTCTACTGGTAGAGGAGGAACCCTCCAGGTCTGAGGTCTACTGGGAGAGGAGGAACCCTCCAGGTCTGAGGTCTACTGGTAGAGGAGGAACCCTCCAGGTCTGAGGTCTACTGGTGGAACAGGAACCCTCCAGGTCTGAGGTCTACTGGTGGAACAGGAACCCTCCAGGTCTGAGGTCTACTGGTAGAACAGGAACCCTCCAGGTCTGAGGTCTACTGGTAGAGGAGGAACCCTCCAGGTCTGAGGTCTACTGGGAGAGGAGGAACCCTCCAGGTCTGAGGTCTACTGGTAGAGGAGGAACCCTCCAGGTCTGAGCTCCTCAGGAGACTAAATGTTCCCCAAGAGGAAAGAAACGAGGTGAAGCAGCTTTTACTTCCTACCTGCTCACCTGAACACTTTAAATCAGTTTCACATTAAAAAACTTTATTTTATTGCTTTTGTCCTTTTTATCGTTTTATTTTAATCTTAATTATTTAGTATTGTTGTAATAAGAAACCTTGTAAAGCACGAATCCTGCTTTATCAGTGACTCTGGTCCTCCAGGTGAAGTTTCTCTTCACATCCAGTCGATACGAGTTCAGTTTGAGTAAAACAAAGTAGATTATTGCAGAAACTGAAACTACCAGATCCTACAACTACGAGGTTTTGTGGTTTCATCCACGTCTCAGCTGGACCACTTTATTTCACTGATCACTTTATTTCACTGATCACTTTATTTCTCCATTGATTAGTGATGTCAGTAAAGCGAGCAGGCTGGAGGCGCTCCGTCAGCCTGAGCAGCTCCTCCAGGTTTAGCTGGAGGTCCAGCTGGAGGTTTAGCTGGAGGTCCAGCTGGAGGTCCAGCTGGAGGTCCAGCTGGAGGTCCAGCTGGAGACCATGAAGCCCAATCGCAGTCACAACAGAAGAAGAAGCTGAAGCCAACCAAAAGCCAGAAGGTACAATGGGATGCGTCTGACAGTATGTATTCTGTATGTTGAAATCTAAGTCCTGGAGGCCGGCCGGCCGGAGAACTGCTGAGCCAGCAGGTTCTCAGGAGGGACAGCAGAGTGTGTGTGTGTGTGTGTGTGTGTGTGTGTGTGTGTGTGTTCTCACCTTGGGATCATAATCGGGGTCGTTCTCCTCGTCGGCCTCTTCCTCTCCTTCCTGCACACAAACAGACGTCAGGCCAAAGCAAAGCTTAAAGAGAAAGAAGTCTGAATGTGCAGCAGCTTCACCTCGTCGTCTGCCTCCTCCCCCTCTTCATCGTACTGCCGAGGACAAACACTTTATTAAAATAAATATTCTCACATCCAAAAACTCCTCTTTCATTAAAACAGGTGAAAAACTTTACGTCCAACTGAAACTCTTTAGTTTAAACTGAAAACTGAAAGTCTTTGTTCATGTTAATGGAAACGAGTCAGAGCTGCAGAAGTATTAGTACTCGAGTACACCGTGGTATTTTCATAACGTCGCCAATGAAAGCCCCTTAAATCAAAGTCAGCAGCGCCCCCACCTGGTCGGGGCTGTGGCGACCTGGAGAGCGTCTGATTAATGGAAGGGAGGCTCCTGCTCCCCTGAAGACGCTCCAGGAAACATGAACATCGTTAACTAGTTTAGTTCAGCTTCACTACAAACTCCGGTTCTGATAGTTACTGGGTTCATGTTGATCTCATACAGTCTCATGATGAGACGTTCCAGCCCAGCCTCACAATGAACCTTATGGAAACAGGTTAGGGGTAGTGGTTAGGGGTAGGTGATGAAACCCCCTAACCACCACCCTCCAGACAGGGTTAGTGGTAGTAGTTAGGGGTAGGTGATGAAACCCCCTAACCACCACCACCCTCCAGGAAGGGGTAGTGGTAGTAGTTAGGGGTAGGTGATGAAACCCCCTAACCACCACCACCCTCCAGACAGGGTTAGTGGTTAGGGGGTTTCACCGCCCGCCCCCCCCCCCCAGACATGGCTCTGTATGGACGGACTCACATCGTCGTCGTCGTCCTCGATGGCCTCGCCCGTGAAGTAGAGCACGGCTCGCGGTACGATGCGCTCGCGGATGAAGTGTCCGATTTCAAAGTCTGCGGCCAGAACGGCCTCCGAGTCCTCGTCCTGAAAACAAAGGGGGTCGGTCAGGATGCATCATGGGAGATTTCTGCAGAACACACAGCGATGGTGTCTGTGGGTCTGAGTCTCCAGCAGGGGGCGTCCTCCCTTCACGTCTCAGCTAGAAACATTCAAACGGCCCATTGGTTCCTGTCCTGGCAGCGCCGCTGATCGTGTCTCATGACAGAGTCCAGCGTCTCTTCAGGATGCTTCCAAAGACCAGCGATGGAAATTTAGACTTTCCACAATAAAAGTCATGTCAGCTTGACGTCCTCAAATGTCTTTAAAGAACCTCTGGGCTCCGTCAGCTCGTCTCCTGGTGGACAAACTAACAACGTCTCCCTGAAGAGCGTCTCTGACTTGTCCAGCTCAAGTGTCTCACAGCTTCAGTTTGTCTTTTACTTTGAAGAATGAACATGAAGACATTTAGAGCAGCGTCAAGTCATAAAGTAGTAAAGAAAGTGGTGAACACCTGCAGCAAAACATTTAAATTAATTAGTTGTACTCCTGCTGGGAGGATTCTGTTTATTCATATTCATAAAATACTGTTTATATTAGTTTTCCTTTTCCTGTCCACTTGTGGCTGCAACAATAAAAGTTGTGGGACAAATAAAAGATCATCAATCAAAGATTTAAGATAAAATGTGTTTAGTACCAGCAGCTTGTTCTGCATCGAGGAGGATGAAGAGTAGAACTAAAGAGAGCAGCTGGAATTAATCCACTGCAGTACAAATACTAAATACTGGATTGTTTCAGCTTCTTCATGTACTTTTACTTTTTTATATGAAAGAATCCTGGACAGAGCAACACTGACTCTCTCTGGGCGAGAGTACATCTGTAGTGAAGTACAAGATGAAGTACAGGATGAAGTACAAGATGAAGTACAAGATGAAGTACAGGATGAAGTACAGGATGAAGTACAGGATGAAGTACAAGATGAAGTACAAGATGAAGTACAGGATGAAGTACAGACTTACCAACTCTCCATTTTCAGGAACTGCAAACAAAACAAAGATTGATCCAATCAGTTTTTACAATTAATGAAAAAGAAAAGAACAAAATGGGTTTTTGTACTTGAAGTTCTGGAAACTAAAAGGCTCAGAAGAACCCAGAGGTTCTGCAGCAGAACAACCTGCTGCAGTGAACCAGGAGTGGGGCAGACAAACTGCCCCCCCCCCGGGAGTATCTACCCCCCCCCTCCCTCCCTGCTTACCCTCTGGCGGGGTGAAGAAGTTGAAGAAGGAGTCGTTGGGCACCGTCTTGGTGACGGTCCTGACGGTGCCGCGGCCCTTGTGCTTCTGTTTCTTCTTGATTGTTTTCAACGTGACGTTCTTGCCCTTCGTCCAGTCGATCGTGCAGCTGCAGGGCAACGAGTCAGCATTAACAACGGGAAACCAGAGAGACGAGTCGGCATTAACAACGGGACACCAGAGACGAGTCGGCATTAACAAGGGGAAACCAGAGAGACGAGTCAGCATTAACAACGGGACACCAGAGACGAGTCGGCATTAACAAGGGGAAACCAGAGACGAGTCAGCATTAACAACGGGAAACCAGAGACGAGTCAGCATTAACAACGGGAAACCAGAGACGAGTCAGCATTAACAAGGGGAAACCAGAGACGAGTCAGCATTAACAACGGGAAACCAGAGAGACGAGTCGGCATTAACAAGGGGAAACCAGAGACGAGTCAGCATTAACAACGGGAAACCAGAGACGAGTCAGCATTAACAAGGGGAAACCAGAGACGAGTCAGCATTAACAAGGGGAAACCAGAGACGAGTCAGCATTAACAAGGGGAAACCAGAGAGACGAGTCGGCATTAACAAGGGGAAACCAGAGAGACGAGTCGGCATTAACAAGGGGAAACCAGAGAGACGAGTCAGCATTAACAACGGGACACCAGAGACGAGTCAGCATTAACAAGGGGAAACCAGAGAGACGAGTCGGCATTAACAACGGGAAACCAGAGCGACGAGTCGGCATTAACAACGGGACACCAGAGACGAGTCAGCATTAACAAGGGGAAACCAGAGCGACGAGTCGGCATTAACAAGGGGAAACCAGAGCGACGAGTCGGCATTAACAACGGGAAACCAGAGCGACGAGTCGGCATTAACAACGGGAAACCAGACGAGTCAGCATAAACAAGGGGAAACCAGAGCGACGAGTCGGCATTAACAACGGGAAACCAGAGCGACGAGTCGGCATTAACAACGGGAAACCAGAGCGACCAGTCGGCATTAACGAGAAATTAGAGACGAGTCAGCATTAACAACGGGAAACCACAGAGATGAGTCAGCATTAACAACAGGAAACAGGAGCGACCAGTCGGCATCAACAACAGGAAAACAGAGCGACCAGTCGGCATTAACAAGGGGAAACAGTCGCATTTCAATAACAAACATTTGGTGGAAGCAGAAGCAGCGTCGATGCTTCAGATCAGCGACCTTGAAGTCACATTGAAGACGGTTTGATGTTTCTGCTGCTCGGATCGATAGAAGCTTTAACAAATTGAAATGATGAATGATGCATCATGGGAGAATTGAGAGAGTACACAATGCTGACTGAAAAATAAGTGTATACTCCATGTGTACTAACGTGTACTTCACCAATGGTTTAACCACATTTATGCTTCATGACTAAACAATCCCATATAAACTAGTGCCTCAATAAACAAACCAAAGTTAGTGAAACTGTCGGAGAGGACAGAAGGTGTAAAGTGATCATTGTCATGCACACATCAGCACCCCGGGGTGACCTGCTGAGGCTCCACCCACCCCGTGCAGCACATGATCTCTGGTCCGTCGAAGGAGAAGGGGTCGTTCTCGTCGGGCTCCGACCTCATCTTGTAGGTTTTCGTCAGCACTGTGTTTGTGAAGAAGTCGTTGGGCTCGAAGTGGAACTCTAATGTGAAGCTCTGCGACGCCACAGGACAGAGATCAGAGTGACACACCATTCAAATGGTCATCGTTTGAGGGTGACGAGGGCGAGAGGCAGACTGGACTCACCATCGGCTGTCCCGGGTCTGAAAATTTCACTTTGATGTCTTGTAAATGTTTGAGGATGGGCTCGTCGTGTTCCTGGGTGGGAGAGACCAGCAGCAGGTTTTATCTTTGTCCAGCAGGTGGCAGCAAACCCCGACTCTCCGCTTCCCTCCATGACTAATTGTCTGGGTGGCGTCCGGCACGTACCTGCAGCATGTCGCTGAGCAGGTCCACGTTCTTGAAAACCGTTAACCAGAACTCGGGGATGCCTTTGGGGTCCTCCTTCTCCTCGTCCTTCTTCTCCTCCTCCAGCTTGGCCTTCTCCTTCATCTCGTCCTGCAAAGACATTTTCTCTTCAAAATATGGCTGGTTCTGGAGACCCCCCTCCTGTTTCCAGACACCAGATAGGAATATCTCAGCAGCTCCACCCACATGAAGCAGACCAATAGAATAGGAGGAGCTTCACGCTGCATGCATTACACTGGGGATCAGACCACACAGACTGAAGCATGCAGGTGTATACGTCACCTGTACCTGCTTACTTACTGTCAGCTCTTCCTCCTCATCCGCCTTCCATTCACACTCCTCATCTGTGGGCTCGTAGGCGGCTTTCACTATGTCGCTCCTCTGTGTGGGGGCGAGAGGAACCAGGGTCACAACACATGAAGGACCAGAGCCACTTTGTTCTGCTTAACCTTTAACTTAATGATCACAGGATCCACTCTGAACTGAATCCACAGCCTTTATATATAAAACACATTAAGTGATTTAAAGAGATTAACTCACAAAAATGTGGCAATTAATGTCAATTTGTGGCAAGAGAAAGAGCACTGTTGTGTGGAAGATAGAATCTTCGAATCACTCAGTGCATTTTGTATTGAATCACATGACTGAATGTTTGCCCTCCATCCTGCAGCCACACTACACCCTCACAGGTACTCTACAGAGTTAAGATTACAGCTGCTAATTCAGTTGGTAAATTAAAACCCAATCAGTTTGTTATTAAGGCAGAGATGTCAAACACTCAAATTTCATCTTAAAATTGTGCCATAATCTTTAAATCCAAACCTTCAGGTTCTGTTTGTTGTGGCACAGAATCTAAATGATGAAAATGTCGATACTTTCATAAACCCAAACAACATAAAGTCATTTTTAGCCAAAATACTGTGAACTCTTCATTTATAAAAGCTGCGATATGATTGGAAGCATCGCTAAAAAGAACATAAAGCAGAACGTGAGAGGTTCTGTAATGATCCGCTGAGTGCAGCAGAACATGGACACAGCGGTGATGAACAGAACTGTTCAGTATCTTTGTTGACATAATAAAGTGACGGTTCACTGAAGCACGCAGGCTGAACAGTCCAGGAGTCGTGCTTGTAAATAAACACAGCTCCAGAATAAAAGCTTCAACATCACACCTCTAATCAACGACTCCAGTCGCAGGACTAACTGATTAACGGGTCAGAATGGGTCCAGTCCGCCTCACAATGTAATCACTCCAACAAGTTACCTCCAGGCCACGATAAAGGCTGACGAGTATTTCTTTAAACTTGTGACCTTTTCCTGGTGTCGTTTTAAATCTAACCGACGGTCGGTGAGCCTCTATTTACAGTTACGAGCCACAACGGGCCGTTTGGAGCCCAATGACACGACCGTATCTCTTATGGAGACAAAGACGCCGGGCGAATTGGCAGCAGCCAACCGGCTGTCAGCGTGCGGCTCAGAACGCAGACTCACCTTGTCGAAGAGCGGCTGGTAGAGGGCGGCGTACTTCCTCTCCAGCTCGTGCACCTCCTCGTAGAACTTGGCCTCGATGTGGGCACACTTGACCTGCAGGTTCTTCAGGGCGTTCACACGTCTCTTTACGACCTTTGGTAAACTGAGAATAAAAACATTTGCTCCATTTAACGGCCGCGCGCCGGAATCAGGTTCTTATTTGTACGCAGCTTTGCTGGCGTGCGTTTGGGGAACTCGTGGTTACACAGCACAGTGGCGCCTCCTGGAGGTCATCCAAAGACATTTACAGATTAACACACTGGTTAATGTGAAATTCAATCTGCAGCTTCACACCAACACTAAAATAGATTATCTTCACGGTGATGGACTGGCACTGGATTGTTCCAGACATCTGGAGCAGAGAAGAGTTTCACCGTGATAACAGGTAAGATTATTAATGAAGTGGCCATGTTCATAGAAAGAAGTTAAATGAGCTGCTATAACAAGCATTTAACACCTGAAGTTACCGACAGTCGGGAGATTTGCTCACAGTTCAGACGCCAACTCCGTCAAGGTCAAACTGGAATAGTACAATTTGAAGATCCACTCTGGTTTTTGGGGACAAACTGTTAAAATGTCCAGTTTTCTCAGGCCCCGTTCACAAAACATCTCAAGTGAAAACGCATCGTTTCTGTTTCTATTTCAGACGTTTTGCATCGTGAAATCCATGTCTGTTTACAGGGAAACCACAGAGAGACTGATAACAGTGTGGTGAGGATGCAGGGCTACCAGTTGGACATGTTTTAACCATGGGGGGGACATTGTCATGGACAGACCAAGTAAAGTCAAAATAAAACTAGAGTCATGGCACCATGAAGGAAAACAGTTTTGATCTACTCGTCTGAGTAGAAGAACATGTACTTCGGCCGGGGTGTGTGTGCAGCAGCAGCGTTTTAAAAAGTTGAGTTTTCCCGTTTCCAGCGAGCCGAACCTTTTAAAGTTCCACCTCGTCAGTCATTTTCAAATCATTGCATTTTCAGTGGCTTCAAGCACCGTTGTCATGGAAACAGACACGCAGAATGCATCAGTTCTCATATTGAAAATGTATAAAGGTTCTATACTGCAGCGTTCTGTCCAATGATAAATCCTCAGCACACTTCACTTGAAGATACAGAGCGACGCTCCACGGCTTCACTTTCCTGCCAAAAGCAGGTGAATCCTGCAGCGGCGCCTCGCTGGTCGGCTCACACTGCTGGACTGTGACATTTAAACGGCTGATAAAGTGGCCGCGGGCTCCCGGAGCGCTCTCAGCTCGGATGGTATTAAACAGGCCGCTCCGTGTGAAGCTGACCGAGATGGTTAATAATTGACGGCGCTGCGGTCCGAGGCTCAACATCTTATTCATTATTTTCATGTGAGCATGTCATGCAGCACCACAGTAAACATGACAGACGAACGCTGTTCCCCTCTGCTGTAATGCTGATCACAAACACTTTCTGCTTTAAAAACCAATTTGTGCTGAAAGACGAGCAGCTGCACGAATCTGCACGGCGGTGGGGGTGGGGCCGTTCCAGAATTGTTTTTAAACTTGACGTTAAATGGTACGTTCTGGACCACTAAATGCTGCACTGTGACATGTGATTAGATTTTGCTTCTTAAGAGGAATATATTTCCTTTCCTGCCTTACATTGTTAAAGATGCTTCCTTTATCCTTTCTTGATTTGTTTACAGGTTTTTCTTTTAAGGGAACAGCTTCTTTTCATTGGTGATGCTTTCCACCCGTACTGGTACCGGTACTGGTACCCGTACCCGACTCCCCTCACTCCAAACTTCACTACATGCTCTTGTTTCTTCCCCCTGTAGTTTCACGTTGCTTCTATCTGCAGCCTGACCTGAGCAGCTGGAGACTCTAACCAGTGAAATAGTTTCTCTTCTCCTCTTAGTTCTCTGCAGGCCTCCTGTAGCTCAGTACCAAGACTTTAGAATGTGACGGTCACACTGAATGTAACTGGTGAGGGAACAAGTATGATTGTCAAAACAAACATTTCACAGCAAAGAATATTTTATTCAAATGAGAAACTGCAGATTTAATTCCTCAGCATTATGGAAGGGAGATTTCTCCAAAGGGAGAAAGTGAGCTGGTGCGGTCGCTCTGGAGATCAGCAGCAACGCAGTCGTGTGCCGATTTCATACATTCAGATGCTGAAGCAGAATTTTCCAGAATCAAGACGAGTGAGAGAATGACGGACCAATCAGAGGAGTCGTATCAACTGACCAATCACTTCGCTCGTTACTGGGCGTATTCCAAAACTGGAATTAATTTGCTAAACAGAGGAGTGACAGGTAGTGACCGTCATTACACAGATTGTAGACGTCTTTCAGCAACACAGCCGCTACTCTTGGAGATTTTTTCTAAAAAGGACGGCTGGCTGCCTAAAACTCTAAACTCATTGATGTGGAGGGACAGTTAGAAATCCAAGTTAGTTTTTATGTGGAAACGTGGGATGAAGCAAAGTGTGATGAATTTATTGGTCCTTCTATTAGAATTTGTAAAGAAAAACTCAGTGTGAAACTCCCACAGTGTGAAACATTCCAGTTGGCTCGGTGGTTCGAGCTGCAGTGAGATGAAGCCTCCTGCTGCTCTGTGAACATCATTACTGTACCTTTAATAGTTGCACAAAGTTTTTGGGGTTATATTTTATCCACTAATATCAAATCAGATCAACATCATCCTGGATGGAAACTCGCTGGTGTGTTTTCTTTGATTACAGAGCAGCCGCTTCTATTCCAGGCTGTCAAAGTGCTCACAAGTGAAGTGCTGCATTTATTCTCGGGTGCCGAGAACAGCGTGTCCGTCTGTATTCACGTCAGTCGATACGACCAGCAGGAGGAAAACCCAGCGTGTGAAAGCTGGCTCACCTCTCCATGTACCCCGATGGCGAGCCGTTCAGCCCGTCCAGCCTCTCCTGCAGCGCGGCCAGGATCTGTGGGTTCTGCATCATCTGCACGGTCAGCTGACGAGCTGAGGACACAGTCGAATGGAACACATGAGAAAGCAGGGAAGAGACGGTACCTTTGCCTCACCTGACATGTGGCTCATATTTACAGGGCGGCTCATAGAAGCAGAGCGTTCAGAACAAGAGGTGACAGTTTGTGCTCTGATCGGTGGAAGCAATGAGACGCTGGCCTCCTACCATCGGTCGCACGGTCAGACGGCTGCAGACAGGCGAGGAGACTAAGACTGGAAGTCATGTTGTCCTGCCGCCACGTCCCAGAGAGGCGTCGGCTGCCCCAACATCCTGCATCTCTTAATAGTTGAATTGTGTTCATTTTATTGTTCTAATACATAGATTATCCCTTTTTTTTTTTTTAAATACGGCAGATAAATATTAACCTGCCATTACAAAAAAAAACAAAAAAAGTCTATAATATATCCTGCATCCCTACCTGGACGGTGTGGAAAGCTTCCCTGGTGGGCTCCATGAGGCCATAAGCATCACTTCTAATATAGTAACATGGATCAGACTTTAGAATCTATCGCTTCATGAAGGGTCTGATCAGGCAAGCTGCACGTTGTAAACCTGTTTTATAAAACTGGGACTGGAGACTGAGCGAGGAGGACAGACCAGGCTATACAGTAATATTAACACCATGACCATTTCAGGTCTGATCTACTCAACGTAACCCTGGAGGTTAAGCTGCAACAACAAATATTCCCAGATAAACATTTTACACTACATCTCTGGATTATTTGACAGGATTTCTCTCGTCAGTGGATCTACATTCTGTAACAGCCGTAATTATACTGCGTCCTGAGCCGAATGCAGCATCATGCAAGACAAAGTATTGGCTTGGATTTTATCAGGGATGTCAAACATAAAACCCGTGGACCAAAACAAGCCTGCAAAAGGTTCTAAAGCGGCCGGCATGTGATTAATTAAAGAAAAGGTACTTCAAACGTCCCACTGCAGCGAGATGAACGTCTCTCTGGGAGGGCAGCCTTGTGAACAAACTACTGGAGCATTGTGCATCACGTTCCCTCCTGCATCGGTTTCCAGATACTTTATAATCTGAAGGCATGTAGGTCCACCCGAGACACTCTGCAGCATCATTGACGTGAGAACATTTGAGGTTTCTTAACCAAAGTTTGAGACGCCGGCAAGCCGCGCATCACTCATGCATTTATAATCCCCACTCAGCTTCCAAAGCTCGTGCACGGCTTTCCTGAGAGCGGTCGCTGTGACAGATCAGTCGTGGGCCGCCGGAACAAGGAGTCTTTGGAGACGAGCTTTTAAAAGGCTGCTCAAACTGGCTATAAAAAGACGAGGCCAAACGATATCTATATCCACACACAACAAGCTGCTAATATGTGGCAGAGCCGTCTGAATCATTTACTGAGCATCAAAGAGCACAAACAGCAGCCAGGTCCCAAAATAAAATGGATTAGTGCCTCCCAGCTTCTGAACACCACTCAAAATCATGTCATGCAAACAACTGTGCCGGTTTAAATACCAGGCCGAGGCCCCATCGGGGTTCAGACCCTTCCTGACATTTTAATACACCTGAAGGATGTGTGTGTGTGTGTGTGTGTGTGTGTCTTCATCTCAGCCGTGAGCAAACACCCCGCCGTTTTCGGACCTACCTTTGCTGTTTTCATCTTCCCCCGTCTCGTCCTCTTCCACTTCCTCCACGTCCTCCATATCAGCTGGGTCCATCTCAGCCTGGTCTTTGCTGCTCAGGGAGACAGAAGGAAGAGACGGTCAGGAAACATCGAGGACCATCACACCAAGTGTTTCATTAAACCACCAGTAACTCTCGTAGATTGTAACCTGAAATCCCAAAAACGTGTCATTTCTAGCGCAACTAAACTTTCATCTTGCTTATAGGAGGAAAGAAAAGTCAGACCTTTTAGATTTCAAGTGAATATTGGTGTTTGGAATATGACTTGTATTTTGTGCATCTGTTTACACGACCAAGATGCGACATGACATGTGTCGTTTTTGTCACCTTAAAAAAAAAAAAAACCTCCATCTCCGTGGAAACGCAGCTTTTTTCTGTAACGATTGCTGCTCTAGGCTTTATCCAGTGGGTCACCCCCTCACTGTCTAAACAAGGAGTCTTGTTTAACAGAGATAAAAATACAAGCAGAGCTGCTTAGGGAGAGAAAAAAACTACTTGAGTATTAAAGTATGCATGAAAAGCCTTAAGAATTAGTGGAGTCACCACATACAGTGGCTCCCCTGCTGTGCTGAAGAACCACAGCAGTGATCAAAAGTAGAGCCTCTTTTTACCCATGATGCTTTTCCCAGCAGTGAAACACGACTCCTACTTCAAGACACAGCCTCTCAGCCTTCGTCAGTCTGCAGCAGCATCGTGTGTGAGAGGAGGAAGAGGAGGGGTTTGGTTTGTGTGGCAGCCGGTGCAGCGTCACTGGTGTTGGACCGGAGTCGAGGTGCGTCGCCGCGATACTGCAAAGCGTCGTGTGAAACACTGCGACCGTGCAACCTGAGCCCTGCTGCTCCAGCATCAAACGTTTCCATGATGCACATCAAGACGTTACTGTGGCACATCAGAGGCACGCAGCCTTCATATCCTACTAGGAACCTTCTAAACTTTTAGTACTCCTTTAAAAGAAAGGGGTACTGACCTTTAGCTACTTGCCGATGCCAAGTACCGATACGAGTGTGTATCTACGCTGTAGTATGTGTCCTGTGTACTGCAGACCAAAGCACTGAGCTCACCGTGTGCTGCCACACGCTTTAATCCTGTTTAACAAACACCATCGCTGCTGTGCAGGACGAACGCCGAGCCACGCTTCATGCTACAGAGTAGCTGAAGTATGACATCACACAATACTCATTGGGTTGTATCAGGAGTACTCTGCAGCATCTGTCCTGAATCTGGAATTGGAGCATCCCCAGTTGAGATGCTGTGCTGAGTGACATGTATATGATGAACCTGCAATGTCTCCTAGAAATCCTCGCCAATCTTTTGTCGCCGTACTTTATCCTTTTAAAGAAATGTAAAGTAAAGGTCTGAACAGTAATTCTTGATTGTATTTCAAACAAAACCAACCAATATATTTCCCCAGTCATGACTGGATTCATCTGCATCATTGAATTGTTCCTGATCGCTTGTTAGCAGTGTGCTAATGCTAGGAGCGTGACATCACTTCCTGTCTAAAAAGATTTTGACTGAACAGCTTCGGGCCGACTCACTGGTTTTTCTGTCGACGTGTCACAGCCTCTGACTTTGAACACAGTAAACTCTGAAAACGGCACCAAGGCCATTTCTGAAACACGAGTAGAATTAAGGAAACATTCCTCATTTCTGGAGTCAAATCATAAATTTCATGTGACATTTTAGCTCAATTCCTGAAACTTAAAACCTTGGAAAGATGATGTATGAACTGAAAAGATGCAGGTAATCGATCTCTACATGGCTCTAGAGCCTTTAGTTACTTCAGTTTAATATCAGCGTGTACTCACTTATCAATGTCTGCCATCTTAGCTGAGTCTCAGGTGATGCTGAAAGAAAGAAAGAAAACAACAATTAACATGTGAGATATTAAATAAACGGTTAAAACAAACTACAGGGAGGTTCCTGGAGGAGCCTCGGCTCTGGTTTGTGTCCAGGCAGCCATGTGGTGCCGTTACTGGGCCTGGCGGTGGAGTTCTGTCACTTCTCATTACGCGACGACCACTTTGTCTTTTCACACGTCAGCCAATCAGATCAACAGTGACATCACTGCTAATTCAGGCAATTCTGATATCCTGTTGGGCTCAGGCCTTGATTCAGCACGAGATGGGCTCAGGTGACAAACAACATCAGTCGCACTCTCTCATGTGTTGGGAAGTTCAGACGTCACTATGAACACGAGGCTCCAGCTGCAGAACATGAGGACAGCAATGATCAGCCCTCATACGTGATTTCTGTTACGCAACTTATATTTTAATAGAGAAAAGAAAAAGCTGCCAAAATCGATGGGAATCAAACAAACATTCCAAGCACTCTGCAGAATAGTGCTGTGTGTGCACTGCCTCCCCAGGAAATGCATAAAAAATGCATATAATAAGGAACCTGAGGCAGCAGTCAATACAACAGCTCGCCGACAGGCTGCATCCAACAGGACATCAGAGACCAGACTAACATTTTCCTCACGCTCAAGAGGCTGGAGGTGGATTCAAACAAACAAGGCAGCGTTGAGAGACCAACACTCTGCAGACGACGGCTCCACTCCGGTCCCAAACACCAGCTTTCTACAAGAACCAGGCTCCTCAGTCATGTGACTAAAGTCCTGCTAGAATCACAGTGAAGAGTCAAACACCACCATCATCATCACCACCACCACCACCACCACCACTGGGCCTCCACTATTGTTCACATCCACAGTTTGGAGGACTGTCCTGATCAGACCAGGAACCATTTTAAAGTTTATCAATCAGTAGATTTCAGAACGGTTTTGAATACGCGTCTCACCAACCTACAGTTAGCGACATAAAGAAGAGTCTAACGACATTCTATTGACAGGCGAAGTTGGATTGTTATTACGATGACTGTCAGAATAAAAGTACCAAGTCTAGTGCCCGTATTCACAAAGCATCCTAAGGCTAAAAGTAGCTTGGTGACGTCCCTTCCCAAGATCAAATTATCCACAAAGCATCAGTTTAAGCCCTAAGAGAGCTCCTAAGGTGGAAGACCGTCAAAATGAGTGAGGACTAAGAATGCTAAAGGTTTCGTAAACAGACAAGATGGTGGAAAGACCAAGAGAAAGGAAAGATGTTCTCCGTTTGTTTAATGACAATGATTTAATGACGCTACAGGAATAAAGTTTGTGGTCGACCTCAGCAAGGAGGAGCTTATTTCTCCTACAGCGAAGCAACGTAATAACACCTGAGATGAAGGTGATCACAACACTGTGTTACCTGTCTCCAGGTGAGCTGCAGCAGCACACTGTGTTACCTGTCTCCAGGTGAGCTGCAGCAGCAGCAGCACACTGTGTTACCTGTCTCCAGGTGAGCTGCAGCAGCACAACAATGGTGGTAAATCACAGGAAGTGGTGACGCTGCATCGCTTCTACCATTAATATTCTAATACATTAAGAGGTTAAAATAACCAGCGTGGACAGAAAAGATAATCAAATCAATGTAACGAGGTGATTTCATTCATTTTAAGCTGTGTACAAATTAATTTAAGTTTCATCATCATGACTAATTGCTTTCCTGTCATCCTTTCTCTAACAACCAATCAGCTTTCAGCAGACTGCATCATACATCATACATAGCAACAGGGGTCGACCACTCGTCCTCACCAGGATAAAAGTTGTTGTCTGGACAATCAACTTGCCATTTAATAAAGCTCTTTATTGCACATTTAATTGGTATTATGAGGTTTAAATGTTTCTGAATGTGGGAAGCTGTTTGCAGCATGTTTAGTGATTTGAGATTTTAAATGCACCAGTTCACTTAACTCTCCTTTACTTACCTGCAGGTTGTTTTAGTGGTTTATAAAGCAGAGAAATACAGGGACCAGATGAGGAAGGACCAAAACTTTGATGCGAGTTTCAGTTTCAAAAACTGCCTCAGTCTTCCTGATCGCCACCAAACTAATCCACCGATAAACAGCAAGTCTGAGGATCACGTCATTGTTTGGACGCTTTCAAAAGCCATCACACTGGATTATGCTCCATCAGGCCACACACTAATAAAAAATAAAATCCTAGACGAGATAAAGCCCGACCGAGTCGCCGCCCCGCCGCCGCCTGCCCCCCCCCCCCAGAGATTGATTACAGCTGCGTTCTGACCGGAGGGGCAGACGATCAGCACAAGACAGCAGATCATGACCTGAGGCGACAGCAGTGTCAAACGCACATTTGCTAAGGTGGCTGAAACTTAAACCTGAAGCCTTGAGCTGGATGATGGAGGGGGAAGAAAAACTAAACCTGCCACTGGGAGGTGGCAGCAGCAGCGAGTCGTTATCCGCAACGGGAAACCAACCCGAGTGAAGGACTATGAAATGATGGACGACATCGAGCTGATCGGTGTGGAGATCTCCAGGCACAGGGTTCAGGGACCCCGCCTCTATGAGCAGAAATCAAGATGATGAAGCTGATGTCAAATGACATGCTTCCCAGGAGCTGGCCAATCAGTAACTTTTTCAGTGGTGGGCTGCTTAAAGACACGATTCTCCAGCCAAGAGTCTGAATGAGCTAAATGAGCATAAACATGAGGAATGAAAGCTCCTTTCCATCAGAAGGTTAACAAGCCCTCCGCCTCACAGCCGTTACCGAGTCCTAAACTGTAAAGCAGCTTCATCACCATTTCAGGTGAAGAAAGCAAACGGGAGGAGTAGAGCTGCACCATCAGATCACTGCTTGATACTGAACACAAGAGATGGACAAGACATGATCTCTGCAATCTTCTCCAGTTGGACATTAGATTTTTTTCCATTTCATCAGACATGCAGCCTCTCAAAGTTATTGAGTTTTAAAAATCTCTAGACCTGTTTGCATGTGACTATCTGTACATTCTCAAATTCCTTGTTGGCCAAACGTACCTGATGTCAGACAAAACCACAACGATAAAGCAAGACTACAGGATTTTCTTGCTGATTGACTAAACTCAAAGCAGATTGACTCGTTTTACTGAATAAAACAATAATTATCTCAAAGGACGAAACGAATCAGAAAATATTTCGTAGCAAAGCTGAAATGACTGAAGTTCAGCTTCAGAGACGAATCCAGAGAATTGGAGCTCGTCAATTCTAAAGTGTGGAATCAGAGGAGTTCTGGATAGTTGAACCAGACGGTTCGTAACAGAAACACCTAGAGGAGCTACTGATCCACTTCTACCAAGATGTTTACTGCATTCGACTGACAGAAGGAAAAATACTATTACTGTCTATTTGGCACAACAAACCCAAAATGAAGGCTTTTTTCAAAGAGGGAATGTAAACACTACGTGACTCAACCATACCTGAACAACGTACAATGTTAGTTGGCCTACATGAAGCTCCAGAGCTGACATGACGGCGCTGAGCTCAGTAGTCATGTGACAGATCAAATTGTTTCTTCATTCACAAGGGGACATAAGATGGAATGCATGTTGACTGATTCTGCAGCAGCGATGTCCAAGACTGGTCCTGCAGGACCTCAGTCCTCCATGGTCCTGGTCTGACGACTGAAGAAAGGCCATAGCAGTGAGGTGGAAGGCCTCGACCCTGCAGCACAGCAGCGCTCTCCTGGGTTAACTACTACGATCCAACACACGCCCTGAATTTTCCATCAGACCAAATTATTCATGACGTGTTGGAGAAAGCTTTTAGCTGCAGCACATTTCAAAAAATTACATGGGGTGTCAAAACTCACTTCAGTACGGGGGGTGTCACGTCCGGCCTCCAAGCCGATGGAACGACCTCAAAGAAAACTTCGATTTAAAATAATTATTTAAGAGTAGTGACGCAACACAACTTTGAGACTCGAGCTGAGATATCAGCGATGCTGCCATGGAAGAAAACTAGCATTAGCCTCAAAGCCCTGCTGCCTGGGTGTTAAAATACCCACAATGCAACAGCCCTACAAGCGTTTCCTTAACAGTCCATGTTACTGCAATTACTACCAGAATCATTAGAAATGTCTTTGTTAATTTGGTTTTAGCAAAAATGGAGCCACTTATTTCAACTCAGTCACAAGAAAGGAAAACCTTAAAAATTAAATATAAAGTTTATTATGGAACTATTTGAACAGTCAAGATGACACAGGGCTGAATGTGACCAATGGACTAATATGACTTCAACACAACTGGTTTAACAGAAAAAGATGCACATTTCTGTTCTACTGGGAAACCAGGCTTCAGTTTGTGATCCACCACCACCTGGAGGATGCACCACCACCAAGAGGAGGATGCACCACCACCACCACCTGGAGGATGCACCACCACCAAGAGGAGGATGCACCACCACCACCACCTGGAGGATGCACCACCACCACCACCTGGAGGATGCACCACCACCTGGAGGATGCACCACCACCTGGAGGATGCACCACCACCACCAGGACGATCCACCAATACCTTGAGGATGTACCACCAATACCTGGAGGATGCACCACCAATACCTTGAGGATGCACCACCAATACCTTGAGGATGCACCACCAATACCTTGAGGATGCACCACCACCACCACCAGGAGGATGCACCACCACCAGGACGATCCACCAGGAGCACGTGCCAATGAAGTTCACCACACAAAAACAATCAGATGTCACCAACTAGCTCATGGTGGGAGTCAGGCTGAGGGTGAAACTAGTTAATTTCCAGCTTCTCTCTCTAATCCTGCCTGCCGACCACGTGTTGCTTTACCGGAGCCTCTCTAACCATCACACCCGAGGTTCGGCTCCATGAGGCCGGCCAACCTGTTCACCCCCACCTGCCCTGCTGTCTCCTAACGACCCATCCGACCCCCCAGTGCCGGTAAACGGCGGTGATTTCCACCGGTCCCGTTCGTCTGATTCTCGTTAGCATAGCACTGCTAGCTCGATGCGCACCGAGCGGGAGGACCGGGACCGAACCACCGGGCCGGGGCGGCACAGCACGGCCCGGTGGAGAGGCGACATCCCGGGGACACGTTTATAACCAGCGCCTCTTAACCCAACGGTCCCGGATCACCGGCTAACGGGTGTCAATGGAGTCCGATCCGCGGCTCCACAGCCCGGGGCTCATCCTCCAGGAAAATAAGGTCAAGTAGAAAAAAAAAAAAAAAAAAAAACACGATACGAGACACGTGTCAGCAAATGTGGAATAAAACCGACAGTTAGGGGGATTTCTGACCGCGATGTCATTCCTAAGAAACGCCGATAATCGGTGTGATTCGGCGTCGGGAGCGATAATTGTGCGAAAATGTGTTTAAACCGCTCATCATGGAGGCGCGAGGCTCAATGGCTGCTGCCGCCGTCTCGCTCCGCTAGCATTAGCCGCGCGCCGCCGTCTTTTCCTCCGCCAAATCCGCCAAAACCACGTTAAATAAACCCGCGGCGGAGGCTTCGAGCGTCCGAGGCGACGCGCTGCCCGCGCCGCGGTTCGCGTCCGGCTCCCCGGGTCTTACCGAGGCTGTGTGGCCGGAGGGCTCGACAGGTTCGGCTGGTCCGCAGTGAGGCTCCGGGAAGAAAGACGCTCCGCTCCGATGGCGGTAAAAAGGAGAGAGATCCCGCCGCCCGCGCTCATATACACCCGACGTCATCACGTACACCGGCAGTCACCGTGGCAACGCTGCTGAGGGGGCGGGGCGAGGCGGGGAGGGGAGGGGCCGGGAGGAAGGGCACATCATCATCATCACCATCATTTTAATGCTCCTCTTCATCACTGTATCAAATCTTCATCTTCATCCTTATTAAACTTAATGTCTCCGCTGTTTCAGTCTTAATCATCTTCTTCATCATCTCCTCATCATCTCTCCATCATCTTCTTCATCATCGCCTCATCATCTCCTCATCATCTCTCCATCATCTTCTTCATCATCTCTCCATCATCTTCTTCATCATCTCCTCATCATCTCTCCATCATCTTCTTCATCATCTCTCCATCATCTTCTTCATCATCTCCTCATCATCTCTCCATCATCTTCTTCATCATCTCCTCATCATCTCCTCATCATCTCTCCATCATCTTCTTCATCATCTCCTCATCATCTCTCCATCAACCTCATCATCCAGACAAGTCATGGGTCAGTTGTCTATTCACAGCCACTGAAAACGCAGCTTTTTAAAACTGTGGTACATTGAAAACACTCACATTCTGTCTCCATGGAGATGAAACGCTGCTACTGTACATGCTCACCACGACCAGAGTGAATACTTCTTCTGCACATGCTCAGTAGAGCCAATCAGAACTAAGTTTCCTCTGTGGTGTCATGACTCCCAGTCCATATTCTCCTGGACTTGGTACTTTTATTTTGACAGTCACCGTAATAACAATCCAACTTGGTAGTTTTATTTTGACAGTCACCGTAATAACAATCCAACTTGGTAGTTTTATTTTGACAATCAATGTAATAACAATCCAACTTTGTCACAAGAATGTAAAGTGTTCTCCCAGTGTTTGTTAATGTTGATAGCGTCTCGCTCTCTGTGGGTAACTGTGTGTGGCTTCATTACAGAGACAACCAACAGCACCCTCTAGTGATCCAAAATGAAAACTACATCATTTGCAGTGTTTCCATGTAAACAGACATAAGTTTCAAAACGTTGCCGTGTAAATGCAAAACTTTTCTGAAACACAGAAACGATGAGTTTTAATGGTGTTGTGTTAACTAATTCTTCTGTCCTCGCTTTACCTTTGGAAATGGAAAATATACTGAAAACCATGTAGTTTTCATGTCAGGCCGTGAGTTTTGCAAAAACTTCTCACCTGAATTTCATGAAATGTTCAGAGATGATTTGTCATCATCAAGGACCAATCCAAGGAGACGCTCCCTGCTCAGTGTTTCACGGTGATGTAGCTACCTGACAGGCTAGTTAGCATCGATATGAGCTAACGGCTAACATGCTAGCCATGCTAACTGGGTTCTACAAACAAATGTGGTGTTGGTGAAGGTCTGCGCTCTACCGAGTGTAGCTCTAGTTCTACATGAGTTTAAACTACTATTTCCTGAGCTGAGAGGACGGTTGGATGGTGATCAGTGGAGGAAATAACCTGCTCTTCTTCTTCTTCTTCTTCCCTGTTCAGACATGATCACATGTTTAGGATTCAGATGTGAACGACTGCAGAACGACTCCTGACCGTCTCAGTAGTGACACGTCTCCCCTCGGACAGTGGGACGAAGCCAGAGGCAGAGACTCAGCAGACCCCAGTGTGATCCAGACTGGGGGGTTCTAACACCAGGCACGCCACTCAGCTGCAGCCGTCCTCTCAGGGATCTCCACATTCTGCCCAGAGGTCAGACATCTTCGTGTCCACGTCTTCCCAGCTGAGGATTCCAGCCCACGTGTTCTGTCTGTGACGGACGAATCCGAGGAGAAGATTCTCCCTGAGTCATGCTGGCCAGTGGCTCAGCTGCAGACACACAGACAAGAAGTCTTTTCCTGCCTTTGCAGTCTTTTACTTTTGCACGGGTCCAGCTGACAGCGGCGGGGCGAGACGCAGCGTGAACCCGCCGGCCGCTGAGCTGCTCCGGGTTCAGACCAGGGCACCTTGGTGAGAGCGACCGCCAGCTCCTCTGTAAACACAGGCAAATCCACTCCAACATCTGTCTTTAAATACATGAGCACTAAAGCATGACTCAGCACAGAAATGTTGTTTTACAAGCTCAGAGTAACACGGGCTTTAACAAACTGCTCACACATAAAGCTTTAATGAACCTCCTGCTTGAGTCGCTGCTGCAGGAAGCTTCATGCTCAAAGTCACTCCAACATGGGAGCGTGTTGGGAATTAAAAAGCACAGACCTGCAGTCTCGTCCAGACCTGCCGTCTCGTCCAGTCCTGCAGTCTCGTCTCGTCCTGCAGTCTCGTCCAGTCCTTCAGTCTCGTCTCGTCCTGCCGTCTCGTCCAGTCCTGCCGTCTCGTCCAGACCTGCCGTCTCGTTCAGTCCTGCAGTCTCGTCCAGACCTGCCGTCTCGTCCAGACCTGCCGTCTCGTCCAGTCCTGCAGTCTCGTCCAGTCCTGCAGTCTCGTCCAGTCCTTCAGTCTCGTCCAGTCCTGCAGTCTCGTCCAGTCCTGCCGTCTCGTCTCGTCCTGCAGTCTCGTCTCGTCCTGCAGTCTCGTCCAGTCCTGCCGTCTCGTCCAGTCCTGCCGTCTCGTCTCATCCAGTCCTGCGGTCGCAGACAGTCGCAGCCTCGAGGTCACATGCTGAGGATCAAAAGAAGTGAATGGAAATGTGACCTTTACATTTTGGATTATTCAGGAAGAAACTGCCAATCTGCCACTGAAATGCAGAGCACAGGACAAAGTGAAGGACTGTGGGATGGAGCTGGGAACAGCTGGTTAGTATTTAGAGGTGTAATTTTATTTTTTTTCATTATAGCTTCAACTAGTGAAGTGTTGAGTCATAATCTCATAACTCTAAAAACACAGTACCTGTGGGAGTTCATTACATAAGAATTCCTGTATTTGAGGGCTTGTTGATGTACTTCTACGACTCCACCTGTTCCAGAGAGTGGGCGTGTCCATGTGTACATCCCGTCTCACAGACGTCAGTCTGGATTAGTTTACATCTAATCTCCCGTTCAAACGTTTCAATCAGTTTTTCTTTTCCGTTTCACAAAAGTTTTGCGATTACATGGCAACGTATTGAAAACGACTCCCGTTCACACGGAGACGGCAGAAACTCTGATGAGGATGTAGTTAGCATGCCGGGCCATGTGCTGGCGCTGTTGGTTGTTTGTGTAATGAAACCACACACACACACATGCACACAGAGAAGAAACAGCCTGTGGAGCAGAAGGCCGGTGGTAGAGGAAGTGTGATCCTCAGAACTGAACCCTGAAGGTCCAAGATGTTTGTGGTGCTCCGTACGTCTGCCGCACACCGTCATGGCTAACAGTCCGTTTCCTCCTGGAAGTTTCAGAGTCACGATCCGACGCCGCCGTCTCTCGATACGAATGTCTGTGCTCTTAAAGATGTTGATGTTTCAAGTGTATTTTTATCTGCATGTGTGTGTGGTTCCATTACAGAAACAACAGCCCCCACTAGTGGCCCTACATGAAACTACACCGTTTTAGCATTTTTGCTTTCATTTCAAAGTGTTGTCGTCCAAAAACAAAAAAACTTTCTGAAATAAAAATGCAAAAACGATGCGTTTCCATCTGAAACGCTGCGGTGTGAGAGCCCGGGTCCTAGAGCCCGGGTCCTAGAGCCCGGGTCCTAGAGCCCGGGCCCTAGAGCCCGGGTCCTAGAGCCCGGGTCCTAGAGCCCGGGTCCTAGAGCCCGGGCCCTAGAGCCCGGGCCCTAGAGCCCGGGTCCTAGAGCCCGGGTCCTAGAGCCCGGGTCCTAGAGCCCGGGTCCTAGAGCCCGGGCCCTAGAGCCCGGGTCCTAGAGCCCGGTTCTTAAAGCCCGGGTCCTAGAGCCCGGGTCCTAGAGCCCGGGTCTTAGAGCCCGGGTCTTAGAGCCCGGGTCCTAGAGCCCGGGTCTTAGAGCCCGGTTCTTAAAGCCCGGGTCCTAGAGCCCGGGTCCTAGAGCCCGGTTCTTAGAGCCCGGGTCCTAGAGCCCGGGTCCTAGAGCACCATAGGAAGTCAGTGAGATGGTCTGTTTGCATCAGAACGTCATTTTACAGGACCTTCAGCTTCTTGGTGAGCAGAACCACGATCCAGTGTCTGGAGGAAGACGTGGGGCTGATCGTTTGCGTCTGGTAACAAAATGTCCGAATGTTCGGTTTCACCAGAGCCTCTGTCAGAGGGAGGAAAGCCAACAGCCTCTCAAGGGCACCTGGCAGAGCGGAGCAGGAATCGTACCGTCAACATCAGACTGCAAACTGCCAGCAGAGCCTTGGCCTGGCGCGGCGCGGCGCGGCGCGGCGCAGCTGCCTCATGGCCTGTTAATGACACCATCAAATGCAAATGGGACCCGAGTTGTGTCTCTGGAGCACCGAGGCGAAGCTTCCGGCTCCCCGGGGTGTGAGGGTGAATATTCCAGAACATTTGGCTCCGGAGAGATTTACTGTGGGAAACACAGGAGGGTGGTTCTTCTGCAATGAGGAGTTCTCATGACGGCAGACTCTCATCCCAACCGAGCAATACCAAGCATCCTTCAGGCGCTCAATAAAGTGTGTGTGTGTGTGTGTGTGTGTGTACACATTTGTAATATTCAGTAGTACTTCTGACACAGTAATCCACCATCTGTTCCCAGATTAAACTCGTCACCTGGTGGATTTCCTCATTTCTTCTTCTATGAAAATGTTTGTCGCTTCTCTGATTCAGATTTTTTTTAAGAAACTTTTCAGGTGCAGAATTAGACACTGTGGATTTGATAGGTGATAATAAACATTATTGATCAAGACAAACATAGACCACTTGTGGTTCCCACAGTACATTATATAGATATACAGTATTAGATCCACAGGGGAAATAAGATGAAGCTCATTTGAATCAGTTATCAATTGAAATAATTCCATAATAACCTATAATGAAGTCTATTTCTTTTCTTATTTCTATTTAAAACAAATGAACATATAATGCATTTCTTTAGTTTTCTTTATATTGTTTTTATTTATTTAGGAAAAGCAGTTTTCAAAGTATGATGTTTCATTTCAGCAGATATGACCAAACATCTGTGGAGATTGGAGTTTGCACTACTTTTAGTCTTTTATTTTCACATGAATTCTGACTTTGTACAAATGTACAACAATACAGGGGAAGCTCACTGGAAACGAAAAGGTGTTCCCTCCCCGGCCCGTCTGCTGGCATCACACCGACGTCTCCGGGAAAAGAAAACCACCGCATGACGACGGAGCGATCCAGGTCATGGACCTCATGTCATGTTACTCCAACTCATCTCCCGACCCGGCACCACTGAACCACTGAGCTGGATCCCAGGGAAGGTGGACAAGGTTCTGGTAAACACCAGTAAAGCCCAGAGAGACTTTAAACTCAGCAGGGAGCATCAAGGACAAATCAACAAGATGTTAGAACTTCTGGCCGGAGCTCAACAACAAGGTCGCTCACAGAAAGGGAACCGAGTGAATGAGCCAACCTCCGATGAGCTGAATAAGACATCAAATACTCCAGAAACATTCCTGTTTTTTATGAACATACAATTAAAGTAAAGACCATCCAACTGGGAAAGTGGCAGCAAGTATCCTCACATTTCCTTCAAATAAAAAACACAGTCGGATGTTTCTGTAGGATCGTTTGATTCCCAGTTTTAATTGATCAGGAAACCAAACATCTTTTTTTATTTTGATGGGAATGTCACTCGTCTGGAGCGCAGAGCCGTTTAATCTGTTTGACTCGGTGACGCTGCAGAGAACCGTGGAAACCCCACCAGGCTGAAGGTCAGTGGGAAAGAAACGAGTTCAAAATGGACAAACTCACCATGACGGGAAAAAGCAGGAGCACTGACACCGACATGTCGACAGAAATGTTTGAATCCTGCAGAGTAATTTAACACAGATTATAAACTGGGTTAAGTCTGGGATTGCTAATCCCTCGGTCTACTTTAGGCTTTTGTTTTGAGTTATGTACATGTAATGTTTCAGGTTGTGGCTTGATGGGCTCTTTAACCTCCAATCTGCCCCCCCCCCCCCCCGGAGCCTCCTCTTACCCCCTCTCCCCTCCTCTAACCTCCTCTTACCCCCTCTCCCCTCCTCTTACCCTCCTCTAACCTCCTCTTACCCCCTTTTACCTCTTCTTAACTCATTTTACCTCTTCTTACCCCCTCTAACCTCCTCTTACCCCCTCTAACCTCCTCTTACCCCCTCTAACCTCCTTTTACCTCTTCTTAACTCCTCTAACCTCCTCTAACCTCCTCTTACCTCCTCTTACCTCCTCTACCCTCCTCTAACCTCCTCTTACCCCCTTTTACCTCTTCTTAACTCATTTTACCTCTTCTTACCCCCTCTAACCTCCTCTTACCCCCTCTAACCTCCTCTTACCCCCTCTAACCTCCTTTTACCTCTTCTTAACTCCTCTAACCTCCTCTAACCTCCTCTTACCTCTTCTTACCTCCTCTACCCTCCTCTAACCTCCTCTAACCTCCTCTTACCTCCTCTACCCTCCTCTAACCCCCTTTTACCTCTTCTTAACTCCTCTAACCTCCTCTAACCTCCTCTTACCTCTTCTTACCTCCTCTACCCTCCTCTAACCTCCTCTAACCTCCTCTTACCTCCTCTACCCTCCTCTAACCTCCTCTTACCCCCTTTTACCTCTTCTTAACTCCTCTAACCTCCTCTAACCTCCTCTTACCCCCTCTAACCTCCTTTTACCTCTTCTTAACTCCTCTAACCTCCTCTAACCTCCTCTTACCTCTTCTTACCTCCTCTACCCTCCTCTAACCTCCTCTAACCTCCTCTTACCTCCTCTACCCTCCTCTAACCTCCTCTTACCCCCTTTTACCTCTTCTTAACTCCTCTAACCTCCTCTAACCTCCTCTTACCTCTTCTTACCTCCTCTACCCTCCTCTAACCTCCTCTAACCTCCTCTTACCTCCTCTACCCTCCTCTAACCTCCTCTTACCCCCTTTTACCTCTTCTTAACTCATTTTACCTCTTCTTACCCCCTCTACCCTCCTCTTACCCCCTCTAACCTCCTTTTACCTCTTCTTAACTCCTCTAACCTCCTCTTACCTCCTCTTCCAGACGGTATCACGTCTTCTGTCTCTATCAGAGTCCACCTCCCATCAGGTCCAGATCTCCGTCCGTCCCTGGATTAAGGAGTCTGGATTATTCTGGTTGGACTTCAGGAGCCACACGAAACACTGAAGGAAAAACCTGTATTGACTTCCTATTAGTCTGAGGATAATCTCTCAGATCTCATGCAAACAGGTCTAATCCCCGTTAAACCTTCATCGTAGTTCTCCTGTTTATGTGACGTTGCTAGTTTGAGTTGAAAGTGGAAACTATTAGAGTGAATATCCAACTTTACAGCCAGACTCTGGATGAATCAGTCTGACGGGACCGCTGAGGCTGAAGGAGAGTTGTTCTTGTTTTAAAGGAGTGACGTTCTGCTGTCAAGAGAAAATGGTGAAATATCTTTGCATATTCTTTGTTTCTGCCTTTTCCGTGTAACTGAACATCGTTTTCAGAAGGTTGCCATGGAAACAGAAATCACTGTGTTTCCACCCGTTGGCACGGCGATGGCCGTGACGCCATGATGTGGTTCCAGTTGTTAGAATGAAAAGATAAACTCATAAAACACAAGTTGAAAGAAAAGAAAGAAGAGTAAGGTACTAACTGCTCTGAGGAGGCGGATTCCATTTAGAGGAGGTTTTTATCTTCATTGTGAAGAGAAACAAGTTTTTATTACATATTAGCGTGGCCTCATGTTGGCTCCGCCCCCACCCTTCCTCCAGTTCTGGATTCAAATCAAGTTTCAATGAAACCATTCCTGTTTCTCCTGGACCTGGTTGGAGTTTTGCAGTCCTGACCACAGGACGGTGTGTTCCAGAGATTTAGAAACATCCCGGCGCTGGAATGAAAGCGCCTCCTTGCAGAGCTGCTGTGTCATCCCATTGGCCGCTCTCAGTGTCCAGCTCTCTTCACGGGGCGGCGGGATAACAGGCCGGCTCGCCACTCAGCCGGCGTCACGCCTGGAAGCTGTGACACAAGTCACATGTTCAAACTAAATGTCTGTCATGTTTTCAGAGCTGCAGCCGACAGGAAGTGGACAGAGCAGCTTCAGGTATCGCAAAGGTGAGAGACGTGAAAATAAATGAAATGAAATGTGTCACTGAGTCGTGAGTCTTCAGGAGAGGAGGATCAAAAACAAGAGGAGAAACGCCGCCAGGCTCCAATCAGAAGAAGAAGAAGACAAACTTTCCCTGCAGAAGCAGCGTTTCAGCGCCGCCCCCCCCCCCCCACCATGCTTCATCCATGACCCTGCTGCTGCTGCTGGCCTATTTACTGAGCCACTGCTGAATCCATTAGTCGTGATGGGCGGAGCTACCAGCAGCTTCTCCGCCACCGCCATCATTCACAACCTCTGAGGAAAGAAACAAGCAGGAGCAGCAGCTTGTGTCCAGGTGAGGAGCGGCGGTGGCGGCGGCGGCGGCGGCGGCGGCGGCGGCGGCGGCGGCGGCGGCAACAAGAGGAAATAAAGTCCCAGTGATGAAGTCCCTGAACCACACGTGAACCTGACATCAGTATCCATTGTTAGAGAACCAACACAGTCATGTTGCGTCAACCATCACAGCGATTGTGAAATGTTGTGATCGTTTCATGCTAATCAACGTCACTGAGAAGGGAAGTACTAACTGTACTTTGAACGCTGCATGGTGTACTTCATCATGTTCACACACTCTGGTTAAGGCTCCAGCTGGTTTTCAGCTTCACACTTCACCGCCGTACCAGAGGAGTTTAGATCCGGCTCTCTGAGGACCAGACCAGCAGGATCTGCACCGACTCGACAGGATTACACAAGAACAAACCGTCATGAGCCTCATTCAGGAATGATAAAGGTGCTAAACATGGACCCAACTCTTAAAATAAAAAAAACAGGAAAGAATTACATGAACATTCCAGCAAATAACGACGTCATGTCATCCTGCATTTCTATTGGTTTGTTTAAGACGACGTGATCGCAGCTGCTGTTATGACTCCTCAATATCAGACAGTCTGATAGAGTTATAGTTCTATAGATATAAATAGATATCTATCTATAGATATATATATATCTATAGATAGATAGATATAACTATAGATATCTATATCTATCTAAAATGGGAAGTTTTGCTCTTCTTATTCTACAATATTTCTAGGATTTGTAAAGTGAAACCATATGGAGATACTACTTGTAATCAGTTCTTTGATGTCTTTATAAGGTAAACATGTTTCTCATGACGCTCCGTAGAGGGTTATATATTCCTTTATCCACCTTTCATGAGCTCTTGAGTCTGAGTCGGTTATTTGGGGGAAAACATGATCAAACTTTCTGCCTGTGGGAACTGAATCAACTGGACGTTGTGGATCTTCTCGTTGTTAAAGGAACAGGAAGTGATGTGGGAGTTACTAAATATGCTTTCTTTGGTAGTTGTTCTTTGGGGGGACACAGAGGTGAGCAACATTTCACTGGTGCTGATATAGAAACAGAAGAAGAGACAGTTTCAGCCTGGCTGAAGTCAAAAGCTTGATATTGATCTTGGGTGTGTGAGTGGAACGAGGCGAGCGATACGAGTGTGACTGACCGGCCGGCGGGGCCTCTGAGGAGGCAACGGACCTTCAGCTTCTAATCCCCAGGTTCAAAGGAAAACGCCACATCGGCTGGTTTTTCAGCGGCGCTCTTTGTCTGGCGAGGACGGGAGCGAGCGAGGCTGAAAGCCGCCGGGCCGCCGCTCTGCTGCACCAAGCTTTGAAAAGAAAACATACATGACAAAACCCAAACCATTTAACAGAGGGGGACTTTTCACACTAACTTTTCTATGATGCTGAACGTTATTTCGCCCCCCCAGGTATGATGGCACAAACAGAACGATAATGGTGTCCCGCCACATTAAGAGCTTCATGCGAACCGAGAGACGTCCAGTTTGAAGTGAATCTTGATCAACAGGCTGAAGCTCTGGACTGTCGGATCAACGCAGCTTCAACACGCAAATACAAAACTGATCTCCGACACAGGAGCCCCTGATTCTGTACTTCAAGAAGAAAATTCACTTCTGTGAACTAAAAGTGTTTAAATCTGTCCATTCATCACCGTCTGTCCAACCTGAGGCTTGATCTGTTCATCGTTTGAATATCAAGATGCAGACAAAGGTGATAATGAAGTGGTGGGAGCCGGTCTGTTAACAGGATTGAAGACCACAGATACCTAAAGAACACACACTGTGCATTGAGCAGTATTTATATGAAATATTGAGCTTCTATATACGTCTGCCAGGATGATTCACGCTAATAGATTAATGCATAATTAATGAAGAGGCGTTTCCTCTTCTGGCCCCCCAGGACTTTATTTTAATACATGTTCATGGTTGTACCTTAAAATTTGTCACCAATTATAATGATTTGGTTTTTTTCTGTCACTGTCTGATGTAACTAACAACTTCCTCCTCCAACACGTCCAACTGAAGCTCTTCTGGTGTTTAAGGCTCCGTCAGTCACTGCATGGTGAACAAAGTGAGTGAAACTGGACACGATGCCGTTTCCAGCTCTCGTTAACAAACAGAACCTCTTGATAGGATGTTGAACGGTATTCACACCGCTTTGAATTTATGGGCAATCGTCTCAGTGCCGAGTTTTAATTCTATTTATTATTTGCTATATTCAGATTTATTTGTGAAATAATTTCTGGAGTTTCTAACAAATTCTGCCAGAACCCTCGTTTGACTGGTTTCACTCAGGATGTCTTTTTTAGTAAATAAATAAAAATAATAATACCCTGAATATCCAATGTATTTGCATGTAATCGACACACTTCATGCACGAGTCAGTTAGTTATCAAGTAACTATCTCAGTTACAAATAAGTTAACGGTTCCTCAATGTGACGCAGAGGAACTTTAATACGTGTTTCTAATTGATAAAGACGTAGAATCACATGAATAATAAGGAACAATAATAAAATCCATTGAATGAACTCCTACAAAGTTATAATTATTAGTTAATAATACATTTAATAAAAGACAAATAGCAAAGAGAAAGAAGAGAAAGAAGAGAAAGAAGAGAAAGAAGAGAAAGAAGAGAAAGAAGAGAAAGAAGAGAAAGAAGAGAACTGAATCCAGAAGGAACTGGAGGCCTTTTACATTAAACCCAACGTCTGTCTCCGGTCTGTGATGATGAGGAAGAGGAGGAGGAGGAAGAGGAGGAGGAGGAAGAGGAGGAGGAGGAGGACAGTTTTAATAAACAGTTGAAGTTTTGAACGAGGCTGCAGTCGTCTGCTGCTGGACCAACGCCGCCTCGTCGTCACTTTGTGTCTGACTGTTTTTAGAAACTTTTAATCTCAAAGCTTTATCTCAGTGCCGTCGCTCACTTCCCAGCCGCTCTGGAGCTCAGGGACTAAAAATGACTTGTGTTTGAAGCTTTCGTCTAAAATAAATCCACTTTTTAATGAGAAGACGGTTCAGAGGACAGCTGCAGATTCATACGGTCTGTATCTGAGCGGTTAGCATCGTGCTAACACAGGAAAGGGTCCGGGTCTAGTTAGAACCCGAGCAGAGCGAGACGTCATTGTAGTGCAAGGAACCATTATTATTTATCATTATTATCATCATCATCATCATCATCATCATTATTATTATTATTCTCTTTTACAGCTAAATCTGCTCCATGTTTGAGCCTAAATGAGCTCAAACCTCCGTGAAACTTTGCACAAACGTCAGACGTGGATTAAAATGTTATATTATATGGTCACTGTGCGTGTCTGGTAAAATGGCTCCACAGCGCCCCCTACACACCGGAAAGATTCATGTAAAATCAGTGTTTTGACCTGGAGGGAGAAATATGGTACGAAGATACGGACTGCTGAACGTCTACATACTTCATTGCTTTCAGACATGGGGGGGCAAAATGTCCCCTAAAGCCTCGGTCTGGAACGTAATCGTGTTGCTGATGTCATTACAGGGTCAGTCAATAGAGGGCGCCGCCCCCTGGTGGAAGCAAGAGGAATGGGTTTTTGTTTTAATTCTTTTTATTCTATTTAATTCTAAAAAGTTTTAAAAGATGAATTGACGTGTTTGAATATAAACCTGCTATACCTTTTGTTTTCCCTGAACTCAGACTAACTGTCATTTCCAGTAAACCAGCAACAAAACACCTTCAGGGACTTAATGAAGCATCGGCTTGTATTTGTTTACAAGTATGTTAATAAAAGGATTACTTCATAGGACACGGCTCATCAGGCTCCACAACATTTAGTTTTTATCAGCCGCCAATCCAGAGCATCAATACTCCCAGTCTCTCAGCTGAGTATTAGTAGTAGTAGTACCAGAGGAGAGAATCACAGCGTTCTGTAGTCGCAGCGAGGTGAGAAAATAAAGGTTTCACTCTGACAGCGTCACCCAGAACCAGGAAACACTGAACATATGTGATGAGACAGCAAAGAGACTCTCCAGCTGCAGCGTGGGCGAAGTGATCACAACCTTCTCAGGCTGATAAAACACTCAACGTTTAGGTTCCAGGTGAAGGACGTACCCAGAATGGAGGTTTTCCTGAAGGAGGCGGGGCCAACAGGTACTGGAGACAAGCAGGAAGCTCCTCTGAACCACGTCACTGAGGCCAGAAAACACCAGGAAGGTGGAAACAACCACCAACCCTGTTCTGCTTGGTTTTCACCCCCACAGTTCCAAACACATCCATCAGTGTTTCTCTGCCCAGCGGGGGAGGAGCTCTGTACCTGCTGAATGTGGGCGTGGCTTCATGAGTGCGTGGCAGGTGAGGAAATATAAGGAAGAGAAATGAAGCCGTTGGTAGATCAGGTCGTCTTCTGGAAACACGATAGGAGGAGGCGACATGAGGAGGTGACCTGAGGAGGTGACCTGAGGAGGCGACCTGAGGAGGCGACATGAGGAGGTGACCTCAGGAGGCGACATGAGGAGGTGACCTGAGGAGGTGACCTCAGGAGGCGACCTGAGGAGGTGACCTCAGGAGACGACCTGAGGAGGCGACATGAGGAGGTGACCTCAGGAGGCGACATGAGGAGGTGACCTGAGGAGGTGACCTCAGGAGGCGACCTGAGGAGGTGACCTCAGGAGACGACCTGAGGAGGCGACATGAGGAGGTGACCTCAGGAGGCGACATGAGGAGGTGACCTGAGGAGGTGACCTGAGGAGGCGACCTGAGGAGGTGACCTCAGGAGACGACATGAGGAGGTGACCTGAGGAGGTGACCTGAGGAGGTGACCTGAGGAGGCGACCTGAGGAGGCGACATGAGGAGGTGACCTGAGGAGGTGACCTCAGGAGGCGACATGAGGAGGTGACCTGAGGAGGTGACCTGAGGAGGCGACCTCAGGAGGCGACCTGAGGAGGTGACCTGAGGAGGTGACCTGAGGAGGCGACCTGAGGAGGCGACCTGAGGAGGTGACCTGAGGAGGTGACCTGAGGAGGCGACCTGAGGAGGCGACCTGAGGAGGTGACCTGAGGAGGCGACCTGAGGAGGCGACCTGAGGAGGTGACCTCAGGAGGCGACATGAGGAGGTGACCTGAGGAGGCGACCTGAGGAGGTGACCTGAGGAGGCGACCTGAGGAGGCGACCTGAGGAGGTGACCTGAGGAGGCGACCTGAGGAGGCGACCTGAGGAGGCGACCTGAGGAGGTGACCTGAGGAGGCGACCTGAGGAGGTGACCTGAGGAGGTGACCTCTGGAGGCGACCTGAGGAGGTGACCTGAGGAGGCGACCTGAGGAGGTGACCTGAGGAGGCGACCTGAGGAGGTGACCTCAGGAGGCGACCTGAGGAGGCGACCTGAGGAGGCGACCTGAGGAGGCGACCTGAGGAGGTGACCTGAGGAGGTGACCTGAGGAGGCGACCTGAGGAGGTGACCTGAGGAGGCGACCTGAGGAGGCGACATGAGGAGGTGACCTCAGGAGGCGACATGAGGAGGTGACATGAGGAGGTGACCTGAGGAGGCGACATGAGGAGGTGACCTGAGGAGGTGACCTGAGGAGGTGACCTGAGGAGGTGACCTCAGGAGGCGACATGAGGAGGTGACCTGAGGAGGTGACCTGAGGAGGTGACCTGAGGAGGTGACCTCAGGAGGTGACCTGAGGAGGTGACCTCAGGAGGCGACCTGAGGAGGCGACCTGAGGAGGCGACCTCAGGAGGCGACCTGAGGAGGCGACATGAGGAGGCGACCTGAGGAGGCGACCTGAGGAGGTGACCTGAGGAGGCGACCTGAGGAGGCGACCTGAGGAGGTGACCTGAGGAGGTGACCTGAGGAGGCGACCTGAGGAGGTGACCTGAGGAGGCGACCTCAGGAGGCGACCTGAGGAGGCGACCTGAGGAGGTGACCTGAGGAGGCGACCTGAGGAGGCGACCTGAGGAGGTGACCTCTGGAGGCGACCTGAGGAGGTGACCTGAGGAGGCGACCTGAGGAGGTGACCTCAGGAGGCGACCTGAGGAGGCGACCTGAGGAGGCGACCTGAGGAGGTGACCTGAGGAGGTGACCTGAGGAGGTGACCTCAGGAGGCGACCTGAGGAGGTGACCTGAGGAGGCGACCTGAGGAGGCGACCTGAGGAGGTGACCTGAGGAGGCGACCTGAGGAGGCGACCTGAGGAGGTGACCTGAGGAGGCGACATGAGGAGGTGACCTCAGGAGGCGACATGAGGAGGTGACCTGAGGAGGTGACCTGAGGAGGCGACCTGAGGAGGTGACCTCAGGAGACGACATGAGGAGGTGACCTGAGGAGGTGACCTGAGGAGGTGACCTGAGGAGGCGACCTGAGGAGGCGACATGAGGAGGTGACCTGAGGAGGTGACCTCAGGAGGCGACCTGAGGAGGCGACCTGAGGAGGTGACCTGAGGAGGCGACCTGAGGAGGCGACCTGAGGAGGCGACCTGAGGAGGTGACCTGAGGAGGCGACCTGAGGAGGTGACCTGAGGAGGTGACCTCTGGAGGCGACCTGAGGAGGTGACCTGAGGAGGCGACCTGAGGAGGTGACCTGAGGAGGCGACCTGAGGAGGTGACCTCAGGAGGCGACCTGAGGAGGCGACCTGAGGAGGCGACCTGAGGAGGCGACCTGAGGAGGTGACCTGAGGAGGTGACCTGAGGAGGCGACCTGAGGAGGTGACCTGAGGAGGCGACCTGAGGAGGCGACATGAGGAGGTGACCTCAGGAGGCGACATGAGGAGGTGACATGAGGAGGTGACCTGAGGAGGCGACATGAGGAGGTGACCTGAGGAGGTGACCTGAGGAGGTGACCTGAGGAGGTGACCTCAGGATGCGACATGAGGAGGTGACCTGAGGAGGTGACCTGAGGAGGTGACCTGAGGAGGTGACCTCAGGAGGTGACCTGAGGAGGTGACCTCAGGAGGTGACCTGAGGAGGCGACCTGAGGAGGCGACCTCAGGAGGCGACCTGAGGAGGCGACATGAGGAGGCGACCTGAGGAGGCGACCTGAGGAGGTGACCTGAGGAGGCGACCTGAGGAGGCGACCTGAGGAGGTGACCTGAGGAGGTGACCTGAGGAGGCGACCTGAGGAGGTGACCTGAGGAGGCGACCTCAGGAGGCGACCTGAGGAGGCGACCTGAGGAGGTGACCTGAGGAGGCGACCTGAGGAGGCGACCTGAGGAGGTGACCTCTGGAGGCGACCTGAGGAGGTGACCTGAGGAGGCGACCTGAGGAGGTGACCTCAGGAGGCGACCTGAGGAGGCGACCTGAGGAGGCGACCTGAGGAGGTGACCTGAGGAGGTGACCTGAGGAGGTGACCTCAGGAGGCGACCTGAGGAGGTGACCTGAGGAGGCGACCTGAGGAGGCGACCTGAGGAGGTGACCTGAGGAGGCGACCTGAGGAGGCGACCTGAGGAGGTGACCTGAGGAGGTGACCTGAGGAGGCGACCTGAGGAGGTGACCTGAGGAGGTGACCTCAGGAGGCGACCTGAGGAGGCGACCTGAGGAGGTGACCTGAGGAGGCGACCTGAGGAGGCGACCTGAGGAGGTGACCTGAGGAGGTGACCTCAGGAGGCGACCTGAGGAGGCGACATGAGGAGGCGACCTGAGGAGGTGACCTGAGGAGGTGACCTGAGGAGGCGACCTGAGGAAGCAGAACGAGGCTCTGAAAGAAGCAGCGTTTCATTGGTGGAGTGACACAGCAGCGTTCTGCAGACAGGAAGTCTTAAACAAACTGAGCGCCACTGAAGGAGAAACGCCGCTGACCTTTGAGGCTCCGCCGGAAGGTTTGGATCATTTGATGTTTAATGAGACGATAAGGAGAAACGAACCTGCGCAGGTCAGACGGGGGCGGTGGATTCCTGTCAAACACAAAGAAAACACGTCAACAACTCCAACACAAGGAGCAGAACTCAGCGGCGGCGTGAGGAGAAGATCTATTTATAGCAGCGGCTCCATAGAGCAACGCTTCCTCCTGAGCAGCATGTCACACTGGGGTTGTGAGGAAATCTGTCTCCTGGGGTCGAATAATCCAACTTACAAGACTTTAGGGGTAAATCTGATGGTAGTACAGTATTTGATTGTTTAAAACCTCTAACGTCTTTTAAAGGTACAGTCATTTGTGTAATGCTTCTTTTGTACATTAGGGGGCAGTAATGAGTTACAAGGTTGTTTCTCTCTTTCTCTCTCTTTTCCGTTCATATTTACCAAGTTAGTATTGAATTTCTATTCAATGTGATATTTTTCTGACAGGAAGTTAGTTGTTTCAGAATACGAGGACGTGAGTGGAAGTGATGGTGCAACAGTCCGTCATTGTGACCATGAACATAAAGGAGTCCTCGGCGTTGTGGAAGGAAATCCCAATCAAAGGAGGAGAATCTGGACGCAGTCGTGGCTCGGAGAGACGACCTGGGTCAAGTTAGTACTGGTTAGCATCTACTAGCATTTTACCTGTGAGCATAACGAGCAGGTCGCAGCGCCGCTCACCTCAGATGTCAGGATGTCTCGGGTCACATGACGCGAGGAACCGTTTGATTCTTGTTTCCTGAAGCTTCCCTGCTTGAATCAGTCAGTCAGTCTAACCATCGTTCACAACACAGATTCACAAAACATCAATAAAACTGCAGTAAATGAGGAAACAGAAGTCCTTCAAACTACCCAGCTGCTCTTGAGATACCACTTGTCACCACAAGGTGGTGTCACACATCAGTCCAACATTTAGTTCAACCAGTAAAGAAGAAAGAAGCATCGACTTTATCAATAAAAGCCTGAAACGTAACAGCGGCAGGAGTTTCTGGAAACTGAGGAATGAAAAGAAACTCAAACGCACCAAAGGTACATAAATATTAAGTACTGTAGCTTTAAGAGAAAATTGAAAAGCAGGTATTCTTATTTGTCTGGTTTCTGAAGGGGTTTTATGTAGAAAGGTAACCTGAGAGGCCGTCGTGTCGATGATCAGTTTCCTGTTTATGACAAAGTGAAGCTGAAAGAAGGAAACGTGAGAACGTCTGGTACTGAAGTGAAGAACCGACCGAGTCCAGCAGGTCGTTCTGGTCACATGATGAATCCTCATGACAGAACACAGACTGAAGGAGGATTCCAGCTTCCAGATCAACTTACTGGGACCAAATATTTAATATTCATGTTCACTGACTTTCTCTTTCAAAACACACCTTTATCACCTTTATCACCTTTATCACCTTTATCACCTTTATCACCAGCCGCGGTTTGGAATGTGAGTTTATGAGAAACTGTGAAGTGAGAAAGTTAAAGAGACAAAACAAATCTGGATGGAAAGCAAACACACACACACACACACACACACACACACACACACACACACACACACACACACACACACACACACACACACACACACACAGGGTCACGTGGCTAATTTGCATACTGAAGGACTGACCCAGAGGAGTTGGAACTGAAGTTCCTCTGCAGATCCTTCTGGATAAAGATCTTTGAGTTCTTCCCTCCTCCTCCAGTACCAAGTTACTGCAGGTGTGTGAAGGATGGTCCAATCAGAGAGCAGCAGGTGAACACCTCCTTACCTGCTGGATTCATTATTAAACTGGCAGCAGAGATTCAGGAAACTTTTAATGGAGGTTGTATTTTAAACCACTTAATGAATTAACTCCCACATGAAGCTGAGAAAGTGAGCTGCCGTCACGTCACTTCCTGGTTTACTGACCCGCCCTCCTCTCCTCTGATTGGCTGAGGGACAGAATCCCGTCCTCTGATTGGCTGAAGTCTGCAGAGGCCTTGACTGACAGGCTATTGATCCAATCATCACAACCTTTGGAATAAAAAATAACATCTGAATCCAGAAACAGTTTATCTTTCAGTTTCACTCCATCCAGACTTTCTCCAGGATTCAAGACCCAAATGTTGATGTTCTGGCTGGAGCTGCCGCCATCTTGGATATCCCACAATCCCTTGGGGCAGATTTCCCAAGATGGCGTCAGTCAGGAACCATCAACAGTTTGATGGTTTGTCTGGAAACTTCTGGACTTTGGTGGGTTGAGGAACCTGCAGGCTGGAATGAGAGGAGAGGTTCTGGTTTGGTTTGGTTGGTCCTCTGGACAGAGTCTGTCCTCTGGACAGAGTCTGTCCTTTATGGAGGTTAAAGATTGTTCTGGAAGAACTTTAACAGAAAATAAAGAGTCAGAAGCTCAGAACTCCTGGAGAACAATATCAACAACTTTAGGAAAGAAGAACCCTTGAAACCTTGAAACCCTGAAACCTTGAAACCCTGAAACCTGGAAGCCCACGTACCGACTTGAACCCTGAGACGTATGAGTGGAACCGTGTGCGTGGTTGTGGAGGAACCTTTAATGTGTGGAGGAACCTTTAATGTGTGGCGGAACCTTTAATGTGTGGAGGAACCTTTAATGTGTGGAGGAACCTTTAATGTGTGGAGGAACCTTTAATGTGTAGAGGAACCTTTAATGTGTGGAGGAACCTTTAATGTGTGGAGGAACCTTTAATGTGTGGAGGAACCTTTAATGTGTAGAGGAACCTTTAATGTGTGGAGGAACCTTTAATGTGTAGAGGAACCTTTAATGTGTGGAGGAACCTTTAATGTGTAGAGGAACCTTTAATGTGTGGAGGAACCTTTAATGTGTAGAGGAACCTTTAATGTGTGGAGGAACCTTTAATGTGTAGAGGAACCTTTAATGTGTGGAGGTCGTTAGAGATCTTCTTGACGTTTCATGTCACCGTCGTTTCTGTCCGATCGTCCAACACAACCTGGAAACAGGATGTTCTGAAAACGGGTTCCAGAGTGGAGGAACTGGAAAACGCCGCCTCGGCTTTGACGTGTGGACGGACAGACGCACATGAGCTGAAAACGATGATGTCATGGTCCCGCCTCTCGACCTATGACCCCTCGACGACACTGAGCAGCGCCAGCATGGCGGAGCAGCTGCTGCCGGAGCTCCTCATGATAGTCGCTTTAACAAGAACACATGTCTGTAGCAGCTCTACAGCGCCACCTCCCGGCCAGGCAGGTGTACTGCATCATTGTGAGGAGGTTTCCTGTGTGGACGGAGAACTTTCCAAGAACAACGGGGAGGAAAGATGTTCAGCTCGTGTGGAAGGAGAATAAAAAGTGATTGTAAACTGTCGACCTGAAATGTTGAATGAACTGATGAACTTGAGCCAGAATCATCCTGGGACTCGTTTTCAGGCTCCGTCACTCTGGATGAGTCAGCAGAGTCCAGCTTCATCCCTGTTTGACTTTCCTGCAGACTCAGTGACTCCCGAGACGCCGTGCTGGTGCCGTGCACGCCCACCGTGCACGCCCACCGTGCACGCCCCCCCTGCAGCTTCCTGCCAGCGTCTGAGCTGCAGAAGGATAAACATCCTGCTGCCCGGCCTGTCCTGCAGAGGAGGACATCTTCTCCCAGGGTTTCCCCAAAACAGTCCCTGCTGCTAAAAATAGCTGCAGCTCTGAATCCTGGATGGGAGGAGGAAGGAGCAGGAGGAGGAGGAGGAGAACAGGAGGGAGGAGGGAGCAGGAGGAGGAAGGAGGCAGGAGGAGGAGGAGGAGAACAGGAGGAGGAAGGAGCAGGAGGAGGAGGAGAACAGGAGGAGGAGGGAGCAGGAGGAGGAAGGAGCAGGAGGAGGAGGAGGAGAACAGGAGGAGGAAGGAGCAGGAGGAGGAGGAGAACAGGAGGAGGAGGGAGCAGGAGGAGGAAGGAGCAGGAGGAGGAGGAGGAGAACAGAGGAGGAGGAGGAAGGAGCAGGAGGAGGAGGAGGAGAACAGGAGGAGGAGCGAGGAGAGAGCAGGAGGAGGAAGGAGCAGGAGGAGAGGAGGAGAGGAGGAGAAGGAGCAGGAGGGGAGGAGGAGGAAGGAGCAGGAGGAGGAGGAAGAACAGGAGGAGGAAGGAGCAGGAGAGGAGGAGGAAGGAGCGGAAGGAGGAGGGAGAGGAAGGAGCAGGAGGAGGAGAGGAGCAGGAGGAGGAGGAGCAGGAGAGGAGGAGGAGACAGGAGGAGGAAGGAGAAGCAGGAGGAGGAGGAGAGGAGGAGGAGGGAACAGGAGGAGGAAGGAGCAGGAGGAGGAGGAGAACAGAGAGGAAGGAGCGAGGAGGAGGAGGAGAACAGGAGGAGAGGAGGAGGCAGGAGAGGAGGAGGAGCAGGAGGAGGAGGAGGAGAACAGGAGGAGGAAGGAGCAGGAGGAAGGAGGAGGAAGGAGCAGGAGGAGGAGGAGGAGGAAGGAGGAGGAAGGAGCAGGAGGAGGAAGAGGAGGAGGAGAGGAGAGCAGAGGAGGAAGTAGGAGGAAGGAGCAGGAGGAGGAGGAGGAGGAAGGAGCATGAGGAGGGAGCAGGAGGAGGAAGGAGCAGAGGAGGAGGAGAGAACAGGAGGAGGAAGGAGCAGAGGAGGAGGAGGAGCACAGGAGGAGGAGGAGACGAGGGAGAAGGAGGAGGAAGGAGCAGGAGGAGGAGGAGGAGAACAGGAGGAGGAGGAGGAAGGAGCAGGAGGAGAAGGAGCAGGAGGAGGAAGGAGCGTCCTGCCAGCTTCTCATTAAACTGCTTCTGCAACATCCCAGTGGGGAACATGGAGTCGTCCTGCACCAGCGCTCCTCTCTCCTCTCTCCTCTCCTCTCCCCTCTCCTCCTCTCCTCCCTTTCCCTCTCTCCTCTCCTCTCCTCTCTCATCTCTCATCATCTCCTCTCATCTCTCATCTCTCCTCTCATCTCTCATCTCCTCATCTCTCATCTATCATCTCTCCTCTCCTCTCTCCTCCCTCCTCTCATCTCTCATCTCATCTCCTCTCTCATCTCTCATCTCTCCTCTCTCATCTCTCATATCTCATCTCTCATCTCCCTCCTCTCATCTCTCATCTCTCCATCTCATCTCTCATCTCTCCTCTCCTCTCTCCTCCCTCCTCTCATCTCTCATCTCTCCTCTCCCTCTCTC